>NC_143507.1:28531136-28834166 GCF_051622355.1 Phaseolus vulgaris
TGATTCACCTCAAGAACCAGCAAAAGACAGAACGGCGCCGCTGCGGCCGATCACGCTCCGACGCCCAAGTCAGCGACTGAACCACCAAAATACTAAGAGAAAACTAAGAACAGGAACCGTGCAAAATTCTCTCTCAGCGTACTCAAGTTCTCGCAAGCGTAAAAGAAGTATTCTAAAACGTGCATACCTCAGAAGTTCGTTAGAATCTCTTATATACCTGTGCACTTTCTCTCTCCTGACAGTTACACATCTGGACACGTGGCTCGCATCCAGCTGTACACGTGTCACCATCTGGAGCATCCTTGACTTGGGCGCCACTTCTTACTCTTCAGGCTTTTGGCTAAGTTACTTATGCATGAAACAACTCAGCGCACAACTGCCTTGGAGCGTGATCTCTTCTGCGTGGCGAGTACGGGTGCCTTCATACACACCTTCCCTGTGGTCTCGCCGGCCGCCTTCATGATCTACTTCACCTGCTTCATCGTGCATGCTCGGGTAAGCTGTTCCTCGACCTCAACCTCTGGCTAGCTAGGGAATGACTATCTGACGACTTCATCCTCTGCTTCGAAAGCCTGGAACAAACCAACCTGATCCTTCGGCGATGTCCTCCTTTCGGCGATCTCTGATCACTTGGTCGTCTGGGTTCGCATCCGGCGACTTCATCACAAACCCGGTGACCGCCGGTTTAGGTATGCTAGAGATCGGGGTACGTCAACTTAAGGGCTGGCGACTACACGAGCCCCCCGACTTCCTTCCCTTCTGCCAGTCATGAGCCCTCCTCAACACGCCTACAAAATAACCTGCTGCCACGTCATCACTTCCGACTACCTGGGCGGTACAAAAAGTAAACTCAAATAAGTTGCATGGTAAAGTACAAGTTTAAATAAAATTATAATCTCTTTAAGAATAAATTTAATTTCAGAGATCTGAATAAAAATATAAATATATTAAATTAAATTTTAAACAATTATTTAATTATAAATAATTTTCTCACCAATAACTTTACTTTACTCACTTAATTTTAAAAAATATACAAATAAAGTTACTGGTAAGTATTGGTAGGTACTGATACTATGATGCTCATACCCCTATTAATAAGTGTTAAGTCAAAATGCTCTATACCTATTACTCATACATATGTATTAAAGGATTCTATCTTCTATTTATTATTTATTGGAGACTTTACCTGTAGTATGAATTTTTTGTTATCCCTACGGTAAAACATAATAAATAAGTTCTTAACAGTATTGGTCTTGTACTTAGTTTGACTTATAGTTTGTACCATTATTTTGTATTTTTTTTTTCAATTTTATCCTATTATTTTTAAAAGTTTTAATTTGGTCTCACTTTTATTTTACAAACGATTCAATGCATCACATTCATTTAAGTTGATGGAAATATTGTCAATATAGTTATAAATTATTCTTGTACGAACTTGGTGTTATTTCTCTCTTCAAGAGTTTCATGGTTGCAGCAATCGGCCTAGTAATGGATCATGGTGGTCTATAGTAGGAGTGCACATAAGATATTCTCTTTTGAATTGTTTGAGAAAATGAAAACTTGTTCAAGGAACAAACTTGTTCAAGGGAATGTGAACCAATTTTTGATGAAGTAATTTGAAACCTTTGTAGAGAAGGAGATTTTAATGAGAAAGATAATTTGGGATGAAGTCAATTTACTTAAATTCAAAAAAACAATATTATGTATTATTAAACTTCAAATAACATTAGCAGTAAGTTTTTCTTTGTTTTCGTGGGTTAACTTTAGAAGAATAGTGACCTTTCTCAAGATATTTTTAATTACTCTTAATCCGACTTATTTAGAAGAATATTTGTAATTATAATATTTTTTTTCTTTATCTCGTGGTTTTTTTTTTTTACAGTGTTTTTCTTTTTTATATACTCTTTCTTAACATAAGAGGATGTAGAGTAGTGTTTAAAAGAAAATTTTCTTTTTATTTATACTTATGTCTTCCGTTGAAGGTGTCCAAGTTTCTGCAATAACTCTAAAGACCAACTTGAGCTCATTCCAACAAACCAACAAGATAACTAAATATGCACTATAGCATTTTCCTGAAATAGGTGCCCATTTGTGCAATGGTTAATGTGCTCATGAGCAACTATTATTAATTATAATAAAATAAGTATGGTAAAAACTGTATTCTGTTCGGGATTATTAAATATTTATAATCCTTAATTATAAATACAAAGTATTAATTTTCTGTATATATATTTTGGTTTTAAGCTGATTGGAACACCACAAGTGTTTTATACATATATATATATATATACATATATATACATATATATATACATATATATATATATATATATGTATATAAAACATATATATGTATATATATGTATATATATATATATATGTATATATATGTATATGTATATATATATATATACATATATATATAATTTTTTTTCTTGTCAGTGAACATGTTTCATAATAAGTTACACACACTGTTCAGCTATAATGTTTTAAAAAGTTATAATTTATATAAAATATTACTATTCATACTATTTTCCAGAATAATCTAACTAAACAACAAATAATCATATGTATAAATTATTTATTATATTTGTAAATACTTTAAAGTTAATAATAAGAAGAATGATGATTGTGAATAGTGAATAATGTAATTATTTCAACTTAATCTTCAATTCCTATAAAATGAATTACTTATTAACCAATGGGATATGAAAGTTAATAAATCAAATGTTATAATAAACATGAAAGGAGAAGATTGGAAAATTGAATAGAGAAGTTTTCAGCAAGATATACATTTAGGAACTAAAAATTATTTGGAGAGTTAAGGTAAGTAGAATAATATCTCTTATAGAGTTTGTGTGACATTTTAAGAGCTGTCACACACCTACATAGGATGTCGAAATAAATTTCAACATTTATTATGTTTGTCTTAGGGAATGCATGTGTCAGATGAAGGAGGCGTGATTTCAAATTTAGTCACTGTACCAATAAATCCTTTTGTTCTTGGTTCTTGGAATTTGGAATCTTCTCACTATCCACTCACATTACATGCATTCTTCTTAACTAAAGCTCCCATTCATCAAAAATCTGCAACAATCTACTTTCAAATTGCATTTATTAATCAATTAATTCAATCTCATTACCACCAACTTTGTTTCCTGTTTTCTTTTATATCTGTGGACTGCATTTAATCAATTTCTTTTTGCTCTTTGGGTTGTTTCATTTTATTTGGACCCTGGATTTCAACTTCAGATCCTATGACCCTTTGTTTAACCAATTAGTGGCTTTCGTTTGCAGTCACCAAATGGGTCCACCCAATATTCTTTAGAGTTTTGTTTCATTCTACCCTAATTTTGTGAATCATCAGTGGTTTTATTCGGTCCCTGGATTTCAACTTCACAGGAACACAGATGCCCTAACTGGCTAGCCAGTGCCTACCAGACTGAGCCTAATGGCCCTATGTTTGAGCAATTAGTGACTTTCCTTGGCAGCCACCAATTTAGTCCAATTCTTCAAAGTTGTTTCATTTTACCCTAATTTTGTGTATCCGGTGAGCACATTAGGGTCATGAGATGAAACATTATATAAGGGTATTATTTAATATATAAATAATTTTTTTTATAAAACAATATATATTTTTAATAAAATATGCATGTCTTGTTTGAATTAGTAAATAATAAAATTGTAAATCAGATGTATTTTTTAATTAAATGTATGTCAATTTTTATTTTATTTTATTTATTTTATTTTATTTTAGAGGAGGAGGTGTGTTATTTGGATTAAGAATATCTATAAATTAAACCAAAAGGAAAAAAAATTAAACAAAAAAGTGAAAGAGAATTGAAATTGGAAGAAAAAATATGAAATTTAAAATAAATTTGATTGATATGATCAAATTAATTTTTATTATAATTTTATAGTTTTATATATTTTAATATTATTATAGAAGAAAACAAAAACAAAATTAATAATATCAAATTAATATTTAATTAATTCGTTTCAATTTTAAATAAAAGAAAATGAAGAAATATTTAAAATAAAAGTGAATAAAAATATTAATTATTTTAATATATATATATATATATATATATATTGTATCGACCAGGTCATCAGGCGTGATGACGTGTCTTGCACGTGCTCGGGTGGGGCGTGCTCAATGGAACGCGTAGGCTAGAAAAGATGAATGGTTCAGAAGTGGGCATAGTCGCCGATCGCTGAATTGACGTTCTCCGATCTCTAGTGTGCGTAACCGGCGGTCACCAGAGTTACGTCGCAGTCGTCGTATGAGAGTGCTAGGAGAACGGATGATCAGAGATCGCTCGGAAATGCTAGGAGATCGGGTGGTTTACACGCTGCCACAAGGAGCACATCGCCGGATCTCCCAGCAAACTTAGTTAAAGCTGTTGAAGGCTCAGAAGGGTAATTTCAAGCGTGTAAGTTCAATAAGACGATTGTGGCACCATCATGGGGCATGAAGGTCGAGTGGGTTGGGGGGAACACCTCGCTCATCAGCGACAGGATTCCCAGAGTGGACATTTGTTGGTGGCAAGGTTTCCCCAGCTAGAACATGCATAGCGTAGCAGTAAGGAGGGTGCCATTCGCGATGAGCGATATCACAGAGATGATGCACTTTGTTGCATCCGATACTCGCCTTGTCGGGTGGTGTTTCACAGCGCATTATGTGCTAGGTTGCTCCTTCAGTTGAGGACTTAGCTGAGCGGCTGGTTACTACACAAGAATGACATTCAAGTTGCCCCAATCCAGATGACGACACGTGTAGGGTTGGGAGCAATGGAGAAATGACGCTCAAGTTGCCTTAGCTCAGATGACGACATGTGTAGGGCTGGGCGCTACCTGCTATCCCAGCCCAGATGGCGACACGTGCAGGGCTGGATGCGAGCCACGCGTCCAAAAGCATAACGGCCTGGAGAGAGAAGAAACCTAGCTATAAAGGTAACCTTAACAGAATCTGCAGAGGTACGTCTTTCATCGGCTGATACTGCTAGGGTTGTGTGCCTACAGTACGGTCCTACAGAGCATATTCTCTCTTAGTTTTTGGGTGTTCTTGTCACTGACTTGAGCGTCGGAGCGCCACCGGCCGCAGAGGCGCCACTGTGTGTTTTTCAGGTTCTCAGAGAGGCTATCTGTGGAGTGGACTTGGAGGGCACGTGGTGTCAAGCTGGTGAGGAAGATTGTGACGAGGCAACGCTCTTGCGCTAAGTCAACCGGCAGGATCATATATATATATATATATATATATATATTGTACCGTCCCGTCCCCGAGCGTTGACCAAAGTCAAATTCAAAGTTAAAGTCAACATATGGTGGGACCCCTCAAAGGGGTCCAAGGGAAGAAAGTCAACAGGTTGACCGCTTAAGGCGTCGCTAGGATGAGGCGTCGCCAGGTGTAGGCGTCGCCAGGATGAGGCGTCGCCAAGATGAGGCGTCGCCAAGTTAAGGCATCGACGGTGTCACCTCCCGATACCCATGGGTAGGAAAGACTGTGGAGGGGGCGACACCACGAGAGGCCTCAGTACCTCAGAACAGTAATAAAGAGAAGAGAAAAGTGGCTTCAAAGCCATAGTTCTAGTACTAGTAGGGGGTAACCTGACTCGTGAAGTACCCACGCCACCACTGGGAAACCCTGGGACAGATACGACCCATGAGAGGGCCACACCCAGGGGAGAACCACGTGCATGGTACGAGAGAAAGGTAGATACGCTCCCCGGGGCGAGTGACTAGAGGTTGGGGCGCATGAGTTGGCACCTAAGAAGTCACCCCCTGCGCCAGATGCACTTCGAGAAAGGAGGACTTACACGATGGATTATCCCTAAGTTGGGTTACGACGCTGTAAGGCTCTCCACAGAGAATAGTGATCAAGTCAAAAGAACACGTGGCAGTAATCATTGGAACATCGATGATTTCCTGAAAATTCGCTAAGGTACGCATTGATTCAGTTTCCGTTTCGAACGCTTTAAAGCACTTTAAATGCTTTAAATGCTTTAAACGTTTTAAACGCGTTGAACATTTTTATACGCTTTAAATGCGCTTTAAGACGCCTTAAATGCTTTAGACGTTTAAAAGGGGCTTTAGACGTTTGAGACGGGGATCACAAGTTTCAGTTTTACACACACAAACCCTAGTTGTTTTGCTCGCACACCCACTATACGCACAGACAATTAGGGAAGAAAGCATTCAGTTATTAGACCACCTTCAGAGCATTCGTTCACGGTGCTCCGATACGGAGGTGTGTCACTTTGATGTTTCTCGCTAGCCGACTTGATCGTCGGAGTGCAAACGGCCGCGAGGGCGCCCCTTTGTCCACTTTTTTTTAGGTACTCACAGACGGGGCAGAACGAAGGTGCCCTAGCTCGCGAGGACAAGCCACGCACAAAGACGACCCTGGTCAACCGGCGGGAACATTTGGCGCCCACTGTGGGGCCGATTTAAAACATCAGTCCCATCACGCAGTTCCTCAGTTCCAGTTCTCAAGCTACTCCCTTCAAGATTTCTCCAAGGTCCACTGTTCGTCGCGAACTTTGAGCAATTGTACCAAGTGCTCTGGGTTCAGTTTGTTTGTGTTTATTGAAGTCAAGTCCCAAAGTCCTTTGGAGTTGCACGACAGCTAGAGGAAGTTCCAGAAACCACAAATGATGAGATCCACGAGGCAAGGTACGACGCGTGTTGAGAGTGAAGAGATGACCATGCAACAACTCACGGGTATGATGCAGGGATGCAAGAAGCAATGGCAGCGTCAAAGGCTGAATAAGATCGCATGCAGGAGGATCTCGCGGCGTCCCAGGCGAGAAATGAGGAGCTCCATCGCATAAATGAGGAGTTACGTCGCGGGTGGCGCAAGCCCACAGGACAACGCGACGTAGATGAGGCCAAACCCTTCACCCCACCAAGGGAGTTTTCTACGCCGTTCTCGCAGCAGATCCTGGAGACGATGATCCCCAACACATTCACTGGGCCCAAGGTGACGTTCACAGGGATGGAGGACCCTGAGGCGCATCTCACTGCGTTCCACACGCAGATGATGCTGGTTGGCGGCTCTGATGCTGTAAGGTGCAAGCTCTTCATGAGCACCTTGACTGGAATGGCCATGAACTGGTTCGTCAGCCTCCCAGAGGGTCATATCACGTTTTTTGCACAGCTTTCACAGTTATTTAGAGAGCAGTATCTAGCCAACAGGGCTCCACCACCGGTTTCATTTGACCTATTCGGCGTGAAGCAATACCAAGGCGAGACCTTGAAGGAGTATATAAACCGTTTCGGGGCCCAAGTGGTGAAGGTTGAGACCATAGAAGAGCCCATGATCGTATACGCATTCAGAAAGGGAGTGTGCCCTGGGCCTTTCTGCGAATCAATCATTCGCAACCACCCCAAAACCTTCACTGAAATAAGGCGCCGCACGGTGGAACACATCGCCTCTGATGGTGAAGTGTATGAGAAACGCACGTGGGTCGCGCCCGCGCGCCCAAGAGCGCTGACGCGCGCACAACCCGCTAGGTTCCACGAGGCCGCGACAGGGAGGAAGAACCAAGACAGGAAGCGCCCCTACGAGGCAAGAAGGCCCCAACCCAGGGGTCGAGCAGAGGGAAACAGGCCAGCGAGGGAAGGAAATAGACCACTGAGGCACAATTTTGTGGTAGAGCTAAAAGACCTCATCGTTGTGCCCAACATAGCTGACAGGTTGAGGCCACCGGTGAAGTCTGACAAGGTGCTGGTGTTAGAAAAGATGGCTTTAAACTAGAGGGGGGTGAATGGTTTAAAGGGGTTTTCGCAAACTTTTCAAAGCTAGAATGAACTTATTTCAGAAACCAATTGATTCAGCAATTCAGTTAGCCAAAACAGCAAGCAAAACTGTAATACTAGAAAAAACAATCGGTTGTTTCTTCGAAACAATCGGTTGTTTATACCAGCAAACAACAAACAAACTGAATTTAAAGAGATAAGGATAGAGAGATTGTACACAGTTGTTTATACTGGTTCACTCCAAACTAGAGCTACATCCAGTCTTCTCAGAAACCCTGAGGATATCCACTAAGCAATCACCACTTGATCACTTACACCACAACCAAGAGAATGACCTTGAACACCTCAAGAAACACACTCTCCTTGGCCAACACTAAGATTGCTGATCTTGAACACCTCGAGAACACACAGCCAATCTCAGCAAAACACACACACGAATTGTTCAACAGTTTACAAAGATTATACTTGTTACAGATGAATATCTGAAATCAATACAAGCAGAATCCTATTCAGCACTTTGATCAATCTCTCAACTCTTTAGCAATCTCAGAACTCTTTGAAAAACTCTTCTTGTAAAAAAAAAACTATGTTTCAAGATTCTTAAAACTTAAAAACAGTTTTTCAGAATATATCTAAGAATATAGTTTGTTATCAAATCTTAACAAACTCTTAATAGCAGTTAAAACAGATTGGTCAAAGCATTTAATGACTGGAGCGTATTCAGTTAAAGCATTTAAAGCTCAGTCAAAGAAAACAGTTTTTTTGTTATGGTTTTAAAACAAACAATCGATTGTTTCCTCGAATCAATCGGTTGTTTTGTTACTTAACAAAATACACCATTCAAAAACAGTTTTCAAACTTTCTCAAAACACCTAAGTGTAAACAATCGGTTGTTTCGACAAAACAATCGGTTGTTTCAACTTAGTTTGAAAAACATTTTGCTTTGATAAAAGTGAGATGCTAATTGCTTTGAGATTTAATCTGAGGGTTGATTACAACAAAGAACTACTCCAGAACAAGGCTTAAACCAGCATAGCAGCAACAAGCAAAGCAGAGGCTTCGTCATCCTTCAAAGGATTGGATTCATCAAAACAATGAACACCACTTGGTTCAACAGCTGGGACCCCACAAAGAGTCGTGGTGCGAGTTTCACGAGGCGTTCGGGCACCATATCAACAACTGCTTAGCGCTGGCTATCAATTGGATGAGCTTGTGAAGAATGGTTTCCTAAAAGATTATCTTGTTGGGTCTGCTGCGACCACAACCCTGGCGGTACCAGAGGAGGGTCAGGCTCATGAAATGCCAATCCATGGGGAGGTGCACACCATTTCTGGTGGGTTCTCCGGAGGAGGGCCCACTGCCTCTCAGCGTAAGAGGTATGTGAGGTCAGTGAATTCAGTTGCTGAGGAATTTTCGGATGACTTGTGGAAGTCAGACCTCGTGTTCACAAGAGCTGACCTACGTGACGTCGTTCCACATGACAATGACCCAGTGGTCATTTCGGTCGTCACAGCTGGAAGGAAAGTACATAGGGTTCTCGTCGACCAGGGCAGTTCCGCTGATGTCATGTTTTGGTTGACCTACAACAAGCTACAGTTGTCCCCTGATTTATTGAGACCCTACACCGGATGCCTGTATGGATTCGCAGACAACCCAGTTGAGGTACATGGCTATCTAGAACAGAGGACAATGTTTACCGATGGAGCGGCGTCACGTACGGAGAGCATTCGGTACTTGGTTGTAAACGCCAATTCAGCCTACAACATCTTGTTGGGCAGACCAGCACTGAATAGGCTAAGGGCAATGTCCTCCACTCGCCATATGAAGATGAAATTGCCAGATCTAAGCGGCAAGGTGATTGTGATCAAGTCTGATCAGGAAGAAGCCCGAAGATGCTATGAGAATAGTGTAAAGACGAAGAGGGGGGTGTTTAGGGTATGGGAGCGCCCCTCTAGTACAAAGGGCGAAGCCTAGGGAAGCGCGTGCAATTTAGAGCTCTATTTAGTTAAAAGTCTGTATGAAATACACAATTGTAAAGGGGACGCTCTTTTTCCCTCTCGGGGGGTTTTTTAATGAGGTCACCCAAATAAAAAGGAAAGAGGTTGAAGAAAATTATGTCTCAGCTTTCCCCTCTCACAATGTACGATCAAAGATTAAAGAAACTAAAGTCAAAGAATCAAGGCATCGCTAGGTGTGGGCATCGCCAAGATGAGGCGTCGCTAAGATGAGGCGTCTCCAAGACGAGGCATCGCCAGATAAGGAAGCAAACGTCAAATTCAGAGCAAGTAGCTGGAGCGCATGCTCATACCCATAGATCAAGACGACAGGTACGCTCAGTATAAGTTAAAATCCGGGTGCCTAGTCCCTGAGCAGGGGTTAAGGGATTCCTTTGGGACGCCCCCTCCTCAGGTATGAACAACTAGCCCCGGTGTCAGATGTTAAGACATAAGTTGAAATCCGGGTGCCTAGTCCTTGAGCAGGGGTTAAGGGATTCCGTCGGGACGCCCCCTCCTCAGGTATGAACAGCTAGCCTCGGTGTCAGATGAAATCCGGGTGCCTAGTCGCTGAGCAGGGGTTAAGAGATTCCTTCGGGATGCCCCCTCCTCAGGTATGAATAGCTAGCCCCGGTGTCTGATGTTTAGACACCTCGCGAGGAAGTAGCGGGGGGCACTTCCTTCGAGCGTGGGCATCAGACAACAAGAAGTTTCGAGCAGTGGAGAACCAAGTCGCCTTAGTGTTTTTAGACATCCTGAGGGCGATACGGCGCTGCTGTAGTAGGCCTCTCCTCAGGCGCGTGCACCAAGCGCGAAGAGATAAGGGCTAAGTTGCCTTGGTGTTTGAGACACTCCATGGACGATACGGCGTCGTCGTATAGGCCTCCTCGCCCTCGAGCGGCGTCGAGGCCATATAAGAGATCAAGTTGTCCCTCGTCCTTGAGCGATGTAGAGGCCAGAAAAGAAGATGAGACCCCTTTTTCATCGTAAGCGATGAGAGAGCTAGCGATGCCTCTGGCAGTAAGTGCCTGGGGACTCAAGACAAGTAAGTAAAGAGCAAGAAGAAAAAGAAGGATACAAACATGAGTTATCAAAGACAAGAAAAATACGCGAAGTTGAATCCTCCTTTGCCTTTGGGCAATGACGAGGCAGGCGACGCCTTCATAAGGGAGATTCCTCCCAGATACGAAGGCCAAGTGAAGTTCTAAATGAAAAGATCAGGAGAAGGGTATACATCGCGACTCAGAAGGGAAGAGTAAGAAAAAAGGTCACGTGTTACCTAAAGAGTTAAAGTCAAAAGCGATGAAGAGATGTACCAAGGGTAACACAGTCGATATAATAGAGAAAGCAGAGGCGGATGAAAGAGCAAGAGAAGCTAAAAGTACACAAGTATCTAAAGATAAAGCAAATAAACATTTAGACAAAATCAAGCGTCAAGATTACAAACAAATTCAAATGTTGCTAAATACAAGTTTATAAAGAAGATGTTTGCAACGGTTACAAAAATGCAAGGAGAAGCTAGTTCTCGGAGGCCTCCAAGGGCACAATCTTGCCATCGACCACTTCATTCAAGGGGCTGCACCCAAAGATGTCGATACCTGGGTTAGCACAGGCCGCCTGGACAAGGGCCTCGGTGAACCCGTCGGCGAACCTTGTGGCAGCCTCCTCATTCAGCTTTTCCTCAGCAACTTTGAAGTTCTCGGCCTGAGTGGCCATTTCTTGGTCTTTGGCAACCAAGGCAGCAATCAGCTCTTGAACTTTGGCCTGAAGTTTGGTGTTTTCAGTGGTCAGCTGAGCACATTCGTTGGTCTTTTCCTGAGCGCAGCTTCGGTTTTCCCCAGTGTTTTCTCCCGATCAATGCACTGGTTCTCAAGTTTCTTCTGCTGCGCCTCGGAGGTCTTGGCTGCCTCCTCTAGATCGGCGATTTTCACGCGAAGAGGCACCAGTTGATCGAGGAGCTCAGCATTAGCCTGCGCCACCTCGTGCAGTCGTTTGTTGGCCTCCTCCTTCGTCTTTTGTGCCACCCTCAAAGAAGTTTTGTAGGCGTCTTCTTGGCGCACCCAGCGGCTGGCCAAGATTTCCTTCTCTTCTTTCTGAGAGGCGACTTCTTTTTTCAAAGCCTGGAGGGTGGAAGCCTCGATCGCCCTAGCCTTCGCTTGCTCCCGCCAGGTGCTGGCGCAGGCCATGAAGGCGCCCATGTAATAGAACATGCTTTCCTTCTGGGGCCTTCAGCTTGGCTGCGCGGAGCCATACTACCCAGGAAACCCCTTAGCGAATCTTGCATTGGGAGGGGGAGTTTCGGGGCAAGTGGTGGAACAGAAGTGGCCTCGGGCTCAATCCCACCCTCCAAGGCCATTGGTTGAGGGGGTGAGTTGACACTTGGAGGGTGTTCCCTAAGAGATTTAGCTTCGGAGGAAGAAGATGTGGCGGAGGTCGTAGTTTGAGGAGCAGCTCGAGTGGTCTTCTCCTTTTAAAGACTTGCCCTCCAGCAGAGTCCTCCTCGTCATCAGAAGGTACCACTACCACCCGTTTACCCTTGTCAAGGGGGGCTGGTTCAGCGGAAGCCCCAGCCAAGGCGAGAGGAACAACTGCTATAGGAGCAGGTGAGCTTGGAGGATGGTTAGGAGAAGGGGGGTTTGGAGGAGATGCTATTGTTGGGGGAAGATGTTGAGGGCGAGAGTTGGGAGAAGTAGGAGCGGTCGCAGAGGTTGGAGGTATAGAATCCCCAACCCCTTTAGTTGAAGCCTCGCCTTTGGACTTCAGGATTTGAGCCAGCCTCAACCTTCATTGTTTGTCCATCTTTGAACCTGCACCAAGAAGATAAATGCAGTAGGGGTTAGGCACAAGTTAAGTACTATACAAAGAAAGCAGATAAGTCATACACTAAGTAAGAACAAGAAAGGGCAATGAATAGAAGGTTATAAGGGAGACTCCTATACTTATGTATTTCGCGAGGGCCTCGGCGTTGTACTCGAGGCTTATCAGGGTAGAGGTGTTGAAAGCCCCCACGCTGGCCAGAATTTGGCAAGCCTTTCGATCGGTCGAGGGCAACTCGTCAAGGGATTTGGGCTTCGTGAGCTTCACTTTCTTCACCCAGTATAAGGGGAAGTCGTCAAGGGCGGAGAGATCGAAGTCAGAGCAGCATACTTTGAAGAATTTGCCCTTCCACCCTTTGAAAGACTGTTGAAATAATGTCAGGAGGACCCTTCTAGATATGTTGCTAAGACTCATCCAGAGGCTTTTCCCCTACTTCTTCACTTCGAAGAAATGAAGGAAGATGTCGACAGAGGGGGCATGCCCGAAGAACCCGCATAGAATGTCGAACGCTTTGACAAAGGCCCAGCCGTTGGGGTGTACCTGGGCTGGGGCGACGTTGATTTCGGTCAATAGTTCCCTTTCGAACCTAGATAAGGGCAGGCGCATCTCTATGCGTTTGAAGACCACCTGGTAGAAGTAAAAGAAGGGGACTCCATTGTTGGCCTGCTCGTCCCCACATACAGGCTCCCCTAGGGTACAAGGGAGCACTGTTATGTCTTCGTCGTGCCTTTTCGCGAAGGCGCGATGGTCGTAGACGTTCGATTCTCCGACATGATCCCTCCAGGCCTTCGTGGAGACCAGGCTCGAGTACTCGTCGGGAGCCCAAGGGTAAAGGGCCCTATTGTTGACTTTTGGGGGTGGAGGGTTGGACGTCGTTTTCGTACGCGCCACAGTTTGATGAAAAAACTGAAGAAGGAATAAAGGAAAAGGGTTTAGCAAATGGGGTTAAGACAGAAAGGGGAAGAGAAACCCTATAAAAACCCTACCCACGCGAGAAATCCAGAAAAGAGGGAAGGACGAAGAGATGTGGAGGAAAGGAGAAGAACACAAGAAATGCAGAAATGTAAACAGACCCAGTCAGTTATGAGATCAATACAGTAAAGTGTAAGGGCGATCGGAGTAGAAAAACTGTACCTTTGTGTTGGGAGTATAGAAAGGCAGGAACTTTCGGAGGGAAGAAGAACGCAAGAGTCGTAGAAATCGTAGGGACGATGAACAGTGTAGAGAATGCGAAAAGTGATGGAACAATGCCTTGAGCGCGCGTTTTAGAAAGTTAGAATGTTAGCTTGAAGTGCTAACGACACTCATCCCCAGCCATAGGATCGTGCCACGTGTCGAGAGATTAGCGCGCAACTTAAAACGCCACATCTTCAGCACAGAAAATGTCGCGTCAAACGCTCAGAGAGCGTCACGTCAACTAATCAAAGGAATGTCATGTCAGCAAGAATGCCACGTGGATGCTAGGGCGAGGCCTTAGTCTTTTTGCTGAAACAAGTGTCAGCTCAAGACTGGGGGGCTTGTGTACCGCCCCGTCCCCGAGCGTTGACCAAAGTCAAAGTCAACATATGGTGGAACCCCTCAAGGGGGCCCAAGGGAAGAAAGTCAACAGGTTGACCGCTTAAGGCGTCGCCAGGTTAGGGTGTCGCCAAGATGAGGTGTCGCCAAGTTAAGGCATCGACGGTGTCACCCCCCGATACCCATGGGTAGGAAAGACTGTTGATGGGGCGACACCGCGAGAGGCCTCAGTACCTCAGAACAGTAATAAAGAGAAGAGAAAAGTGGCTTCAAAGCCATAGTTCTAGTACCAGTAGGGGGTAACCTGACTCGTGAAGTACCCACGCCACCACTGGGAAACCCTGGGACAGATACGACCCATGAGAGGGCCACGCTCAGGGGAGAACCACGTGCATGGTACGAGAGAAAGGTAGATATGCTCCCCGGGGCGAGTGACTAGAGGTTGGGGCACATGAGTTGGCTCCTAAGAAGTCACCCCCTTGCGCCAGATGCACTTCGAGAAAGGAGGACTTACACGATGGATTATCCCTAAGTTGGGTTACGACGCTGTAAGGCTCTCCACAGAGAATAACGATCAAGTCATAGGAACACGTGGCAGTAATCATTGGAACATCGATGATTTCCTGAAAATTCGCTAAGGTAGGTGGTCCGGTCGGTCATCGGCAGTCGGTGACATCAGCAACAGATAGCCACGTGGACCGTTCTTAGTGGAACACGTGGTTCAGGGAAGTAGATGAGTCATTGAGTAAGTCACCCGGTGATCGGTGATCAGGGGGCGGTGGTCAAAGAGGATGCGCGATCAGCGCCTAGATAGGCACCTGGAAGTAGAAGGCATGGCGCAATGGTGCACCGATCGGTCATCTGGTGTGAGCGATGATCATCGGGTTTTCGTGTTACACGCAGTTAAGCTGGAAACAAAGGGTGATTTCCAGCGAGAGCGTTGCATACGAGCCTTGCGTGACAGAGTATCAGAGAATCATGTGGAGAGAGGTTCGACCAGAGTATATAAAGGGCATTCCGCACTCATGCAAAGGGGGGGGTAAGATTCATTCTTGCAAGTTACCAATTTACACACACAGAGAAAAGAGAAAGAATCACAGAGTGCACACGAGTCTCGCAGAGAGTCAGTTCTTAGTTCTTTGGTGGTTTTGTAAGGCTGACTTGAGCGTCGGAGTGCCACCGACCGCTAGAGGCGCCGTTTGGTGTGTTTCGCAGGTTTGCTTGGAGTTCTTGGAGCGTTCTTGCACTTGTCACGGTTGCGGAGGTGGAAGATAGAGTTTGACGAGGCGAATCCTTCGACGTTTGAATCCCTTGCAAGATCAGTATGCATTGATTCAGTTTCCGTTTCGAATGCTTTAAAGCACTTTAAATGCTTTAAACGTTTTAAACGCGTTGAACGTTTTTATACGCTTTAAATGCGCTTTAAGACGCCTTAAATGCTTTAGACGTTTAAAAGGGGATTTAGACGTTTGAGACGGGGATCACAAGTTTCAGTTTTACACACACAAACCCTAGTTGTTTTGCTCGCGCACAGGAAATTAGGGAAGAAAGCATTCAGTATTCAGTTATTAGACCACCTTCAGAGCATTCGTTCACGGTGCTCCGATACGGAGGTGTGTCACTTTGATGTTTCTCGCTAGCTGACTTGATCGTCGGAGTGCAAACGGCCGCGAGGGCGCCCTTTTGTCCACTTCTTTTCAGGTACTCACAGACGGGGCAAAACGAAGGTGCCCTAGCTCGCAAGGACAAGCCACGCACAAAGACGACCCTGGTCAACCGGCGGGAACATATATATATATACATTTTTATCATTTAATTATTTACCTCTGATCCTGCCGGTTGACTCGAGTGCAAGAGTCTTGCCACGTCAAAGGTATCTTCTCTCGATCAGCTTCGCACCACATTAGCCTTCGATCTTCACGTCTCTATTCCTCACAAGAACCTGAAGAAAACATAGAAACAGAGTGGCGCCGCTGCGGCCGATCACGCTCCGACGCTCAAGTCAGTGATGGAATCACCAAATACTAAGAGAGAAAATCTAAACTCAAGGAACCATGCAAGTGTTCTCTTAGCGTACTCAAGTGTTCTGGAAAACGTACTCTAGTATTCTCAGAAAATGTACCTCAAAATCTGTTAAGAGTTCCTTATATACCTGAGCGTTTCTCTCTCCTAACGGTTACACCTCTGGACACGTGGCTCACATCCAATTGTACACGTGTCACCATCTGGATCCCTCTCCACTTGAGCGTCACTTCTACTCTTCAAGCTATTCGACTAAGTTACCCCGTCGAGGAGTAACTACAGCTTCCTTGGAGCGCGACCCCTTAAGCGGCGAGTACGGGGTGTCACCATGCACACCTTCTCTGTGGTCTCGCCTGCCGCTATCACAATTTGCTTCACTTGCACATTATGCACGTTCTGGTAAACTGTTCCCTTGCCTCGACCTCTGGCTAGGGAGTGATCATCTGATAGCCTCGTCCTTCGTACTTGTACCCCTTGAAAGCCTTAGGTAAGCCTTCCTGATCTTTCGGCGATGTGCCCCTTTAGGCGGTCTCTAACCACCTGATCTCCTAGAACTCACATACGGCGACTATGACGCAAACCTGGTGACCGCCGGTTAAACATACCAGAGATTGGAGAACGCCAAGCTAACAACTGGCGACTACACAAACTTCCCGATGTGCTTCCCTTCTGTCAGCCAGGTGTCCCGTTCGACATGCCTATATTATCGCTTGCTGCCACGTCATCACTTCCGATTACCTGATCGGTACAACCTCTATATCTTTCTGTTACGTATTTTTATTATATTTTTTATCTTAGTTTTTTTTTAATATTTTTGTTTAAATTTTCAAAATAAATATAAATTACTTTAAAAGATTTTTAAATCCATATATAACCATTGGATTTACAACTGAATCCACTAATTACATCAATCAATTACATGTACTAATAGTAAGAAAAAAGATGCATAATCTTTAGATACAATAGATTATGTGTCATGAAATAATTGATATCATTGAGTACATTTTTTCACATTATTAATTACATCAAATTCTACATCATCAAGTTAAATAATTTATTATACTCATCTGAAAAAATTATAATGTCAAATTATTGCTTTCATTTCATAACTGAAATCATGATCAATTTTTTTAACATATAAATCTAAACGAAATTAAAGTATAATAAAAAAATGTTTTGTGAACAATAAAACAAATAAACTTATAATTGATGTTTAGTATGTACTGGTTGAACGTGTTGGAGATCCGATTCGAGCACTTAAATGTGTTATTTCGGTTGGGCAGGTCAATTTGGGAAGACACTTAACTCGACCCAAGACAAATGGTGATGAATTTGTGTCTTCTTTCTTGCGGTTTTTGTTGATGAATGCGAAAGCTCCATGGATTGATGGTGGAACAAGGCTCTCCTAAGAGTTGTGATAGCCTTGGAGGTGCATGAGAAGTAGGAAGAGTAGGAGTGGTTCGACCAACTCCCTTTGTAGGTGAACATTTGAAGATTAAAAGCCTATTCCTAAGAGAGTTTAGGCAAGGAGTGAGAATGACACAATTTTGGCAGCATTTCACTATTCAATTAATCTTAGAAAAACATGAGGTAGGCTTCTCCTTTTATAGCCTAAGGAGGACCGGAAATAAATAGCCAAATGTGAAGGAAATTCAAACTAAATGAAATGGAATTGGCACCTAATGCAAGCACACATGATAAGCGTGACATGGTGTGTCTCATGTGATGCTTACTAGGCCTAAAGTGACCGACCTTAGTTAGATTAGGAGTTTCTAGAAACCCTAATCTAACTTGGGTTGGTTTTTAGGAGCCAAAATTCATCCTAATTACAAATTAAACAATTTTACAAAAGAAAATTCCTATACTACTTTGACAAGAATTTAAAGACTATGCTACGCTTGATTTTGGACCTCTTGGAACATGTAGAGGTAAGTTTCTCTGCCATCAGTGGCAGTGTTCCAATCCTCATCAAGCCTCTTAGCCATGGCCCTTGTAGTTGGCCCAATATGTCTTGATGTTTGGCTCTCTTTTAGGTTGGTGCTTGGCCTTCTTCCATCAAATGGTAAGCTCAATGATGTGTCAAGAGGTCGACCCAGATAGCTGGGTGCCCGTATTGAAAAGATAATTAAAATAATAGAGGAATAATAAAATTAGTTAAGTACAAATGTCATTCTAAAATTCAATAGAAATTAACAGCTAGAGATAATGTTCTACTAGTAACCATAAAATAAAGGTACACATTTATGAAATATTCTTGTTGTTGAGATTATATTCTTACGGTTGGAATTATATTCTTGTTGAAGTAATATTCTAGTTGATG
Source organism: Phaseolus vulgaris (assembly GCF_051622355.1). Lineage (NCBI taxonomy): Eukaryota > Viridiplantae > Streptophyta > Magnoliopsida > Fabales > Fabaceae > Phaseolus > Phaseolus vulgaris. The sequence continues at coordinate 28,549,563 of NC_143507.1, forward strand.
AAAATTGTTGTAAGAATGTGTATAAAAGGGGTTTAAAACCCTCAGTAAAGGTAAATATTTTCTGAGAAATCTAGACTGAAACAAAATATTTATAGTTTAAATGCTCTCACTGACTTGATCGTCAGAGTGTGATCAACAGGTAGAGCCCCTTTTGTCACAGAGTGTTCCCGTCGGTTGACCAGATTGTGCTTCGTGCGTAGCTAAGACTTGCGTATCAGGGACTCCTTCGCCTTTGTTCCAAATTCCCACCTTTAGCCGCTGTGAGTACCTGAAACAGAGATAACAAAGGGCGCCCTCGCGGCCGTTTGCACTCCGACGATGAAGTCAGCAAGCGAGAAACATCAAAAGGCACACCTCCGTATGGGAGCACCGTGAATGGATGCTCTGAAGGTGGTAAAATAACTGAGTAACTAACTTTCTCTCTAATTGCCTGTGCATATTGTGAGTCTGCGAGCAAGCAACTAGAGTGTGTGTGTAAAACTGAGTATGGATCCCCGTCCTCAAACGTCTAAAGCCTCTTTTAAACGTCTAAAGCATTGAAAACGTCTTAAAGCGCATTTAAAGTGTCTTAAAGCGCACTTAAAGCATTTAGAAACGTTCGACGCGTTTAAAACGTTCAAAGCATTTAAAGCGTTTAAAGTGCTTTAAAGCGTTCAAAACGTAAACTGAATAAAAACGTACCTTAGCAAACTTTCAAGGAAACTTATATACCTTGATGTTTCAATGCTTACTGCCATGTGTTCCCGCCGAGGGAGTGGCGCTCGTGGAAAGCGATGAAGGTGCACTGGCGGAAGGCTGTGCACCCGAAGACGAGGCAAGGCGCGCGGTAGTTTTGGTGCTAGCCATTGTCTGTAACTACAATGGAGAAGGGAAAGGTAAGGAATTAGTAAAAACAAGAGGAAGACGAAGGGAGCAAAGCGCTATGGTTCGAAGGAGGTAGAGGAATGAAAACGACGAAGAGGAAGAAGAAGTGAAACGCAGAAAAACCAGAAGAAGCCTTGGTACAGTGCGGGAAAGGGAAAAACGACCCATGATGTATGCACAACGCAGTTTTTGAGCAATGCAATCGGTAAAAGTTATTCAAATATGCCATAGATGAAGAAAGGGGGTACCTTTTTGTGATCGCGAACGGTTCCTGGTACCCTGGGAATGGAGAAGATGAATCGCAGTGGGAGGGTTCGAGAGTTGCAGAGAAACGTGTTGGAGAAGATAATGGAACAGTGGAGGCGCGTAAGTTTTGAATAAAGGAAATGCAAACGACGTTTCACGCTAGCCGTTGATGCGCACACGTGTCACAAGATTAAGTAAGGAAAGCGTAACGTCACTTAAAGCGCAACACGTGATGTGGCACGTGATGTGGCGTCACTTGCCACGTGGCCACCGAGAACGAGCACTTAGTCTCTTCGCTGAGAACGAGTACGCAGCTCGAGACTGGGGACTTGTGATCCGGTCGGTCACAGTTTAGGGTGACGTCAGCGACTGATGGCCACGTGGGTCGTTCTTAGTGGGACACGTGGGCCAGGGAAGCTAATGCAGCTTGAAGAAAGCGATCAAGCAGAGATCGGTGATCAGAGGGAATGCGCGATCTTCGTCTAGCTGAGCCACGAGGCTGATCGGTCGTTGTGTCACACGCAGTTAAGCTGGGAACGAGAGGGGATTCCCGGTGAGAGCGTTGCAGCCGAGCCTTGTGTGGCATGGCGTCGGGAGTTAGAGAAGTCATACGCCCTTCGGTACCGCGCACAAGAGTGGTCTGAGGAAGCTGGCAGTCGGTCGGCGCTCTGTAGCCCATGGCGTGCGTGGGCAGAAGGGGTGATCGTTCACGCGACAGGGAATACCTGGTATGCGCGCTGGTCCAAATCGCACCTGGTACCTACATTGAGGTTGCCCGAGACACCCAACATATGAAACACGCTAAGTTACTTCGTACGCGAAGTAACTTGGGGGTGTGACAAGGTATATAAAGGGGTTCTACGCTCATTTCTAAGGTACGCTTTTCATATGGATAAGTGGCTAGTTTTCGCACAGAGAGAAGAGAGAGAATTCGCAGAGAACACGGTCCTCACAGAGATCACAGAGTAAACTACTCTTTGGTGGTTTTGTTCACTGACTTACGGAAGGCGGAGTTAGACGTTGCGGATCTTTCAAAGGACAAGTCACCGGCAAGATCACTTATATACCTTGATGTTTCAATGCTTACTACCATGTGTTCTTCTGACTTGATCGCTATTCTTCGTGGAGGGCCTTACAGCGTCGTAACCCAACTTAGGGACATTCCATCGTGTAAGTCCTCCTTCCTCGAAGTGCATCTGGCGCAAGGGGTGACTTTCTGAGTGCCAACTCGTGCGCACTAGCCTCTAGTCACTCGCCTTGGGAGTGTATCTACCTTTCTCTCGTACGAAGCACATGGTTCGCCCCTGGGCGTGGCCCTCTCATGGGTCGTATATGTCCCAGGGGTCTCCCAAAGGTGGCATGGGTACTTCACGAGTCAGGTTACCCCCTACTGGTACTAAAACTATGGCCTTGGAGCCACCTTTCTCCTACTTTTCTGAGGTACTGGGGCCCCTCGGGGTGTCGCCCCCTCCACGGTCTTTCCTACCCGTGGGTATTGGGGGGCGACACCATGGACGCCTTAACTTGGCGACGCCTCAACCTGGCGACGCCTTAACCTGGCAACGCCTCAACCTGGCCACGCCTTAACCTGACGACGCCTCATCCTGGCGACGCCTTAAGCGGTCAACCTGTTGACTTTCCCCCCTGGGCTCCCTGGATGGGTCCCACCATATGTTTGACTTTGGCTTTGACTTTGACTTTGACTTTGGTCAACGCCCAGGGACGGGACGGTACACAAGCCCCCAGTCTTGAGCTGACACTTGTTTCAGCAAAAAGACTAAGGCCTTGCCCTACCATCCACGTGGCATTCCTGATGACGTGACATTCTCTGAACAGCTGACGTGACATTCTCTGCGCTGAGGATGTGACACTTTAAGTTATGCTTCAGTCTCTTAACACGTGGCACGATCCTACGGCTGGGGACGAGTGCCGCTAGCGCTTCTCAAGTTAACGTTATAACCTTTCAAAAACGCGCGCTTAAGGCACTGTTCCATCAGTTTTCATTTCTCTCTACTATTCATCTTCCCGAACTTTCTCTGCAACCTTTGCTCTCTCTTTCGCACTTTCAATCTTCAACCACCTAGATACTCAAAAGGTATGGTTTTTCTTCTTCGATGACTCTTTCCCTTTACTGTATTGCTCTTATAACTGCCTGGGACTGTTTATATTTTCTGCATTTCTGTGTTCTACTCACTTCGTTGTTTCCCCTGTTCTTCTCTTCTCGCGTGGGAAGGGTTTTTCAAGGGTTTCTTCCCATTTGCTTCTTCAAACCTTTCTTGCTAAGCCTTTGCTTTTTTCTTCCTTCTTCAGCTTTTTCATCAATCCTATGGTGCGTACGAAAACAACCGCCAATCCACCACACCCCAGGATCAACTATAAGACCCTTTACACCTAGGCCTCCGACGAGCTGCTCGAAGAGCACTCCTCCCTAACCTCCATGAAATAATGGAAAGATCATATTGAAGGATCAGGCGTTTATCAACATCGTGCCTTCGCTAGGAGGCACGACAAAGATATTTTCGTGCTCCCCTGTGTCCCAGGCGAGCCTGTATGTGGAGACGAGAGGGCCAACAATGGGGTCCCCTTCTTCTTTTTCTACCAGGTGGTCTTCAAACGTATTGGGATGTGCCTGCCCTTCTCCGCATTCGAACGGGAGCTCTTAACCGAGATCAATGTTGCCCCCGCCCAGCTTCACCCCAACAGCTGGGCTTTCATCATGGCATTCAACATATTATGCGGATATCTCGGGCAGGCCCCCTCTGTCGACGTCTTTCTCCACTTCCTCGAAGTGAAGAAACAGGGAAAAAGCCTCTAGGTCAGTTTTAGAAGCATCGCTGGGAGGGTCCTCCTAACCTTGTTCCAGCAATCCTTCAAGGGATGGAGGGGCAAGTTCTTCAGGGTATGCTGCTCTGATTATGACCAAACTGCTCTCGACGGCTTCCCCTTGTATTGGTGGAGAAGGTCAAGCTAACGAAGCCCAAATCCCTCGATGAGCTACCCTCATTCGATCGCGAGGTCTGCCAAATCTTGGCCAGCGCGGGGCCCTTTGATACTTCCCTTCTGATAAGCCGCGAATATAATGCTTGATCCGATCGGTCATCGGTCGTAGATGACGTCAGCAGTAGAGAACCACGTGGACCGCTCGCAGGGTGACACGTGGACCAGGTGGCAGAGAGGTCAGAGAGACGATCACCAAGAGCGGTGATCGGTGGTCAGTAAACAAGTGACCACCGACAGATCAGGCGGCAGAGAGGTCAGGGGACAGATCATCCAGAACGGTGATCGGTGGTCAGTAGCCAAGTGGCCACCAACAGACCAGTTCTCAGACTAACGTCTGGGGGCAGAACGCGAGAAGCAAATATACACTGATCAGTCGTCGGGTGCATTGCCATCGGGGTCTCGTGTTACACGCAGTTAAACTGGGACTGAGGTTCCCAGCGAGAGCGTTACGCATGGACCTCGCATGAGCACATCCCAGGGAATCATGCACGAGAGTGGCCTGAGGGAACTAGTAAACCAGTCAGCGATTGGTGATTCCCTCAACCCATTACGTGCGTGACACCGAGAAGGGTGAGCTGTATGCGCAGGGAGCAGCGTTTGGTGAGTGTGCCTAGACCAGCCACACCTGACGTTCTCCTAAGAGTATACACTTACCCAGATGAGAGAAATATCCTTCGTTACTCCGCAAGGGCGTAACTTAGGCACACAAAGAGAAGCGCTAGAGCCCTTCCAGGAAGTGACACGTGTGTGGTTAGATGTGAGTTGCAGGCCTCCACGTGTCATCTTCTGAGAGGGGTGCGGTCCAGACAAAAGAGCACTCCGTACCACTAAAGGTACAGACAGGCGCAGCCAAGCGCAGAGACGCGCAGACATGCACAGACTCTCACGCTCCCACTGCTGATTCTGAAGGTACACTTTCTCTGAAAAGCATAACAGGGTTCTGACACATGCCAGAAAAGCATAACAGAATTCTGTTATGCCCAGAAGCAAAAAAAGAGACATAAAAGAGAGAATCAGGGTGAGAATGGGGGGATACGAAAAACAGAGAGCAAGAGTTTTTCACACACTACTAGTTTTCTCATTTGGTGGTTCTGTGGACTAACTTGATCGTCGGAGTGCAAACGGCCGCTAGAGGCGCCTTCTGTGTGTTTTGCAGGTCACGTTTGGAGATCCAAGAGAAGGTTCTGAGGGTGACTCTGTAGAAAACGCAGTTGTGTAGACGGGACAGAGTGTGCTACAGAGCGATTCCTCCACGTTCGAGTTGCCGGCAGGATCAATGCTGAAGCCCTTGCCAAGTATATGGGTATGAGGGCCACCCCTGCTTCTGCCTCTACTATTTAGACAACTCTGTCTCTGCTTGTTTTTTGCTTTATGATTTATCTGCTTTCTCGTGCCATAGTGACTAAGCTTGGGACTAATCTCTAATGTGTTTATTTTACTGGTGCAAATTCAAGGATGGACAAGCAACGAAGGTTGAAACTCGCCCATATTTTGAAGCCCAAAGGCGAGGCTTCAGCAAAAGGGGTTGGGGATTTCCTACCTCCAACCTCTGAGACTGCCCCTACTCCCCCTAGCCTTCACCTTCAAAACCCACCAACATCGCCTCCTCCATCTGTATCCTCTCCAAACCACCCCCCACACTCACCACCCCCCATAGCAGCTACGCCTCTTGCGTTGGCTGAAGCCGCTGCCGCGCCAGCCCCCCTTGAAAAGGGTAAAAGGGTGGTAGTGGTGCCTTTTGATGACCAGGAGGACTCTGTTGGAGGGCAAGTCTTCAAAAGAAGAAGGACCACTCAAGCTGCTCCTCAGACTGCAACCTCTGGCATCTCTTCTTCCTCCGGAGTTGAATCCCTCAGTGAACACCCTCCGAGTGCCACATCACCCCCTCAACCTACGGCCTTGGAGGGTGGAACTGAGGCTGAGCCCACTTCTGCCCCACCGCCTGCTCCAAAACTTCCCTTGCCCATCCAAGACTCACTGAGGGGCTTCTTGGAGAGGGGAGCTGAAGGGCCCAAAAAAAAAGGTATATACTATTATATGGGCGCCTTCATGGCTTGCGCGCAAAACTGGCATGAGCAAGCTAAGGCTAGGGCGATCGAGGCCTCAACCCTTCAAGCTCTACAGAAAGAAGTCGCCTTACAGAAAGAAGAGAAAGAAACCTTGGCCTGCCACTGGGAGCGCCAAGAGGAAGCTTACAAAACTTCTTTGAGGGTGGCACAAAAGGCGAAGGAGGAGGCCAACAAGCGGCTGCATGAGGTGGGGCAAGCCCATGCTGAACTCCTCAATCAGGTGGTGCCTCTCTGTGTAAAATTCGCCGATCTTGAAACGACGGTGAAGACCTCTGAGGCGCAGCAGAAGAAGCTCGAGAACCAGTGTGTTTATCGGGAACAAACACTGGGGAAGACCGAAGCTGCGCTCGAGGAAAAAACCAACGAATGTGCCCAGCTGACCACTGAAAATGCCAACCTTCAGGCCAAGGTTCAGGAGCTGATTGCTGCCTTGACCTCCAAGGATCAAGAGATGACCACTCAGGCCGAACATTTCAAGGTAGCAGAGGAAAAGCTGAGCGAGGAGGCTTCGACGAGGTTCACCGACGGGTTTGTTGAGGCCCTTGTTCAAGCGGCCTGCGCGAACCCTGACATCGACGTCTCTGGGTGAAGCCCATTCAATGAAGTGGTCGACGACAAGATAGTGCCCTTGGAGGCCTCCGAAGAATAGCTTCTCTTTTGTATTTTGTAACTACTGTGAACATTTTTTGCTACCCATTTTGCACATAACTAATCTTTGTAGTCTCTATGAACAATGCCTTCTGCATACTTTGAATATACCTGATCATTCTGGTTTCATACTTTTGCGTGTTCTTTTATGCTCTTGCTCCCTTTCTATGTTGTGATGCATATCCTTCTCTTGATCTTTTCGCTTCAAACTTCACTTGGCCTTCGTATCTGCGAGGAATCTACCTCATGAAGGCATCGCCTGCCTCGTCGTCGTCCAAAGGCATAGGAGGACTTAACCATTTTTTTGTGGCCTCGACATTGCTCAAGGGTGAGGAGGACTTATCTTACCTGTACTGGGTGTCCACGCTCGAGGAGAGACCTGCTGAATGCGAGGTCGCATCGTCCTTAGCATGTCTAAACACTTGGGACAAAAGTCGCACTTTGGTGCCCACGCCCGTGGAGAGGCCTATTACAACTGCGCCGTATCGTCCACAGGGTGTCTAAACACCAAGGCAACTTAGCCCTTATCTCTGCGCACTTGGTGCCCACGCCTGAGGAGAGGCCTGCCTGGGGGTAGTGTCGTTTCGTCCTCAGGGTGTCTGAAAACACCAAGGCGGTCAGTGTTCTTGGTGCCCACGCCCAGGGAGAGGCGTGTTAGAAACATAGCTGTATCGTCCCTGGTGTGTCTAAACACCAAGATGACCAGGGATGTTGGTGATTATGCCTAAGGAGAAGGTTTCCCAAAGGATGGCGCTTCTCCTCAACTGCGTGTATTTGCACAAAGTGACTTGGTTCTCCACTACTCCGAAACTTCTTACTGTCTGATGCCCACACCCGAAGGAAACGCCCCCCGCCACTTCCTTGCGAGGTGTCTAAACATCAGACACCGGGGCTAGCTATTCCTACCTGAGGAGGGGGCGTCCTAGAGGAATCCCTTAACCCCTACTCATGGACTAGGCACCCGGATTTTAACTTATACCGAGCGTACCTTTTGACTTGACGCCTGCGCATGAGCGTGTGCTCCCGCTGCTTGCTTCGGTTTCGACGCCAGCTCCCTTATCTGGCGATGCCTGCGCCTGGCGATGCCTACACCTGGCAACGCCTACGCCTGGCGACGCCTTAAGCCTTTGTTTTTTGTTTCTTAATCTTTGCTCTTACATTGTGTGTGGGGAAAAGTTGAGATAAAGTTTTCTTGAACTTCTTTTTTACCTGGGTGACCTCATTAAAAAACCCCCGAGAGGGAAAAAGAGTGTTCCCTTTACAACTGTGTACTTCATAATTCTTCAACTGAAATAAAATTTTAAATTGGCCGCATTCCAGCTGCGTGGGATGGGGGGCCCCCCTCTAGAGTCTCTAACTTGTACGAACCATTTCCCTTGGCTTCGGTTATTCTGAAAGGTCCGGTCCACTTGGGAGACAGCTTGTTCTCCAACTCATAAGGATGAGCCTTCCTCATGACCAGGTCACCAACTTGGAATTGCCATGGCTTCACCTTAGAGCTGTACTGATGCTCCACTCTTCTCTTCACGGCTTCAACCTTTATCCTCGCCTCTTCTCTGGCCTCGTCCAATAGGTCTAGATTCACCCTTCTTTCCTTATTGGATTCCTCTATCATGGCGGGGTGAGCTCTCGTGGATCTCCACCGGGATCATGGCGTCTGACCCGTATACTAGGCTGAAAGGCGTCTCCATGGTGGAAGATTGAGGCGTGGTGTGGTAAGCCCACACGATCCTTGGTACTTCTTCTGCCCACGCCCCTTTAGCTTTCTCAAGCCTGCGCTTCAATCTCCTTAGCAAACTCTATTCGTTGATTCTACCTGCCCGTTCGTCTGGGGGTGTTCGACTGATGCAAACACCTGCTTGATTCCTACTTCTGCATACAACTTCCCCAACTGTTGGCTCGCAAACTGAGTGCCATTATATGAGATGAGACGCCTTGGCACCCCGAAACGACACACAATGTTCTTCCAAACAAAGTGTTGTACCTTGTGCGCAGTGATCTGGGCCACTGGTTCTGCCTCTATCCACTTCGTGAAGTACTCGATGGCTACTATCAAGTACTTCATCTGCCTTATCGCCAGAGGGAAAGGCCCCAGAATATCGATTCCCCATATGTGGAAGGGCCATGGGCTGTAAATCGATCTCAATTCCTCTGGAGGTGCCTTATGCCAATCAGCATGCATCTAACACTGCTTGCATCGCTGGGCATATCTTACATAATCCTCCCTCACTGAAGGCCAATAAAACCTTGCACGAATCACCTTGGAAGCTAATGATCTTCCTCCCACGTGGTTTCCGCAAATCCCCTCGTGAAGCTCTGACATGATCTTCGTACACTCGTCGCCACTCACGCATGTCAGAATTGGATGCGTGAACCCATGCCTAAATAGCACTCCATCAACGAGAGTGTACCTTGCAGAGTTCTTCTTTATCCTCTTTCCTTCTCCAGGCTCTGCCGGGAGAATCCCATCTGCAATGTACCGCCTATAGGGTGTCATCCACATGTCGCCTTCCTCTAAGGCACATACTTGCGCACACTTCTCTCCTTCGGGTGAGGCCGCATAGGTGCTGATGCGGGGTGTCCTTGCCGTATCTTGAATCAAAGTGCGATGGCTCCTCGGCTTTCCTCTTGCTGCACTAATGTGAAGAACGTCCACCCTGTTGTCTGCCACAAACTTTCACGGTGTCTTGAGCGTCTCTTGGATGACTGTCCTCTGCCTTCCCCCCTTGCTTGAGTTGGCCAGCTTGGCGAGCAGGTCAGCTCTGGCATTTTGCTCCCTTGGGACATGCACCAGCTCTAAAGCGGCGAAAGCTTCCTTCAACACTTCGACGTACCTCAAGTACGCAGCCATCTGTGGATCCTTTGCTTGGTACTCCCCTGTTACTTGCCCTGTGACCAACTGGGAATCACTCTTTGCCAAGAGACTTTGAGCGCCCATTTCCTTTGCCAAGAGCATCCCAGCAATCAGCGCCTCGTACTCAGCTTGGTTATTGCTTGCCTTGAAAGAGAAACGTAAGGCTTGCTCGATCAACACCCCATTAGGCCCCTCCAAGATTATTCCAGCACCACTTCCCTGTTGGTTGAAGGATCCATCCACTATGATCCTAACTCCGCTTCCTGGGGGGCATTTCCTAGTGAGAGCTCTACGACAAAATCTGCGTAGACTTGCCCCTTGATGGATCCCTTGGGTTTGTAGTGGATGTCAAATTCCGACAGCTCCACCGCCCAGCGAACCATCCTTCCGGCGACGTCCGGCTTCTGTAGTATCTTCTGGATGGGGCGGTCCGTCCTCACCACTACTGTAAAACTATGAAAGTAGAGATGGAGCCTTCTAGCTGAGAATACTACCACCAGCGCCGCCTTTTCCAACGACTGGTATCTTGTTTCGGGGCCTTGTAAGGCCTTGCTTACGAAGTAGATGGGCCTCTGTGCCTAGTCTTGCTCTTGGACCAGCACAGAGCTGATGGCCCACTCTGTTACTGCAAAGTATAATCGAAGAGGGATGCCTGCTCGTGGCTTGCAAAGCACTGGTGGCGTCGCCAAGTACTCCTTTGGCTTGAGAAATGCTGCTTCGCACTCATCTGTCCACACAAAGCGGCTATTCCTCTTGAGGCACTGAAAGTAGGGGTGGCCCTTCTCGTATCCCGTAGATACGAACCTTGACAAAGCTGCCATCCGCCCAGTCAACTGCTGCACTTCTTTCACTAAAGTTGGGCTCCTCATGGCAATAATAGCTGCACACTTATCAAGGTTCGCCTCTATCCCCCTCTGTGTAAGCATAAAGCCTAAGAACTTCCCCGCCTCGACGCCAAAAACGCATTTTTCAAGGTTTAACTTGAGGCGGTACTTTGATATGGTAGCAATAGCTCTTCCAGATTCGCTGCATGCTGCCCTCTCTTATGCGAAGTCACCACCATGTCATCTACGTAGGCCTGCACGTTCCTTCCCAGCATGGGTGCAAGGACCTTGTCCATTAGCCTCTGGTAGGTTGCGCCTGCATTCTTCAGCCCAAATGGCATCACCTTATAACAGTAACTGCACATCTCCGTCATGAACGCCGTTTTACTCTCATCCCTTGGATGCATCTTGATCTGATTGTAACCTGAGAATGCATCCAAGAAACTCAGCATCTTGCAACCCGAGGCGCTGTCCACCAACGCGCCGATGCTGGGCAGTGGGTACGAATCCTTGTGGCACGCCTTGTTCAAATCTGTGAAGTCGACGCACATCCTCCACTTCCCATTCGCCTTCTTCACTAAAACGACGTTGGTCAGCCACTAAGGGTATTGTATCTCCCTGATGTGTCCAGCACTTAGCAATTTCTGCGTCTCTTCCTTCACGATGAGGCATCGCTCTTCGTTGAACTTCCTCCTTCTCTGTCGTACAGGGCGAACCTTGGCGTCAATGGTAAGATGGTGGCACAAAAAATCTGGGTCGATGCCTGGCATGTCTGCGGCGGTCCCCGCGAATGCATCTAAGTGGCGTGAGATCACTACTGCCATTTCGTCTTGTTCTTCCTGGCTCAACAAACGTCCCAACTTGAACACCTTACCATCTATCTGCCTTTCCACTACGTTGTCTACTGGTTGGGGTCACCTATCTCGTACGCTCTCTGCACGAGACTCATTTTTGCGGTCTTCTTCTATAGGCGTCGCCCTATCGGAATCGGGCGTCGCCTCCTCTGACGCTTCTTCCATGGGCGAGGCCTCTCCGTGTGCTTCTTCTAAAGGCGCATCTTCCTTGGGCGTCGCCTCCGCGTGTGAGGCCTTAGCAAGCGTCGACTCCGCGGGCGTCGCCTCTTCCAAGGGCTCTACCTCCATTCGCGTATCCGAAACGGGCGATCGCTCAAGTACCATGAACACGCCTCTCTTTGCCTTCAAGCTATTTTCATAGCATTTCCGGGCCTCCTCCTGATCAGACTTGATCACAATCACCTTGCCACTAAGATCTGGCAGCTTCATCTTCATGTGGCGCGTGGAGGCCACTACCTTAGCCTATTCAACGCTGGTCTTCCCAACAAGATGTTATAGGTTGAATTGGCATTCACAACTAGATACTGGATGCTTTCGGTACGCGACGCCGTTCCATCAGTAAACGTCATCCTTAGCTCCAGGTAGCCACGCACCTCAACTTGGTCCCCTGTGAACCCAAACAAGCATCCAGTGTAGCGCCTCAGCAAGTCAGGGGACAGTTGCAACTTATTGAACGTCGACCAAAACATGACATCTGCAGAACTACCTCGGTCGACGAGAACCCTATGCACCTTTCTCCCAACTGTGACAATCGAAATGACCACGGGGTCATTGTCATGTGGGACAACATCTCGTAGTTCAGCCCTTGTAAACACAAGGTCTGACTCCCACGGATCATCCGAACCCCACTCAGCAACTGAATTCACTGACCTCACATACCTTTTACGCTGAGAGGTAGTGGGCCCTCCTCCAGAGAAGCCACCAGAAATGGTGTGCACCTCTCCATGGATCGGCATTTCATACGCCTGATCCTCCTCTGGTACTGTCAGGGCTGTGGTCGTAGCAGACCCAGCAAGATAATCCTTCAGGAAACCATTCTTCACAAGCTCATCCAACTGATAGCCTAGCGCCATGCAGTTGTTGATATGGTGCCCGAACGCCTCGTGGAACTCGCACCATGACTCTTTGTGAGGTCCCAGCACCTTGTCAGACTTCACCGGTGGCCTCAACCTGTCAGCTATGTTGGGCACAACAATGAGTGTTAGAAAAGATGGCTTTAAACTAGAGGGGGGTGAATTGTTTAAAGAGGGTTTTCACAAACATTTCAAAACTATAATGAATTTATCTCACGAACTAATTGATTCAGCAAATCAGTTAGCCAAAACAGCAGCAAAAGCTGTAGTACCAGAAAAACAATCAGTTGTTTCGTAGAAACAATCGGTTGTTTATACCAGCAAACAACAAATAAACTGAATTTAAAGAGTTAGATATAGAGAGATTGTACACAGTTGTTTATACTGGTTCACTCCAAACCAGAGCTACATCCAGTCTTCTAAGAAACCCTGAGGAAATCCACTAAGCAATCACCACTTGATCACTTACACAACAACCAAGAGAATGACCTTGAACACCTCAAGAAACACACTCTCCTTGGCCAACACTAAGATTGTTGATCTTGAACACCTCAAGAACACCCAACCAATCTCAACAAACACAGAAACGAATTGTTCAACAGAGTACAAGGATTACACTTTGATCCGATCGGTCATCGGTAGTCGATGACGTCAGCATCAGAGAACCACGTGGACCCCTCGCAGGGTGACACGTGGACCAGGTGGCAGAGAGGTAGGGGGACGATCGCCAAGAGAGGTGATCGGTGGTCAGTAACCAAGTTACCACCGACAGATCAGGCGGCAGAGAGGTCGGGGGATAGATCACCCAGAATGGTGATCGGTGGTCAGTAGCCAAGTGACCACCAGCAGACCAGTTCCCAGACTCGCGCCTGGAGGCAGAGCGCGAGTAGCGAATAAACACTGATCAGTCATCGGGTGTATTGTCATCGGGGTCTCGTGTTACACGCAGTTAAACTGGGACTAAGGTTCCCAGCGAGAGCGTTACGCATGGACCTCGCATGAGCACACCTCAAGGAATCATGCACGAGAGTGGCCTGAGGGAACTAGTAAGCCAGTCGGTGACTGGTGATTCCCTCAACCCATTACGTGCGTGTCATCCAGAAGGGTAAGTCGCCTACACAGAGAGTAACGTTCGGTGAGTGTGCCTAGACCAGCCACACCCGACGCCCACTCCTAAGAGTGTGCAATTTACCCAGATAAGGGAAGCATCCTAAGTTACTCCGCAAGGGCGTAGCTTAGGCAGACAAAGAGAGGCGCTAGAGCCCTTCCAGTAAGTGACACGTGTGTGGTTAGATGTGAGTTGCAGGCCTCCCTGTGTCACCATCTGAGAGGGGTGCGGTCCAGACAAAAGAGCACTCCGTACCGCTAAAGGTACAGACAGGCGCAGCCAAGCGCAGACATGCGCAGACTCTCACGCTCCCCATTGCTGATTCTGAAGGTACACTTTCTCTGAAAAGCATGACAGGGTTCTGACACATGCCAGAAAAGCATAACAGAATTTTGTTATGCCTAGAAGCAGGGAAAGAGAGATAAAAGGCAGAATCAGAGGGAGAGTGAGGGGGAGATAGAGGAAAAACAGAGTGCAAGTTTTTCTCACACACACACATTTTTACTAAGTTTCCAGTTTCTGGTGGTTCTGTTGAACTAACTTGATCGTCGGAGTGCAAACGGCCGCTAGAGGCGCCGTCTGTGTATTTTGCAGGTCACATCTTGAAGCCATCTGAGAGAGAGAGTTCAGAAGGTGATTCTTCAGGAGACGCAGTCGCGAAGACAGGGCAGAAAGTGTTACGAAGCGATTCACCCACGTTCAAGTTGCCGGCAGGATCACACTTGTTATAGAAGATAATCTGAAATCAATACAAGCAGAATCCTATTCCAGCACTTTGATCAAACACAAACTCTTAGCAATCTCAGCACTTTGAAAAAAACTCTTTGGAAAAACTTTGTCAAAGATTCTTGATCCTGCCGGTTGACCAGAGTGCAAGAGTCTTGCCACGTCAAAGGTATCTCCCTCTGGATCGGCTTTGCACCACGCTAGCTTCTGTCCTTCACACCTCGATTCTCTTCAAGAACCTGAAAAAGACAGAGTGGCGCCGCTGCGGCCGATCGCGCTCCGACGCTCATGTCAGTGATAGAATCACCAAAAATCTAAGAGAGAAAAGCTAAAACTCAAGGAACCGTGCAATGTTCTCTTTCAGCGTACTCAAGTGTTCTCAAAGCATAAAGAAGTGTTCTAAACGCACGTACCTCAGAATCTGTTAAGAGTTCCTTATATACCTGAGCATTTTCTCTCTCCTGACGGTTACACCTCCGGACACGTGGCTCGCATCCAGCTGTACACGTGTCACCATCTGGAGCGTCTTCTACTTGAGCGTCACTCCTACTCTTCAGGCTGTTCGACTAAGTTACCCATGCAAGGAGTAACTCGGTGCATAGCTGCCTTGGAGCGCGATCTCTTCTAGTGGCGAGAACGGGGTGTCACCATGCACACCTTCTCTGTGGTCTCGCTTGCCGCTATCACGATCTGCTTTACTTGCTCATCGTGCATGTTCTGGTAAACTATTCCCTTGCCTCAACCTCTGGCTAGGGAATGATCATCTGATAACTTCATCCTTCATACTCATACCCTCTGAAGACCCTGAACAAGCCTTCCTGATCTTTCGGCGATGTCCCCCCTTCGGCGATCTCTAACCACTTGGTCGCCTAAACCCACATACGGCGACTATGACACAAGCCTGGTGACCGCCGGTTAGATATGCTAGAGATCGGAGAACGCCAACTTAACGATTGGCAACTACACAGACTTCCCGATGTACTTCCCTTCTGTCAGCCAGGTGTTCCGCTCAACACGCCTATATTATCGCTTGCTGCCACGTCATCACTCCCGACTACCTGGTCGGTACAATTCTTAATTCTCAAATCTGTTTTTCTGAATTTATTCAAAGATGTAGTTTGTTATAAAATCTTAACAAACTCTTAAATTGCATTAAAAGATTGGTCAAAGCATTTAATGACTGGAGCGTAAGCAGTTAAAACATTTAAAGCTTAGTCAAAGAGAAAACAGTTTTTCTGTTATGGTCCCAAAACAAACAATCGGTTGTTTCCTCGAATCAATCGGTTGTTTTGGTACTTAATAGTTCAACCATTCAAAACACTTTTCAATCTTTTTCTCAAAACACCTAAGTATAAACAATCGGTTGTTTCGACAAAACAATCGGTTGTTTTAACTTATTTTGAAATCATTTTACTTTCACAAAGATTGAGAATGTTAATGCTTTAGATTTAATCACAGGGTGGATTACAACATATAAACTACCCCAGAACAAAGCTTAAACCAGCACAACAACATCAAGCATAGCAGAGGCTTCAACATCCTTCAAAGGATTTGTATTCTTCAAAACTTGAACACCACAAGGTTTGACAATATCCCCCTATTTGATGAAGACAAATCCCTGATGCTTGTGTTGTACCTGATTAAATCTTAAGCAGTTCCTGCAATAGAACTTTGAGCAAAACATTGAACTTCTGATATTTTGTTAGCATACAGATAAACAGTTCAAGTTCAAAACACCTAATATCAGAAACATATTACATAACCCAAACTGTTTTATCAACTAAAAACAGAAACTTAATACACAACATATATCTCCCCCTATTTGTCTTCACAAATAGACAAAGATAAGAGATAAAACAAGATATTGTTTTTATTACATCAGAATTAAAGCAGCAACAGCAGAAGGAAGGAAATTTAAAAAAAACCAGAAATATCAGCCAAAAACAATCGATTGGTTATCGAAACAATCGGTTATTTTTCCTTCATTCTTCTTCATCAGCAAACTGAAGATCAAAGATTTGATTATGAACAACTTCAATCTGTTCATCCAGAGTCATAAACCTTGCATCCATGTTGTCAAATCTGGTGTCAATCCTTTGGAAATTACTAACACAGAGATCATGGAGGCTCCTTTGATTTTCAGCAAAGCTATCAAGCCTATTCACCATGAGTCTTTCAAAAGACGACATGGTTTGCATCCTTTCTCCTTGATGTCCATCATCAGCACTTGGTCCAGCATCTTGAAAATCTTCAGGTGGATTTTCATGTTGAACATCCATATCAGCAGGTTCATCTTGTTCAAGATTAGCAGCACCACTAGATGAGGCACCATGATCATCATCCTTGCTTATCCATTTTCCACCTACTTTTGTAAAACCCATCTTGCTGAGTGATCCATTGTTCAACTCTTGAGTTGGCTTGACCAGCTCAAAAGTTTCATCTTCAAGATTAACTTCAAAATAGAGTAGAAATTTAGATATCAAAACAGCATATGGATAATGATAATCACCTAACCTCATGGCTTTTTGCATGTGTTCTTTGATTATATGAATCCAATTGATCTTGATTTTCTTGGTGATGCAGAAGATATAAACCAGATCTTCTTCAGTTAGCACAGAATGATTACTCCCCCTTGGACTTAGAATCCAAGTTACAATGAGAGCAAGCAATCTCTCATCAAGTTCCAAACCTCCAGCCGAGCATGTACTAACTTGAGCATGATTATTCTTCAAGCAACTTTTGCAGAATTGGATTTTGTTAAAATCCTCCACTACACCAAGGTTTCCCTTGTTGATTCTCAGACCAGATAACTTAAGTCCAGCAACAGCAGTCCATACTTCATGAGTTATCTCCATTTCTACACCTTTCACATGAGAAACTAGATTGTTTCCCTCAAACTTCAAGTTTGTGTAGAACACCCTCACCAAATCTGGATAAATGTTTCCCTTCATCTCCAGGAACTTTCTGAGAGATTGATCCTTGAGCAGCCTTCTCACATTATCAAGCTTTTGACTTTTCAGCCAATCAATGCATACAACCTTGGGGTTGTTTATCTTTTTGATACTTGTTTCATACCTATACTTCTCAATGAGATCATTGTCTCCAGAAAACCAGCCTTCTAGCCTTCCTCTAGACCTTACAGCCCTGGATTTGACTCTCTTTGAGGTGGGAGGAGTTGATTCCATGACAGCAGAGACAAAAACAGAGGAGAGCACACTTCACAGATTTTTTTTGCAAAAGATGTTGCAAGAGATATTGCAAGAGATGTTGCAATTGGTTGTTCTTGTGGAAGAAATCTGCAGCAAATTTTATAACAGTAAGAGAATCAATATGAATTTAATTTCATTAATGGGTACCTGGTTTTCAGAGAGAGAGGACTTGACTCTGCTCTGCACAGAAAATCTCAGAAAAAAGCTGAAAATCACATGGTCTTCACATGTGATCTTTGACTAGTCATTAAGGCTCTTGAATTTCCAAGATTTTGGAATATATTGCTTTATGACTGTTGTAACTTCTTTCTGAACATGCTCAGCTTTCAACACAGATCTTTTGACCAAGATTCTCCCTTTGAAATTGATCTGCAACGGATAGAATTTCAAAAAGCAATTAAATCAATTTCTTCACAGTTCTGTCAGACTCAAACACAATCGGTTGTTTTTCTGCAGCAGTTAAAAACATGATTTTGAAATTTTTAACCATATACATAAGCAGATTAAAGCACATGACATTGATTAAAAGAAAATTTATCATAAGAAAGAACTTTGAAACAGAAATTGAGAACAAATAAAGGAAGGTCTTATCCTTGTGTTGTTTCTTCAATGAGCCATGTGCCTTTTGATTAATAAGCTTCTTTTCACTGTTGAGGTCTTTTGCATAGTATTGATTCAGCTTCAATGACTGCCTTTTCCTTCAACAGCTTGATCAGATGAATTAGTTCTTCTTTTTCTCTTTATTTTTCCTACATAAACGATTTCAAGTAGCAAGATTTGGTCCCCTTACAAATTTGGGTCCGTTTGACTTTTCTTTGCAGTTAGAAACATCACATCCCTTAGGAATCCATTTCATAAAACCTCTTGGAACAGAATATTTTCTAATTTTACAGAACCTAACAGAGTGGCCTTTCTTCATGCAGGAAAAGCATGTAACAACCGGTTGTTTCGTCTTAACAATCGGTTGTTTTTCTGATTTTCTTGAAAAACTTTTTGAAAACCTATCTTGCTTGTTCTGTGGATTAAAGCCTAAACCAGCCTTTCCAAAAACAAAGCTTTGAGATGCCAAGACATTCTCAAAGTTTGATTTCCCCTTTGGAAGCTTGTCCACAGTTTCAACAAGATAGTGAACCTTTTTCTCAAGATTTTCACAATTTGTGCAAAAGCTCACACTTGCAAGAGGCATTTTTGAAATGATTTTCCAATTTTTCAAAATCACTTTTTGCTTTTTCCAGATCCTCTTCAAGTGATTTAACTTTCTTTTCAAGCCAACTGTTAAGATCTTTCAATCGGTTGTTTGAAAGAACCAATCTATTAGCTTCATCATGTGTTTCTTGAAAAGCTTCAAGTAATTCACTATAATTTTGTTCATTTAAGGAAGCACATGAACTTACCTCACTTGAGCTGCAAGATTCATCATCATTTTCAGCTACCAAACATATGTTTGCTTTTTCATCTTCACTTGATGAAGAACTTGATGATGACACCTCATTTTCATCCCAAGCTATGTAGGCTCTTTTTGTCTTGCCTTTCTTCTCCTTGTAACTAGTCTTTTTCTCTTTGCTCTTGTTAGGACAATTTTCCTTTATATGACCTTGCTCACCACAACCAAAACAAGTATAGTTATTTGAACTGAATTCATTGGGTTTCTTGTTTCCATACCTATCCTTGTTGTTGTCTTTGTTGCGGTTTCTCTTTAGGAATTTGCTGAATTTTCTTGACAGCAAGCTAAGGTTTTCCTCATCACTTGAATCTTGCTTTCCCTTGTGTTTGGATGCTTTCAAGGATATGCTCCTTGTGTGCTTATCTTCACTCTCTTGAACATTGAGTCTATTCATCTCTAGCTCATGTTCCCTAAGCTTTCCAAACAAAGAAGCAACACTTAATGATGTTAGATCTTTAGATTCGGAAATAGCAGTTACCTTTGGTTGCCATGCTCTATCAAGACATTTCAAGATCTTGATGTTCAACTCTTCTTTATCAAAGGTCTTGTCTAGGCTCATAAGGTGATTGATGATGTGTGTAAACCTTTTCTGCACTTCAGCAATTGTTTCTCCTTTGAGCATTCTAAACATCTCATACTCTTGGATGAGAGCATGCTTTCTAGCTCTTTTCACCTCATTTGTTCCTTCATGAGTGACTTCCAAAGTGTCCCACATTTCTTTTGATGATTTGCATTCCGAGACCCTGAAAAACTCATCAGAATTTAAAGTAGAGGTTATAATATTTTTGGCAATGCAATCGAATTTTGCCTTTTTGTTTTCTGCATCAGTCCATTGAGACCATGACTTCTCAATGACAGATCCATCCTTTTCAAACTTTGGGATAAAAGGACCATTTTCAATTGCATCCCAAAATCCATTGTCAAGAGATTCCATAAATATTTTCATTCTTACTTTCCAAAACTGGTAGTTCAAACCACAAAACAAAGGTGGTCTGTTAATTGAAGCACCTTCCCCCAAAAGGTAGTCTATTAGCCATTTAAAAAGATTTTTAGGATCAACTTGAATAACTTTCAAGAACCAAGCTCTTGATGTCAATTGTTAGAAAAGATGGCTTTAAACTAGAAGGGGGGTGAATTGTTTAGAGAGGGTTTTCGCAAACTTTTCAAAACTAGAATGAATTTATCTCAGGAACCAATTGATTCAGCAATTCAGTTAGCCAAAACAGCAAGCAAAAGCTGTAGTACCAGAAAAACAATCGGTTGTTTATACCAGCAAACAACAAATAAACTGAATTTAAAGAGTTAGAGATAAAGAGATTGTACACAGTTGTTTATACTGGTTCACTCCAAACCAGAGCTACATCCAGTCTTCTCAGAAACCCTGAGGAAATCCACTAAGCAATCACCACTTGATCACTTACACAACAACCAAGAGAATGACCTTGAACACCTCAAGAAACACACTCTCCTTGGCCAACACTAAGATTGTTGATCTTGAACACCTAAAAAACATACAGCCAATCTCAGCAAACACAGAAACGAATTGTTCAACAGAGTACAAGGATTACACTTGTTAAAGAAGATAATCTGAAATCAATACAAGCAGAATCCTATTATAACACTTTGATCAAACACAAACTCTTAGCAATCTCAAAACTTTGAAAAAAACTCTTTGGAAAAACTTTGTCAAAGATTCTTAATTGTCAAATTTGTTTTTCTGAATTTATTCAAAGATGTAGTTTGTTATCAAATCTTAACAAACTCTTAAATTGCATTAAAAGATTGGTCAAAGCATTTAATGTCTGGAGCGTAAGCAGTTAAAACATTTAAAGCTCAGTCAAAGAGAAAACAGTTTTTCTGTTATGGTCCCAAAACAAACAATCGGTTGTTTCCTCGAATCAATCGATTGTTTTGGTACTTAACAGTTCAACCATTCAAAACAGTTTTCAATCTTTTTCTCAAAACACCTAAGTATAAACAATCGGTTGTTTCGACAAAACAATCGGTTGTTTTAACTTAGTTTGAAATCATTTTACTTTCACAAAGATTGAGAATGCTAATGCTTTAGATTTAATCACAGAGTGGATTACAACATATAAACTACCCCAGAACAAATCTTAAACCAGCACAACAACATGAAGCATAGCAGAGGCTTCAACATCCTTCAAAGGATTTGGATTCTTCAAAACTTGAACACCACAAGGTTCAACAATGAGGTCTTTTAATTCCACCACAAAATTGTGCCTCAGCGGTCTATTTCCTTCCCTCGCTGGCCTGTTTCCCTTTGCTCGACCCCTGGGCTGGGGCCTCCTTGCCTCGTAGGGGCGTCTCCTCTCCTTGTTCTTCCTTCCGGTCGTGGCCTCATTGACCCTGGAGGGTTGTGCACGCGACTGTGCTCTTGGGTGTGCGGGTGCGACACTCGTGCGTTTCTCGTACATTTCACCCTCGGAGGCGATGTGTTCCACTGCGCGACGCCTTATCTCAGCAAAAGTTTTGGGGCGGTTGCGGATGATTGACTCGTAGAAACGCCCTGGGCACACCCCCTTTCTAAATGTGTATACGATCATGGGCTCTTCTGTGGTGCCAACCTTCCCCACTTGCGCCCCGAAACGATTTATGTATTCCTTCAAGGTCTCGCGTTGATACTGCTTCACGTCGAACAGGTCGTATGAAACTGATAGTGGAGCCCTGTTGGCTAGATACTGCTCTTTGAATATCTGCGAAAGCTGTGCGAAACACGTGATATGACCCTCTGGGAGGCTGATGAACCAGTCCATGGCCATCCCAGTCAAGGTGCTCATGAAGATCTTGCACCTTACGGCGTCAGAGCCACCTACTAGCATCATCTGCGTGTGGAACGTAGTGAGATGCGCCTCAGGGTCCTCCATCCCTGTGAACGTCACCTTGGGCCCCACGAATGTGTTGGGGATCACCGTCTCCAGAATCGGCTGCGAGAACGGCGTAGAGAACTCCCTTGGTGGGGTGGAACCCTCGGGCTCATCCCCGTCGCGTGACCCTGCGTGGTTGCGCTACCCGTGGCGCAACTCCTCATTCATGCGATAGAGCTCCTCATTTCTCGCCTGAGATGCCGCGAGATCCGCCTGCATGCGCTCTTGCTCAGCCTTCGACGCTGCCATTGCTTCTTGCAATCCCTGCATCATACCCATGAGCTGTTGCATGGTCATCTCTTCACTCTCAGCGCGCATCGAACCTTGCCTCGTGGACCTCATCATCTGTGGTTTCTGGAACTTCTTGTTGGTGTCGTGCAACTCCAAGGGATAAAGAAAGCGTTGGGAACTCGAACTCGAATGAACACGATCAAACAGCAAACTCAACCAAGAGCAATAGGTGAAAACTGCACCAATTTCTCAACGAACAACTGCTCCTTGTAAGATCTCGAAGAACTGAATCGAAAACTACAACTGGAATCTGAACACTTGTGGTGGGACTGATGTTTTAGATCTACCCCACGGTGGGCGCCAAATGTTCCCGCCGGTTGACCGGGTGCGTCTTCGTGCATGGCTTAAACTCGCGAGCTAGGGCACCTTCGTCTTCAACCCAGATTCCCATATTTGTGAATACCTGAAAAGAAGTGAACAAAGGGGCGCCCTCGCGGCCGTTTGCACTCCGACGATCAAGTCAACAAGCGAGAAACATCAAAGGTGACGCACCTCCGTATCGGAACACCGTGAATGGATGCTCTGAAGGTGGTCCAATAACTTAGTAACTGATTTCTCTTTAATTGCCTGTGCTTACAGTGGGTTCGCGAGCAAGCAACTAGAGTGTGTGTGAAACTAAAAACTGTGATCCCTGTCTCAAACGTTTAAAGCCCCTTTTAAACGTCTAAAGCATTCAAAGCGTCTTAAAGTGAATTTTAAGCGTCTTAAAGCGCATTTAAGGCGTTTAAAAACGTTTAGCGCATATAAAACGTGCAAAGCATTTAAATCGTTTAAAATGCTTTAAAGCGTTTGAAACGTAAACTGAATAAAACGTACCTTAGCAATCTTTCAGGGAAACTGATATACCTTGATGTTTCAATGCTTACTGCCACGTGTTCTTCTGACTTGATCGCTACTCTACGTGGAGGGCCTTACAGCGCCGTAACCCAACTTAGGGATAATCCATCGTGTAAGCCCTCCTTTCTGGGTGCCAACTCATGCGCCCCAACCTCTAGTCACTCGCCCTGGGAGTGTATCTACCTTCCTCTCGTACCACGCACATGGTTCACCCCTGGGCGTGGCCCTCTCATGGGTCGTATCTGTCCCAGGGGTCTCCCAGAGGTGGCGTGGGTACTTCTCAAGTCAGGTTACTCCTCACTGGTACTGGGAATATGGCCTTGAAGCCACCTTTCTCTTCTCTTTATTACTGTTCTGAGGTACTGAGGCCCCTCGTGGTGTCGCCCCCTCCACTGTCTTTCCTACCCATGGGTATCGGGGGGTGACACCGTCGACGCCTTATCCTGGCGATGCCTCATCCTGGCGATGCCTCATCCTGGCGACGCCTACACCTGGCGACGCCTCATCTTGGCGACGCCTCATCTTGGCGACGTCTACACCTGGTGACGCCTTAAGCGGTCAATCTGTTGACTTTCTTCCCTGGGCTCCCTGGATGGGTACCACCATATGTTTGACTTTGACTTTGACTTTGGTCAACGCCCGGGGACGGGATGGTACACAAACCATTCTGGATACAGTCTCTTTGTTTTTTGTGCAAACCAAGCCAACAAGGAGATGTCCAAGGATGCACACTATGAGAAGTCATCTAAAAAATCAAGTGAAGACCTCACCAAGGATTTAGCAGACCCCACCAGAGGAAAAAATTGACACAAACTAGAGCATCTAATGTTCTTCCTACTGGTCTTCTTAAAGAATAAAACAAGTTGTAAATAATTTGGGCTCACTTTAGGGGTCCAAATAGAAAAGATAGGCTAGAATAAGGTGCCTTTAGCATAATAGGGGGTGTAGGTATCATTTTATCTTGTTCCTAGCCCTTTGGGAAGGCAATTTGACCTGGTTTCTAGAAGGACAAGTCTAGGATTCGGGTTTTGTTAGAATTATAGGGATAAAACAATAGGGGGATGAATTGTTTTTAAAATATTTTTGCAAGTACTGAAGGTAGAGTGAAAGGCAATGAAGAATTAATCAATGGAAAATCTGTCCAGCCAAATATAAAATTGATTTTAAGCTTGATGCAGAAAATCAATCAGTTGTTTTTATGAAACAATCGATTGTCTTTATCAACAGTTTTATCAAAACATATTTAAAGCAATTTAAAGAGTGTAAGGATAGAAAGATTCACACAAAATGTTTATACTGGTTCACTCAACTCTTGAGTTACATCCAGTCCTTAGAAACTGTACCGCCCAGGTAGTCGGAATTGATGACGTGGCCGCAAGCAATGGTATAGGCGTGTTGAACGGGACACCTGGCTGGTAGAAGGGAAGGACGTCGGGAGGCTCGTGTGATCGCCAGTCGTTAAGTTGGCGTGCCCCGATCTCTAGCATACCTAAAACGGCGGTCACCAAGTTTGTGTTGTAGTCGCCAGGTGCGAACCCAGGCGACAAGGCGATCGGAGATCGCCGAGAGGATGACATCGCCGAAGGATCAGGAAAGCTTGTTCCAGGCTTTCGAAGCAAAGGATGAAGACGTCAGATGGTCATTCCCTAGCTGGCCAGAGGTTGAGGTCGGGGAACAGCTTACCCGAGCATGCACAGTGAAGTAAGTAAAGTAGAATATAATGGCGGCCGGCGAGACCACAGGGAAGGTGTGTATGAAGACACTCGTACTCGCCACGCAGAAGAGATCGTGCTCCACGACAGTTATACGCTGAGTTGCTTCCTGCATAAGTAACTTAGTCGAAAGCCTGAAGAGTAAGAGGTGACCCTCAAGTCAAGGATGCTCCAGATGGTGACACGTGTAAAGCTGGATGCGAGCCACGTGTCCAGATGTGTAACTGTCAGGAGAGAGAAAATGCACAGGTATATAAGGAATCCTAACGAACTTCTGAGGTACGCGCGTTTTAGAATACTTCTTTTACGCTTGCGAGAACTGGAGTACGCTGAGAAAGAATATTGCACGGTTCCTGAAATTCTTAGCTTTCTCTTAGTATTTTGGTGGTTCAGTCGCTGACTTGGGCGTCAGAGCGTGATCGGCCGCAGCGGCGCCGTTCTGTCTTTTGCAGGTTCCTGAGGTGAATCAAGGCGAAGGACGGAAGCTAGCACGGTGCAAAATCGATCCAGATTTGACGAGGCAAGGCTCTTGCGTTCTAGTCAACAGGCAGGATCATCAAGCGCCCACCGTGCTAGCTTCCGTCCTTCGCCTTGATTCACCTCAGGATCAGAAACCACTGAGAATTCACTATGTAATCAATCACAGATTACAAACAACACAACCACATAGAGGTGATCTTGAAACCACTACACCCACTCACCCTCTTTGCAACCACACACCTCTAGTCAGAACACCCTCTGACTTTACAGGATTTCACACACACCAAGAGTGATGATTTTGATCCCCTTAAGAACACACAACATTTCTTGGAAACACCAGTACATAAATACAATTATTAAGAAGGAAGGGAATAGAATACACCTGGGTAAATCACAAGAACAAATATCAAAATACAAGACCCAATTCTATTCCACACACTTGAGATGATCGAAAAGCTCTTTAAAAACTAGAAAACTATCTTTGATTAATCTCTCTCACTTAGTTAATGCATAAGAGCGTAAAACCACATTTTTTATCTTTCAATCAAATGGTTAAAATAGTTACAACAAAAGCCCAAAAGTTGATGGAATCATTTAAAAAGGAAAAACCACTTAACAGAATTCTATTAAGGTTTTCGGCAAAACAATCGGTTGATTTTTCAAAATAACCGATTGATTTTTATTTGACAACATTAAAATCCACTAAGTGTCAAATAACCTATTATTTCGAAATTTTAACCTGTTGAAATTTGTTTGATAGCAAATTGTCCCAACTAGTCCTCGGTCGACGACTTAGAGACTGATTTCAGACATCGCGCACCGATGTTTTGTAATTGAAGGTGGCCACGAGAGGTGGGCCTCGAACGCACCTACCAGGGAATTGGTTGGTCTCTGATATTGCTATCATGAGACCGATGTTGGAGATCAATATCGGACCTCGACCAGTGGAGGGAGAAGATCGAACATCGGTCGTCTGAGCGTTGTAAAGGGCCACGTAAGGTGGGCCCAAGAGTCATGATAAGTTAACAGTAAAGACATGAGATATGCGGGAAGCCTAAGTCACGAGGGATCCATGCACGTGGTGTGTATGACGCATGAAGGCTTAAGACGTGTGGATAATCCTAGGAGGCGTTAAGGCCCATTAGGGTTAGCGTTTCCAGAGAAAGCTGCATGCATGGCACATGAATACTTAGGGCACCCACGCAACAGGTGGCGTTAGAGATTAGGTGTACAAAGTTCGTACCCAAGTGGCCACTTTGTTATTCGTTGCACTCCAGTTAAGAGAAGTTCATGTGCCAGAGACGCTAAGATTCTATGAATAGCGGCGCAAGAACATTCCCCAAGGAACCCTAGTCAAGGGTAACAACGCAAAGGTAAACCCTAGGCCAAAACCCTAGTAAGGTACGTAGTTTTTAAGACTGAAGGTAATACACACACTTGGTGTTTCTTTGCCATAATACTGACTTGAGCGTTGGAGTGCAAACAGCCGCTAGGGCGCCCCTTTCTCTTTGCAGGTGAGAGGTTTCTTGATCAAGAAGGCACGATTCTCAAGCAACATCGAAGGGCCGAAGCTACTGTTAAAGTCAATCGACGAAGGGAGTCAACCGACAGGAACACAAAGGTAAACACAAAGCTTTTCCAAATCATTTTAAAATCCACTAAGTGTCAATGAACCTGTTGATTCGAAATTGCCACCTGTTAAAATTTGTTTGACAGCAAAGGCAAAGACAAAGTTTTTTCAAATCATTTTAAAATCTAGTAAGTGTCAAAACAACTTATTGATTCAAAATTTCAACCTGTTGAAATTTCACTTCCTTTTAGAAAATCCACCTTTTCAAAATGTTAAAGGTTCAATTGAGCTTGGATCAACTTAAGGAGTGAATTAACAAGGTGGAAACAACTAGACACACACACACAACATCAACAAGGTCTTCAAGCATTCCACTTGGATTTGGAGACATCAAAGCATTTTGTTCAACAATCCCCCCCTATTTGATGAAGATAAATCCTTGGTTTGCTTGTGATGTGCTTGTGATGTTCTGTTTGAATTTGTTGGTACATGCAAAACATAATTTGTGCATGTACTAGAAGTAATCATATCCATATATCATTAGCACCATAGAACCAGTTTTCACTAGGTGATTCTCAGAAGGAAAACTAGCAAAATCAATGTGAAAACAAGATGCAAAATGTGGCTTCTAGTACCTTACTATGAGCGAAGAGATGACCATACAACAAATTGTGGAGAAGCCCTCCAATCAGTGAATGAAGAAGCCAAGGCTGACCAGTTAAGGCCATTCCTTGAGCGTGGAATGTGGCAAACCTTAAGTTATATCTTGCGGCATTTCTTTTGACTTTTTTACCCTCTTCAGGGTCCACTGGGAGAGCCCCATCTGCCAGGTATCGCTTATAGGGCGTCATCCAGGTGTCTCCTGTACCGCCCTGGTAGTCGGAAGTGATGACATGGCACCAAGCTACAGTGTAGGCGTGTTGACAAGGCGCCAGATTTGCAGAAGGGAAGGAAGTCGAGGGGCTCGCGTAGTCACCAGTTATTAAGTTGGCGTGCTCCGATCTCCAGCATACCAGAACCGGCGATCACCCAGTTGAAGATGAAGTCGCCAGATGTAAATCAGGCGACCAAGTGATTGGAGATCGCCAGAGCAAGCACATCGCCGAAGATGAAGGTGGTGCAGATTATGAAGGCGGCCGGCGAGACCACAGGGAAGGTGTACGAAGGCACCCTAACTCGCCAATTCCAGTAGAGATCGCGCTCCCAAGTTAGCTATGCACTGGGCAATACCATGCATAAGTAACTTAGCCAAAAGAGAGTCAGAAGCAGCGCCCAAGTCAAGGAGGCTCCAGATGATGGCACGTGTACGACTGGATGCGAGCCACGTGTCCAGGTCTGTAACTGCCAGGAGAGAGAAAGTGACCAGGTATTTAAGGGTTCTCCAACGAACTTTTGAGGTACGCATGCTCAGATTATACTCTTTACGCTTGCGAATTCTTGAGCATACTGTGAGAGAGAACACTGCACGGTTCCTTGAGAGTTCTTGAGTGTGTTTGCTCTTAGTATTTGGTGGTTCGGTCACTGACTTGGGCGTTGGAGTGCGATCGGCCGCAGCGGCGCCGCTCTGTTCTTTTGCAGGTTCTTGAGGTGGATCTTGAAGAAGGACGGAGGTTGAAGCGGTGCACACGTCGATCCAAGTTTGACGAGGCAAGTTCCAACGTTCTGGTCAACAGGCAGGATCATCTCCCTTGGACAAAACGCATACCTGCATCTGCTCTTCCCCGGGCACGCCCGCGTACATGCTGATGCGGGGCGTCCTCTGCGTATCTTGGGTCAAAGAGCAATGACTCCTCGGCCTTCCCCTTGATGTATAAATCTGGAGGACATCCACCCTGTTGTCTTCCACGAATCTACGCGGAGCTTTGAGAGTCTCCTGGATCACTGTCCTCTGTCTACCCCCCTTGCCTGAGCTGGCCAGCTTTGCAAGCAGGTCAGCTCTGGCATTCTGCTCCCTCGGGACATGTATCAGCTCAAGAGCATTGAATGCTCCCTTCAACAACTGGACGTATTTCAGCCGCCATCTGTGGGTCCTTCGCCTGAAACTCACCCGACACCTGTCCCGTAATCAGCTGGGAGTCGCTCTTCACCAGGAGGTTCTGTGCGCCCATCTCCTTGGCCAGGAGCATCCCTGCTATCGGGGCTTCATATTCCGCCTGATTGTTACTTGCCTTGAAGGCGAAGCGTAGGGCCTGCTCAATCAGTATGCCGTCGGGTCCCTCCAAGACTATTCCCGCCCCGCTCCCTTGTTGGTTGGAAGAGTCATCAACCGAGAGCAGCCACTGCGAACTCACTTCCACCTCTTGCTCACCTCCCCTCTTTAGTTGGACCTGCCCTTTGATGGATCCTCTAGGCTCAGACTGGATGTCGAATTCTGACAGTTCTACCGCCTAGCGCACCATCCTTCCCGCCACATCAGGCTTCTGCAGTACTTTCTGTATAGGGAGGTTGGTCATCACCACCACCGTAAAGCTGTGGAAGTAATGACGGAGCCTCCTGGCAGAAAACACTACCGCTAACGCCGCCTTCTCTAACGCTTGGTACCTCGTCTCAGCTCCCTGTAACGCCTTGCTTACGAAATAGATGGGCTTCTGACTTTGGTCTTGATCCTGGACTAACAAAGAAATGATGGCCCGCTTCGTTACAGTAAAATATAACCGGAGGGGCACGCCCACTACCGGCTTGCAGAGGACCGGTGGCGTCGCCAGGTACTCCTTCAGCTTAATGAAAGCTGCTTCGCATTCATCAGTCCATGCAAAGCGACTGTTTCTCTTGAGGCACTAGAAATATGGGTGCCCCTTCTCTCCTCCGGCGGAAACAAACCTCGAGAGCGCCGCCATCCGCCCTATCAGCTGTTGCACCTCCTTTACCGATGTCGGACTCCGCATGGCGATAATCGCCGCGCATTTGTCGGGGTTCGCCTCTATCCCCCTCTCTGTGAGCATAAAACCCAAGAACTTACCGGCCTCGACCCCGAAAACACACTTCTCAGGGTTTAACTTGAGGCGGTACTTGGATATTGTGACGAACAACTCCTCAAGGTCCGCCATGTGTTGCGCCCTATTCTGCGACACCACCACCATGTCGTCTACATAGGCGTACACATTCCTCCCGAGCATTGGCGCCAGGACCTTGTCCATTAACCTTTGGTACGTGGCGCCCGCATTTTTCAGCCCAAAAGGCATCACCTTGTAGCAGTAACTGCAGGTCTCAGTCATGAATGCAGTCTTGCTCTC
The DNA here is from genome assembly GCF_051622355.1 of Phaseolus vulgaris. Lineage (NCBI taxonomy): Eukaryota > Viridiplantae > Streptophyta > Magnoliopsida > Fabales > Fabaceae > Phaseolus > Phaseolus vulgaris. The sequence goes on from NC_143507.1 coordinate 28,579,493, forward strand.
GTCTCTTGGGTGCATCTTGATTTGGTTGTACCCTGAAAAGGCGTCCAGGAAACTCAGCACCTTGCTGCCGGACGCACTGTCTACCAAGGCGTCGATGCTGGGCAGCGGATACGAGTCCTTCGGGCATGCCTTGTTCAAGTCCGTGAAGTCAACGCACATCCTCCACTATCCGTTCGCCTTTTTCACCAAGACGACGTTGGCGAGCCACTCAGGGTATTGAATCTCCCTGATGTGGCCAGCACTCAACAACTTTTGCGTTTCGTCTTTCACCACTTGCTGTCGTTCCTCATTGAACTTTCTCCTTCTCTGACGCACTGGACGGACCGTGGCGTCCATGCTGAGGTGGTGACACAGGAAATCAGGATCAATGCCTAACATATCCGAGGCGGACCATGCGAAGGCATCCAGGTGGCGTGAAATCACTTCTGCCACCCCTTCCTGTTCTTCTGGGCTTAGCGAACTTCCTAACTTGAAAGCCTTGCCGCCAATCTCCCTTTCTACGGTGTTAGCCGCGGGCTGTTCCCTGCTATCATCTTCGACGGGCGCCGCCTCTACCACAGGCGCCGCGTCGTCAGGGCCTTCCTCCATAAGCGCATCTGCTCCTGGCATCGCCCTCTCCGCTATGGTCTCTTTAGGCGTTAACCCAACGGGCGTCGCCTCAATCATCGTCGTGTCCGCGCTCGGCGGACGTTCATACACCATGAACACGCCTCTCTTCGTTTTCAGGCTGTTCTCATAGCATTTCCTTGCCTCCTCCTAGTCTGACCTGATGACTATCACCTGGCCATTGAGGTCCGGCAGCTTCATCTTCATGTGACGTGTGGAGGACACCGCGTTCAGACGGTTTAACGCCGGTCTGCCCAGCAAAATATTGTAGGCAGAGTTAGCGTTCACGACAAGGTACCGGATGCTCTCGGTACGGGAGGCCTCTCCGTCTGTGAACGTAGTCCTCAACTCCAGGTACCCCCGGACTTCCACCTGGTTATCCCCGAACCTATACAAGCACCCAGTATAGGGACTCAACAGATCGGGGGACAGCCGTAACTTATTAAAGGTCGACAAAAACATGACATCTGCCGAACTCCCTTGGTCTACAAGCACTCTGTGCACCTTCCTTCCGACTGTGACGACTGAGATGACAACGGGGTCGTTGTCGTGGGGTACCACATCTCGGAGGTCTCTTCTTGTGAACACGATATCCGACTCCCATGGCTCCCCCGAGAGCCTCTCTTCGATTGAATTTACCCCCCTCGCGTATTTCTTCCGCTGGGAGGCGGTGGGTCCCCGCCGGAAAAACCTCCAGCAATAGTGTGGACCTCGCCAAGCACAGGCATCTCGTGTGCTGGTTCTTCTGCTGGTGGCGGCAAGGTGGCGGTCGTGGCGGGCTCCGCGACATAGTCCTTCAAGAACCCAGTTCTCACCAGCTCATCTAGCTGGTAGCCCAACGACAGGCAGTTGTCAATGTGGTGCCCGAAAGCCCGGTGGAATTCACACCAAGAGTCTTTACGAGGCCCCAACACCTTGTCGGTCTTCGCTGGTCGCCTCAGCCTCTCAGCTATGTTAGGCACGGCGATCAAATCCTTCAACTCAACCACAAAGTTGTACCTCGCCGGTCTCGCTCTTTCTCTGGCCGGGCGATCGCCTCCTGCCGGACCCCTGGGCTGGGGCTTTCTGGCCTCGTAGGGGCGTCTCGCCTCTGGCTTCTTTCTTCCCGTCGTGGTCTCATTGACCCTGACGGGTTGAACTCGTGCCGGTCCCCTCGGGCGTGAGGGCACGACGCTGGTGCGCTTCACACACACCTCTCCTTCAGAAGCAATATGTTCTACCGCCCTACGCCGTAGTTCAGCGAAAGTCCTAGGGCGGTTGCGGATGATGGATTCTCCAAAAGGACCGGGGCATACGCCTTTCACAAACGCGTACACGATCATAGGCTCCTCAGTCGTACCAACCTTCATGACCTGGGCCCCGAAGCAATTGATATACTCCTTCAGGGTCTCCCCTTGATACTGCTTCACATCGAACAGGTCGTAAGAGACTGGCGGCGGGGCCTTGTTTGCTAAGTATTGTTCCCTGAACAATCGCGACAATTGGCGGAAAGATGTGATATGACCCTCTGGGAGGCTAATGAACCAGTCCATAGCCATCCCGGTCAGGGTGCTCATGAAGAGCTTGCACTTGGCAGCGTCAGAACCGCCTATCAGGACCATCTGTGTGTGAAATGCAGCAAGGTGCGTCTCTGGGTCCTCCATCCCGGTGAAGATCACCTTGGGTCCCGCGAACGTGTTCGGGATCACTGCGTCTAGGATCTCCTGCGAGAAAGGAGTGGAAAACTCCCTTGGTGGGGAATGGTTCTCCATCTCGTCATGTCCAGGCCGCCTCCGATAATTTCTCAGGCCCTGGCGCAACTCCTCATTCACACGGTAGAGCTCTTCGTTCCGCTCATGCGAGGCGTCAAGATCTGCCTGCATGCGTTCCTGTTCCATTTTCGACTCCGCCATGTCCTGCTGCAGCCCCCTCATTATCTTCAGGACCTGTTGCATGGATAGTTCTGCTAGGGCTGCGCGTGCGGCGCTTCGTCTGGTGGGGGCCATTGTCACTCCAACCTCCACCAACGTTACTGCGACTTGGTAGATTTTCTCGAACTTGTGATGGGACTGATGTTTTATATCGGCCCCACGGTGGGCGCCAAATGTTCCGTCCCGTTGACCGGGACGTCTTCGTGCACGACCTCAACCGTCAGCTAGGGACTCCTTCCCACTGGTTATCTGTGGATTCCTGCAAAAAAGAGGACAAAGAGGCGCCCTAGCGGCCGTTTGCACTCCGACGCTCAAGTCAGCCACCAAGAAACACCAAAACTGTTCACCTACGTCTCTGAGCACCGCGTATGGCACTCTGAAGGTGGTAAAAAATAACTGTGTATTGTCTCCTTCAGGCAAAAATATTCCCAGTCAGTTGTACGTAACCTTGAAGCACGAGCAAGCAACCAGAGAGTTCTCGTAAATTTGCGAAAAGTTCCAACCCCGTTTCCAACATTCCCCACACTATTTAAACCTCCCAAGCATTTAAAGCGCCTTAAAGCGCTTTTAATCACAAACGTAACGCACTCATTAAAGCGTTTAATTAGAAAACGTAGCGCATTTAAGACGTTGAAACGCTTGGGAGCCATCATAGTACCTGAACGTAGCGCATTTAAGACTGTATTGAATGACTTTAATTACCTGGCACCTGACCAAGGGGTGTTTCCATTCTGACTTGGCTGTTGTACACGTGGAGGGCCTCACGACGCCGTGACCCCATCTGGGGGCGCTTCTGCCCACCTGGGGACGTTTCTACGTGTGAGTCCTCCTGCTGGGAGTGCTACTGCGCTAGGGGTGACTTTTTGGGTGCCAACTCATGCCCCCAATCATCTAGTCACTTACTCTGAGAGCGTATCTGCCTTCCTCTCGTACCCTGCACCCGATTACCCTGGGCGTGACCTTCCTCTTGGGTCGTATCTGTCCCGAAGGCGTCTCTGGGGCGGCAGGGGTACTTCACGAGTCAGGCTGCCCTACCCTGATGCTATCACTATGGCCTTGAAGCCACCTTTTCCTTCTCTTTATCGCTTCCCCGAGCTATCGGGACCTGAGGCCTTCCCACGGTGTCGCTCCCTCCATGGTCTTTCCTACCCATGGGTATCGGGGAACCACACTGTGATTGCCTTGCTTTAACACTGTTTGATCTGGCGACGCCTTGGTTGGGCGACGCCTTCACCTAGGCGACGCTTCCTCATGGCGATGCTGGCACTTGGCGTCTCTCTCCCTAGGCGGCACCTTGCGTTGACTTTGACTCTCCAGTCGTTGACTTTGACCTTGACTTAGTCAACGCCCAGATACGGGACGGTACAGAAATATTTTATTTGTAGAGATATTTTGTTTGTTGTGATATTATTTTGGAGATAAAAGATAAAGAAATATTTTATTTGTAGAGATATTTTGTTTGTTGTGATATTATTTTATAGATAAAAGATAAAGAAAAAAATTATTCTGGAGATAAAAGATAAATAAATATTTTATCTGTTGAGATATTATTTTAGAGATAAAAGATAAAGAAATATATTATTCTGGAGATAAAAAATAAATAAATATTTTATCTTATGAGATATTATTTTAGAGATAAAAGATAAAGAAATATATTATTCTGGAGATAAAAAATAAAGAGATATTTTATCTGTTAAGGTATTGTGCTGGAGATAAAAGATAAAAAGATATTTCATCTGTTGTGATATTATTGTGAAAATATTGTGATATTATTCTGGGGATAAAAGATAAAGAAAATTTTATCTGTTGTTGTACCGCCCTGGTAGTCGGAAGTGATGACGTGGCAGCAAGCTATTATGTAGGCGTGTTGAGCAGGGCCCATGGCTGGCAGAAGGGAAGGAAGTCGGGGGGCTCGTGTAGTCGCCAGTCCTTAAGTTGGCGTGCTCCGATCTCTAACATACCTAAACCGGCAGTCACCAGGTTTGTGATGAAGTCGCCGGAGGCGAACCCAGACGACCAAGTGATCAGAGATCGCCGAAAAGAAGGACATCGCCAAAGGATCATAGAAGCTTGTTTAGGCTTTCGAAGCAGAGGATAAAGTCGTCAGATAGTCATTCCCTAGCTAGCCAGAGGTTGAGGTCGGGGAACGGCTTACCTTGAACATGCAAGACGAAGCAAGAGAGGTAGATCATGAAGGCGGCCGACGAGACCACAGGGAAGGTGTGTATGAAGGCACCCGTACTCGCCACGCAGAAGGGATCACGCTCCAATGAAGCTATGCGCTGAGTTGTTTCATGCATAAGTAACTTAGCCAAAAGCCTGAAGAGTAAGAAGTGGCGCCCAAGTCAAGGATGCTCCAGATGGTGACACGTGTACAGCTGGATGCGAGCCACGTGTCCAGATGTGTAACTGTCAGGAGAGAGAAAGTGCACAGGTATATAAGAGATTCTAACGAACTTCTGAGGTACGCGCGTTTCAGATTACTTCTTTTACGCTTGCGAGAACTTGAGTACGCTGAGAGAGAATTTTGCACGGTTCCTGAGAGTTCTTAAGTTTTCTCTTAGTATTTGGTGGTTCAGTCACTGACTTGGGCGTCGGAGCGTGATCGGCCGCAGCGGCGCCGTTCCGTCTTTTGCAGGTTCTTGAGGTGAATCAAGGTGAAGGACCGAAGCTAACACGACGCAGAAGTCGATCCAGACTTGACGTGGCAAGGCTCTTGCGTCTTGGTCAATAGGCAGGATCAGTTGTAATATTATATCTGTTGCTATATTAAATTTTATCTGTTGTAATATTATATCTATTGCGTTATTAAATTTTATTTGTTGTGATATTATATCTGTTGCATAAAAGATAAAGAAATATTTTATTTGTGGTGATATTATTCTGTAGATAGAAGATGAAAAAGATATTTTACCTGCTATCATGTTATTCTGAAGATGAAAGATATAATTATTATTGTTTGAATAGGTTATCATATTATCATGGAAATAACGGATATTTAAGAATCTGTTATCATGTTACTCTAAAGAGGACGTGAACGATTAATTATCATTTAAATTTGTTATGATATTGTTATCATGATCATGATCTCTCACAGTAGAGAAGTTATTCTTGTTGCTGGTCATAAAGCATAGTAGTGAAAAAGTACATGTCTAGGAAAGTTCTGGCGAGGAAAGACTTGGTATTTAAGCATGTCCGTTGGTGACCCACCTCTCTTTCATGGGAACTTACCTGCTGTACTAGTTCACGATCTACAACATGCAAAAAAGATCAACTTTGACAAATTTTGCAGATCTCGTGTGTCGAGAATGACAAATTATTATGTCCTACCGTAGCTCGACGATAAAGGGCAGTACAACATCAAACTTTTACACCATGCAGGGTCATAGTAGTGTTGGACGACAAAGCCTGTCGATGAAAAGTCAAGCCATCAGGACAACTCCTCTAACAGGTACATTACGACTCATGTGCACTGACCCTTGGCTCAGAGACAATCTGGACATGGGCACCCTTGATCGCAACTCGCCACCGTTGTGGTTCGAGCCTTTGAACAGGTCCGTAGCGACTCTCAAGTCGCCGCTCGCCACCGTTTTGGTTTGCCCCTTTGTCTTTGCAGGTGAGAGGTTTCTTGATCAAGGAAATACGATTCTCAGACAGAGATAGAAGGGCTAAAGTCTACCATTGGAGTTAACCAACGAGAAGAGGCCTCATCCAGTCGAGGAGTGGCTTGAGAAGAAGATCAACGGCAAGACGTTTAAGCTGGGGAAAACTTTGGACGGCGAGACACAAGACCAGATCACCAAGGTAACAATTAGAAGTAGTTTCAGTTAAAACAGTTTTTCAAGGGGGCACTCTTTAAGAAGTAGTTTCAGTTAAAGCAGTTTTTCAAGGGGGCACTCTTTAAGAAGTAGTTTCAGTTAAAGCAGTTTTTCAAGTGGGCACTCTTTAGGAAGTAGTTTCAGTTAAAGCAGTTTTTCAAGGGGACACTCTTTAAGAAGTAGTTTCAGTTAAAGCAGTTTTTCAAGGGGGCACTCTTTAAGAAGTGGTTTCAGTTAAAACAGTTTTATCAAAGTTTCCAAGTTATTTAGGTTCGCATGCTTATCGTTTTAAGTTTTCAGAAAAAAGACCTTATCGCTTTTATGAGATTTAAGGCAACAGTTTAAAGATTATGGCATGCATTCAGTACAAGGTTTTAACGCATAATGTTTTAAGTCCTCATCGCCATATGGCGATCGGAGGCACAAGTGTGAAGTTTTTTAGTCCTCCTCGCCGTGAGCGAGCGCAGGCGAGAAGAGTTTGGAAAGACCTTCCTCGCCGTAAGCGAGTGTAGGCGAGAAGAGTTTAAAGAAGACCTTCCTCGCCGTGAGCGAGCGTAAGCGAGAAAAGTTTAAAAAGACCTTCCTCGCCGTGAGCGGGTGTAGGCGAGAAGAGATTAAGATACATTTGCCTTAGTTTTTCCCTTCCATGTAAAATCAAAGATCAAAGAAGAGAACCAAGATGGCGTCGCCAGAACAAGGCACTGCCAAGACAAGGCGTCGCCGAGATAGCGATGCCAAGAACGGATATCAGTAGAACAAAGTATCGGCAGAAGTAGGCGTTGCAGCCAGATAATCAATCAGATAACATGTATGTTCATCATAAGTCTCTATCTCAGGAGACCTTGAGGACGCCAAGGGTTAGAGCGCATCCAGTGGGAGAGACAAAGATGACACAAGTTTGCGCCGCCCACGAGCCGGACACATGGATAACGCCATACCAGCGCTACATGGCAGATGGCGTACTCCCAATGGACCCGACGGAAGCTAGGAAGGTAAAAAAGAACTCCAGCAAGTTCACCCTCATCGATGGCGAGTTGTACAGGTTTGGGTTCACACACCCCCTTTTAGTATGTGTGCATGGAGAGAGGTGCACGAGAATTATGGCCGAGCTCCATGAGGGGATTTGCAGGAGTCACATCGGAGGTCGAGCCTTGGCGACAAGAACCATCCGTGCAGATTATTATTGGCCGACAATGAGGGAAGACTGCAAGAGATATGCCCAACGTTGCAAGCAGTGCCAGGAGCACGCCGATTGGCACAAGGCGCCTCCGGAAGAGTTAAAGTCAATCTACAGTACCTGGCCTTTCCACACATGGGGAATCGATATTCTGGGACCCTTCCCATTGGCGATTAGGCAGATGAAGTATTTTGTTTGTGGCAGTCGAATACTTCACGAAGTGGATTGAAGCAGAACCAGTAGCCTAGATCACCGCGCACAAGATTAAGAATTTCGTATGGAAGAATATTGTGTGTCGTTTCGGTGTGCCCAAGCGTTTGGTATCAGATAACGGGACTCAGTTCGCAAGTCACCTGTTGAAGAAGTTGTGCGAGGATGTTGGAACTCAACAGGTGTTCGCTTCTGTGGAACACCCACAAACGAATGGGCAGGTGGAGTCAGCTAATCGGGTTTTACTAAGAGGTTTGAAGAGGAGATTGGAGAAGGCCTAAGGATCTTGGGCTGAGGAAGTTCCCCGTATAATATGGGCATATCATACCACTAAACAGTCAGGAACCCACGAAACCCCGTTTAGCTTGGTGTACGGGTGCGATGCGATGATCCCAATTGAAATCCAGGAAAGCTCGCCGAGATTCCAGAACTTCGTGGCAGAAGACTCGAATGCAGAAAGGAGGATGAACTTAGATTTGTTGGATGAGGTCAGGGAGGAGGCAAGGGTAAAGGCCGAAGCAATAAAGAGAAAAGTCGAGTGCAAGTACAATTCTAGGGCAAGGCCAAGGCAGTTCAGAGATGGCGACCTGGTAATGAGGAAGGCCCACCTGTACGAGATGCAGAATAAATTGTCACCCAAATGGACAGGACCGTTTAGGATAATTGAAGCACTCGGGAACGACGCCTACCGCTTGGAAACACTGGAGGGAGGGGCGATTCCTCGCACTTGGAACGCCACCCATCTCAAGTTTTATTACAATTAAAGCATTGTAAGTAGCAGTTAACTCGAACAGTTAAGTGAAAACAGTTTTTCAAGGTGGCGCTCTTTTTACCTAAGGAGGGTTTTTTAATGAGGCCACCCAATAAAGAAAGTTCGAGTTTATCAAAGTTTCCCAGTTATTGAGTTTGCATGATTGTCATTTTAAGTTTTCAAAGAAAAGACTTTGTCGTCCTTGTGTAATTTAGGGCAGATTCAGATCGCATGCATTCAGTCCAAAGTTTTAAGACCTCATCGCCACCTTGCGATCGGAGGCAAAGGTATAAAGTTTTAAGCCCTCATCGCCAGTTGGCGATCGGAGGTAAAGGTTAAGTTTTAAGTCCTCATCGCTGCTTGGCGATTGGAGGCACAAGCCAAGTTTTAAGTCCTCATCGCCACTCGGCGATCGGAGTATAAATAATCAGTTATCGCCGAGATGTGTCACCGCCAAGATGGATCATCGCCCATCGCCCAAGAGAAGCATCGCGCAAAGTAAGACATCGCCCTAAAGTTGGGTGGCGGCACTGTGGGACCCTCCGCACAGAATAAATGATCGAGTCAAAAGGGCACGTGGCAATGCCCACGTGCTCATTAAAGATATCCAGGGAAGGCTGCATGCATGACGCGTGATTAGTTAGGGCACCCACAGAGTATGATGGCGCGAGAGATACAACGCTCAAGTTAGAGCCCAAGTGGCCTTAAGGTTATACATTGCACTCTAGATAAGGGAAGTCCATGGGCCGGATACACTAAGATCCTAAAGACAGCGGCGCAAGGACCTTCTCCAAGGAACCCTAGATAATAGCAAGCAACGCAGAGGTAAACCCTAGTTTTCACCTATATAAAAGGCACGAAATGCCCTAGTAAGGTACACGCTTTCATAGTTATACAAAGCACTAAACCCTAGTTGTTCTTGACGGCACACCCAGCGGCACACCCAGCTGTGAGCACAAGGCAATTAGGGCAACACAGTTCCAGTCATTGAGATAATCATATAGTCTCTAGTCACTTTGGTGTTTCTCGCTAGCTGACTTGACCGTCGGAGGGCAAACGGCCGCGAGGGCGCCCCTTTGTTCTTCTTTTTCAAGTACTAGTAGACAAGGCAGAACGAAGGTGCTCTAGCTCGTGGGGACAAGCCACTCATAAGACGACCCAGGTCAACCGGCCGGAACACAAAAGCAGGGTTATGCAGCAGTTAACTAAATCATATTAACCTAGTTTTAAAGAAGACATGTACCAGATACTTAGCAGCATACAAACCATATAATTCTCCCCCTATTTGTCTTCACAAATAGAATAGAAGAAGGGGTAAAAATAAAATTAAGAAAAACCAGAATACAAGTGTGTGTAGTAGCACCATTGTAGCAACAAACCTGGAATTACAGCAAAAATCTATGGTGTATCAGAGCTATGACAACAGCAGAATCAAAGTACCATAGACCCCATAAATTTTAGCAAGGAGATCACAGTTTCTCCCCGTATCTTTTCTTCATCCAGCAATACCCAACAATGGAGTACTTCAAAAGGTTCATCTTCAACTTGGTCAAATGATTGCTCAATAGTTGGATTTGGTAGAAATATTCTCCTGTTAAGAGCAAATCTTTCAGACGTTCCAAAGATACATTCACAAATATTCATCAACCCCATGACCACCAGTGTGATTGCCATTCATAAAAAGCTTTGAATTTCAAGGAAAAGAAAGAATACATCCCTTTATTATCTTATTCAGAGGCATAGTAAATGCATTTAGACCCACAATGGGTTTTGAAAGAAAAGAAACAGTTGTAACCATGCATAAGAATTCATAAAAGCTTTATTCAAATGTGCCAAAGGTAAAATGATCGGTTGTTTCATGAAAACAATCGGTTGTTTTTCTGAGACAGTAAGAAAATGTTAGAACTCATTCGACCTCAAAGGGTAGTAATTCGTTGCGTTGAACTCGACCACCTTATCCTGCTCTACTTGGATTTCAATGTCCAAAACTCTCGTCATATCTATTGCAATTTGTTTTGTGTTACCTTCTTTGATGGTAATGTAACGTCCCGTTTCTGGCATCTTCATTCGGCAGTAGTAAGTCAACATCGCCGGAACGACACCGATCATAAGAACCAACCACCATAGAAGATCACCCTCCGGTTGCGTGCACAAGATGTGGTTTTGGAAATACGTCAAAGCAGGGTAATAGGAATTGAAAGCCCAGCGAGTGTCATGGAGACAAGCCCCGCGAAGATGATTCCCAAGCCCTGCATGGCAAACACAGCGGTTATAAATGTGCCACGTGTCCTCTTGTTGGCGTACTCTAACATAATAGTGGCGGAGAGGGGGTAGTCACCGCCGATACCAAAGCCAAGCTAGAAGCAAAAGAAACATAGTGTTCCCATTACATATTTGACGGAGGATGAGGGTGATTCTGTAGAGAACCATGAGGATGAGGGTGATTCTGTAGACCTTTTCGCGACCAAGTTTATCTTCGAGACATCCGAAGACTAGCTGGTGGGAAAGGGTTCTAACAAGGACGACGCCAATGACGAGGATGCTGACAAAAGTTGGGAGCTTCCCCGACTTTTAGGATTAATTGGTACTTTTTTATGTGGATATTCTCCTTGCGTTGATCATCTAAGAAGAATATGCTTAATTTTGGGCTAAGTTTTGTTTGGCTTCTTCTTTGTTGCTGGGTGCCCATAGGGAACGCCATCGCATTATTCTATTGGGGTTTTAGCTGCTTTCGACAACTATGAAATGAAGTGAATGTGGGACAAACAAAGTTACTATGGTTGTCTACAATGTGCTCTTCATGAAAATTTTATTAACAACACACATGGAAAAAATAATAATATTTTATATATATTGTGGGGTCCATAAAAATATTTTGAAAAAAATTAAAATTTTGGTGTTTAGGTTAAATTGTGAAATTAGGTTAAAATAATTAGGTCTCTGCAGGAAGTGTAATGTGGGTCACCACATATTCCTACTAGGGTGACCACATACTGCCACCCTTAAAGTTAAGTGAATTTTGTGGTTACTTGACACTACTCTACACTCAGGGCCTCTAAAAACCTAACTTAATTCACTTTCTCCCCACCTCATGCCCACCCCAATCAACACGAACACTCGACGTTTCCTGAAAAAGTTTCATTGGGTCTGTGTAGGAAGTGTAATATCGGTCACCACATACTGTCACCCTCTATGTTGAGGGAATTTTGTAGTTACCTGACATTGCCCTACACTCATGGCCTCTAAAAAACCTGGTTTAACTCAGTTTTCCCCCACATCATGCCCACCCCCCAACGAACCGGAACACTCACTTGACATTTCCAAAAAAAGTTTCACTAGCTCTGTGCAGGAAGTGTAATGTGGGTCACCACATGTTCCTACTAGGATCACCACATACTGTCACCCTCTAAGTTGAGTGAATTTTTTGGTTATTTAACACTGCCCTACACTTATGGCCTCTAAAAACCTAATTTAATTCACTTTCTCCCCACCTCATGCACTACAAGAAAATCATTAAATAGAAACTAATTTTAGAGACCAAAATAATTAGTTATTATTTGACTAAATAATAGACCATTTTATAAACAAAAAATATTATTGATCTCTAAAGTAGTTTCTATTATTAATAAAATTTATAAAATGGTTTTTAAATTGGTATCTAAGTATTAGCTACCAAAGTTTTAACTACTTACTACTTTATATTCTAAATTAGTCTCTATAAGTCTTTTAGTGGCCAATTTAGAATCTAAAATATTAGTTAGTTAAAACTTAGGTAGCTAATTTAAATAGTAATTTAGAAACCATTTTATAAATTTTTATTAATAATAGAAACCACCTTAGATATGAATAATTTTTTAGTCTCTAAATTAGTATATAATCTAGTCAATATACTGACTAATTATTTTTTATCTCTAAATTTTATTAATATTTAATGACTTTCTTGTAGTGATGCCCACTCCAACCAATACAAACACTCACTTGACATTTTCAGAAAAAATTTCCCAAGGTCTGTGCAGGAAGTGTAGACAATGTATTAAGCTCCAATTCTTTAAACCTAATTTCACAATTTGTTCTTGCCGGTTTGCTCAATCACCGTTGACGTCAGAGGCAGGTGGTGACTCCTCCTATTTCTGGCGGTTTTTGTGCTCACACCTGGATGTCGAAGAGCGGCTCCGTTGAAACAGAGGGGGCCCTACCTGTTGATTGCACTTCAACGATCAAGTCAATACTAGGCTAAGAAACAATGAGTAAATAAGCAAGTAGTTTCAGTCTTAGAAATGGTGTACCTTTACCAGGGATCTCAACTCCCTTTTATAGGCTGTTTTTAGGTTAACTTCCCTGTCCCACTAGAACCTCTCTTCTAGTGAAATTAGGGTTACTAGGAAGACATCCTGTCGCATTGTCGTGCAATCTTAACACAACAGCAATGCAGAACCTTCCTCTTTTGGAGTGCCAAGTCTAACAGTATGGCCGCCAGGGTACCAACTCATGTACCAACTCTACGGGGTTCATCCGTTTTGTAGGTGCTCTAATTCTTCTGCCATGCATGCAACTTTCCCTGGAAACCCTAGCGCTCGTGGGCTTAGGCGCCTTCAAGGAATACTTACTTGTGCTACACCCAAATGTGCTATACACACCACGTGCATGGACTCTCCCGTGAATTAGGTCCTTCTTATATCTAGGTTTCAACACATACCATTCCTGGGGCCCTGCATACGTGACCCATTATCGCGACTAGACTGCCGATGACCAATGTCGACGTCGAATGACCGATGTCTGATGCCAATGTCTGAGGCCTGGCCAGTACACAATCTAACCTAAGCACCAAAATTTTAAATCTTTTTAGAAAATTTTCCTAGACCCCACAACAAAAATAAATTTTTTTTTTCCACGTGGGCAGTTGTATGCTGGAACAACTCATTTGGAGTGGTCCAAATATCGGGACACACTTTATTAATATCATAACAAAAATGATTATTTGACATCCTTTTTTCATTGCGTTGGAATACAACTTTGACGTGGCTGAGCTTGATGACATGTTAAGGGTATTTTTGTCATTGTACGAAAATAATTAAAATTTGAAAGATTAGATGAAATCATGAAGGGTTTTTTTTTGTCATTATAGGGGGGAAAAGTGAAAAGGTGGAAGCGAATGAAAGGTGAAATGTTAATGGAAGGCGAAGGCAAAATGCGAATGGAAGATGTGCGAATGGAACCACAAAGTCTGAAGGAACCACTGAGTCTGAACGGAAGGCAAAGTGCGAACGGGTTTACAATTTTTACGAATAGGGAAGTGAAGCCCAACAACAAAGGGGAAGACGAAGGCACTTCAAAAGGACGAAGGTAGCCTAAGGGTGTGGTAAGAAAGAGTGTGTGGATGCGAATATATGGGAAGATTTATTAGCATTTTTTAAGGTTTTTGTTTTTTTTTGTTTTTTAGGGTTTCTGTTTAGTTTTGGATTTAGTGATAATTTGTGTTGGTGGTCTTGGGGGTATGGCTCTAAATACTATATTAGTACTTATCTACTAAGAAACTTACGAAGTTTGTAGGTATTAGAGAGTTAAGTTATCTAACGTACTTTTGTGCCATATGCTTAAAGGTCTCAATATATTAATGCCTACTGAAATACAGGATTCAAATTCTTAATAAATATTTGATATTTAAAAATTGGTTAAATTTGTTAGAACGTAAATAAGGTGAAGTGTATTAGAATATGTAGGCTCATATTGAAAAAAATGTAGTGTTTAAAGTAAGTTTGTGTTATAATTGGCACGATGCAGTGAGAAAATAATAAACATAATAAATAACATTACGAAAATGAACGAAAGAGGAACACCTTTCTTCTTCTCCAATTTCCCCTTTGATCTTAAAGAGTCTGATTTGTGGAAAATTTTCCGAAGATGGGGAAGGGTGAGTGATGTTTTCATATCTAGGAGATTAAATATAAAGAAGCAAAGGTTTGGATTTGTAAGATTTCTGGGAGTACAGAATGTGTACCGCCCTGGTGGTCGGGAGTGATGACGTGGCACCCTGCTTCAGTATAGGCGTGTTGGCAAGGCGCCAGGTTGGCAAGGGGGAAGGAAGTCGGGGGGCTCGTGTAGTCGCCAGTTGTTATATTGGCGTGTTCCGATTTCCAGCTTACCAGAATCGGCGATCACCATGTTAAAGATGAAGTCGCCAGATGTAGTTTCAGGCGACCAAGCAGTTGGAGATCGCCGGAGAAAGCACATCGCCGAAGATGAAGGAGAAGCAGATTATGAAGGCGGCCGGCGAGACCACAGGGAAGGTGTATGAGGACACCCTAACTCGCCAGTTCCAGTAGAGATCGCACTCCCAAGTTAGCTATGCACTGGGCAGTACCATGCATAAGTAGAAGCAGCGCCAAGTCAAGGAGGCTCCAGATGATGGCACGTGTACGACTGGATGCGAGCCACGTGTCCAGGTCTGTAACTGCCAGGAGAGAGAAAACAACCAGGTATATAAGAGTTCTCAACAAACTTTCTGAGGTACGCACGTTCAGTTTATACTCTTTATGCTTGCGAGTTATAGAGCTGACTGTGAGAGAGGATTTGCACGGTTCTTGTTCTCTTAGTATTTGGTGATACCGTCACTGACTTGAGCGTTGGAGTGCGATCGGCCGCAGCGGCGCCGCTCTGTTTCTGTGCAGGTTCTTGAGGTGGATCTCGAAGAGGAACGGAGGTGAGAAGCGGTGCGCACGTCGATCCTTTGACGAGGCAGTTTCCAGCGTTCCGGTCAACAGGCAGGATCAGAATGTTAGGGAGCTGGAATATCATCTGAATACAATATGGATTGTGAGCTGGAAATTGAATGCTAATAGACCTTAATACATGAGAGCAGCAGAAACAAGGAAGGAATGGAATGCAAAACTAAAAGAGAAGGCATTAGAACCAGAGAAAAAATTAAAAAAGTGTGGCGGGCAAAGGGAACAACTTCATATGCAAACACTGTTAAGAATGGCAATGGGAACAGAGCAACACCGCAGAACAAGGGAAGTTTACATGCTATTCACTTTAAAGCAGAAGAAACTCCCAGAGAATGGTTAAATACCTGTCATATTGGAAGAGTATCGGATCTGAGCAAAATTTCAACCTTGAACGAAAGTTTTATTCTGGGCGGTCTTGGCTTTATAAAGGTTAAATTTATGGCGGGGTTCCATGTGTTACTGAAGGGAGAAAATGAAATGACGATCAAAGTCGCCATAGAGGAGAACAAAGAATGGTTCGAAGAAATATTTGACACAATTATCCCTTGGAATGAGCAATTCGTAGTGGTAGACAAACTGGTATGGGTGAGATGCATAGGTTTACCTTTGAAACTATGGAATTACGATTGTTTCAAGCACATAGCTGCGTTATTGGGAACCCTCGTTGAGATTGATGAAGCAACTCTAGCATTGGAAGAGATGGAGTACGCAAGGTTCAGAATTAGAATTTCAGTGGGGTGCGAGGCAAAGATTACTAGCTATATGAACATTAATGATGTTTTGTATCAGGTTTCGGTGGAGGAAGAATACACAGTTCCAGATTATAAACTTTGCCAGTGCCATTGGAGCGAAGAATCTGAAGATATCGAAACAGAGATTGACTCAATAGCGTCTAATGATTCAGTGGGATCGGGGAGCAGGGATTTCGAAGAGGTAAGAAAGGTCGTTGAGGAGAATTCGATGGTGGATGCGAGTAAGGCATTGCCTCCGACGGCACAAGGCTGCCGGAATTTGGGACCTAGTGCTCCGGCAACATGCTGCAAACCCATCCTGGCTAGACCTGTAGGCCCTGTCTCTAAGCCTATTCTCAGATCAATCATAGGTAGTGAAAACCTAGGGTCTGAAGCCCCAACGGCTCTTACTAGGGCTGACGTGGGATTTTTATGTGGGCCTTCAGAAACGGCCCAGTGTGTGGTGAACAAGGAAACTAGTGAAAAGGAGGAGGGGAGGTGTAGTAATAAAAAACAAATGGAGGCTTTATCGAAACATGGCCCAGATGCCAATAGGGTGCCGCCGCTGTGGAACGGGTTGCCTGGAAGCCCAGTTAATTCATAAACTTTTTTCAACCTTCACTTTTCCGAACAGAATGAACAAACAGGGGCTGCCATTGACGCCACACATCAGGAGGTTACCTGTAATGGAAAGATCAACGAGCGTCCCAATATTTTGCTCGAGGTTACGCACGGAACAACGAGACCTAGTGAGCCGTCGCCGATGGTGGCGGTGAAGGGGGGGATGCAAGGTTCTCCGAAGTCAATCTCGAGGGTGGAGGACTCGCTATGTGGGTCACAAACAGGGGAAGCATACCATTCCTCTCTCAAACAGAATTCGAAGGAAACTAAGCACATAAATACGAACTCTAACGTTCAACCTGGATTGTGTTTAAGCAGAATAAGGGATACTTATGCTCCGTTCGATAATTCAACAAATAACGACGATCAATTCGCCGCAGATGCTATGGCCCATCAAACAAAACAAGGCTTTTGAACCAGTCACAATTAATTCATCCTCAACTGCGGATAAAAGAATTTTTTGGATGGGGGAGTCGAGCAAAATCAGTAAGAGGGAAGAACGCAAGAATGTAAGGTCAACCCTATCTCATATTAGTAATTCCGTTTCTGATATGGCAATAAATAACTGTAATCGTTTGTTTTGGTTAAAACATGGAAGTCTAGAAAAAATTCGTGTATGGGAACTGGGTAAACAGATAGGGGCTACATGTGGGGTTGAAGGAAATGTCATGGTTAGCCTAGAAGAATTAGAAAAAAGGGACAGGAGTATGAAAATTCAAAGGGATGTGAGGGAGGTTACGGGTTATCAATGAGAATCCTTACGTTTAATGTGAGAGGGTTTGGGAGTCCTGTGAAATGGAGGTATATCAAGGATTTGATCAGAAAGGAGGATGTTAGAATGCTGTGCTTGCAAGAAGTAAGGTTGTCATTTTTTAGTATAAATAATTGTTGTCAGTTATGGGGTGATAATGACATTGATCATCTTTATAGCAATCCAACTAACGGGTCAGGGGGTATTCTAATGATTTGGCATAAAAAGTTTTTTCAATGTTCCAATCAAATCATCAACAGGAGGTTTACAGTGTTCTCGGGGGTCTTTAAGGAGAAAAATATTCCGGTTGTTATTGTAAACGTATATTCTTCTTGCAATTTGCAAGAGAAAAGGCAAATGTGGGCAGATTTATTAGAGATTAGACAAAGGGATCCATGTAAATCTTGGTGCATTTTGGGGGATTTCAACTCTATAAGGAATGAAAGGGAATGTAGGGGGATAAATAGTTCCAATGGTAATGGTTATAAGAAAGAATTACATGAGTTTAATAATTTCATTGATAATATGGAGCTGGTAGATATACCCTGTATTGGAAGAAAATATACTTGGTATAGACCTAATGGTAAAGCTAAGAGCAGGCTTGATAGATTTTTAATTTCCTTTGAATGGTTACAACACTGGCCAGGAAGTAAGCAATATGTTTTAGATAGACAAATATCTGACCACTGTGCTTTAATACTGTACCGCCAAAGTAGTCGGAGGTAATGACGTGGCACCAAGCTACAGTATAGGCGTGTTGACGAGACGCCAGGTTGGCAGAAGGGAAGGAAGTCGGGGGGTTCGTGAAATCGCCAGTTATTAAGTGGGCGTGCTCCGATCTCCAGCATACCAGAACCGGCGGTCACCGGGTTAAAGATGAAGTCGCCAGATGTAAACTCAGGCGACCAGGTGATCAGAGATCGCCGGAGCAAGCACATCGCCGAAGATGAAGGTGGTGCAGATTATGAAGGCGGCCGGCGAGACCAAAGGGAAGGTGTACGAAGGCACCCTAACTCGCCAATTCCAGTAGAGATCGCGCTCCAAATTAGCTATGCACTAAGCAGTATCATGCATAAATAACTTAGCCAAAGAAGAGTCAGAAGCAGCGCCCAAGTCAAGGAGGCTCCAAATGATGGCACGTGTACAGCTGGATGCGAGCCACGTGTCCAGGTCTGTAACTGCCAGGAGAGAGAAAGTGGCCAGGTATTTAAGGGTTCCCCAACGAACTTTTGAGGTACGCACGTTCAGATTGTATTCTTTACGCTTGCGAGTTCTTGAGCATACTGTGAGAGAGAACATTGCACGGTTCCTTGAGAGTTTCTAGAGTTTTGCTCTTGAAGTATTTGGTGGTTCAGTCACTGACTTGGGCGTTGAAGTGCGATCGGCCGCAGCGGCGCCGCTTTGTTCTTTTGCAGGATTCTTGAGGTGGATCGTGACGAAGGACGGAGGTTTGAAGCGGTGCACACGTCGATCCAAGTTTGACGAGGCAAGTTCCAACGTTCTGGTCAACAGGCAGGATCATCAAGCGCCCACCGTGGGGCCGTGTAAAACTTGTTCCCATCCGCAGCGTGAGTTCTTGGAGGTTTTCGTGGTTTTCCGCGTGGTTGTGTGCTGGTGCAACCATTGTTCGCTGTTCGTTTGAGATTTGTTCGGTGATTTCGCGTTTTCCACCGTTCGTTTGGATTTTTGTTCGGTGAGGTGAAGTTTTCTGCTCCTTGGGCGAAATTTGTTCGGTGAAGACTTGAGTTCTTTGGCTCGTTCGTTTTTTCGTGGAGGAAGCGGTGGTTTCTGGTGGAGTTGCAGGTTTCTGTGGAGGTTTTCTGTGTTCTTGAGTTTCTTGCGTAGTTTCGCGCAGTTCTGACCGATTGACCGCTGAATCGATCGTCGCTGAAGGAAGTGTTGTTCATTATTCTCTGTGATTTGCTGAGTTTTCATGAGAAAAATGAGAAGCAACCGTTCAAGTCCAGTTGCGCCCGATGCTGCTGAAGGCGCCGCCGCCATGACCATGGCGCAGATGGTAGAGATTATGCGCTCGTTGCAGGCAACTGTGGAAGCCTCGCGCATAGAACAGGCGAGAATGCACGAGGACCTGGCCGCCTCTCGGGCCAGGAATGATGAGCTTAGCAAAGTGACTGAAGAGCTGCGTCAAGCTCTTCAGGAGCAGCAAGGGCGTCCTATTGCTGAAGAGGTCGAGCCGTCAACGCCGCCTCGAGTTTTCCCCATGCCTTTCGCTCAGGCGATTACTGACACGCCCATTCCTGCGAGCGTGGTACCCGTTAAGGCTGTTTTTACCGGCGTGGAGGATCCTGAGGCTCATCTCACCACGTTCCATACGCAGATGATGCTGTCAGGAGGATCAGACGCCGTCTACTGCAAGATGTTCGTGAGCACGCTCCAGGGAACGGCGCTGGAATGGTTTGTGAGCCTGCCTACCGGTCACATTACCAACTTCCAACAGTTCTCGAAGATTTTCGTCGAGCAGTACATTGTGAATAAGGCACCGCCCAGGGTGTCTTATGATTTGTTTGATATAAGGCAATATCAGGGAGAGTCCCTCAGGGACTACTTAAATCGCTTTGGGGCGCAGATGGTCAGATCGCCGGCCAAAGATGAAGAAATGCTAGTCTATGCATTTAAGAAGGGCGTGCTGCCGGGACCATTCTGCGAGGCACTGATCAGGGCTCACCCCGCCACGTTTGCTGAGGTTAGGCGACTTGCGGTGGCCCACATCGCCGACGAGAGTGAAGTCGCCGAGAAGAGAGGAAGCGTGGCTCCCGCTAGGCCACGCGCCCAGACGAGGATACAGCCACAAAGGGTGTTGGAGACAGCGGCGGCCAGGAGGGATCAGAGGACCTGCCATCCTTATGATGCAAGGAAGAACAAGGGCAGGGGCCAAGGACGCCAGCAACCAGCACGCCGGGAGTACAATCGCCCGCCTAAGCAAAAATTTGTTATGGGATTGGCGGACCTGATCGCCATTCCCAACATATCAGCTAGGTTGAAAGCGCCCGAGAAGGTAGGCGGCAAGGTGCTGGGACCAAAGCCAGACGCCTGGTGTGAGTTCCACCAGGGCTTTGGCTACACCGTGGATTCGTGCTTGGCTTTAGGATACCAGCTCGACGATCTGGTTAAGAGCGGGTTCCTAAATGACTATCTGCTGGATAGGAGGACGGGGGGAGCGTCGAGCTTCCAGCCTGCAGGTGCTGAGGCTCAGCAGCACGAGCTGCCTACGCACGGGAAAATCCATACCATTGCAGGGGGTTTCTCAGGGGGTGGATGCACCGCCTCACAGAGGAAGAGGTACGCGAGGTCTGTGATGATGGTGGGTATGTTTGAAGACCACTCGCCGGAAGTAGACATTACATTCACCAAGCAAGATCTTCGGGATGTTGTACCTCATGACAACGATCCCATAGTAATTTCGTTGATAACAGCAGGAAGAAAGGTCCACAGGGTGCTGGTGGACCAAGGAAGCTCGGCAGACGTGATGTTCTGGCCGACTTTCACGCAGTTGGAGCTGCCCCTTGACCAGCTGAGGCCCTATGGAGGGTGTTTGTATGGTTTCGCTGGTGACCAGGTGGAGGTCAGGGGGTACATAGAATTGAGGACTACGTTTACAGATGAGGCGGGTTCGAGAACGGAGAAAATCAAATACCTTGTCGTAAACGCTCCTTCAGCATATAACATTCTGTTGGGAAGGCCCACTCTCAACAGGATAGGCGCTATACCGTCGACCCGGCACATGAAGGTGAAGTTGCCGTCTATGGAGGGGGTGGTTATCACCATCAAATCAGATCAGAAAGAAGCGAAAAAGTGCTATGAGAATAGCCTGAAAAACAAGAGGTCGGTAAGTTACGTAACGACCACCCCGCCTCCGGGTGTGAAGCCCAGATCGACGGTACTAGAAGAGACCGCCGGAAGAGACGTGGAGATGGTGGATGCTGAGCTGGGGGAGGGAAACGCTGGTCTGGAGGAAGAAGAGGCGAGGAACCGCCCTGAGGAAGCGAGAGAGCTGGGAATCGCCAGGGCGGCGATCGCCAGAGAGACCAGGCCAAAACCTGTCGAGCAGTGGCTCGAGAGAGAGGTCGGGGGAAAGATCTTCAAGCTGGGAAGATCTCTGGAGGTCGAGCTCCAGCACCAGATCGCCAAGGTGATAGAACGGCATCTGGATGCATTTGCATGGTCCGCTTCGGACATGCCCGGGATCGATCCCGACTTCTTGTGCCATCATTTGGCGATGGACAACTTGGTGAGACCAGTGCGACAAAGAAGAAGAAAGTTCAACGAGGAGAGGAGGCAGGCGATTAAGGACGAAACACAGAAACTCCTCGCTGCAGGCCACATCAGGGAAGTTCAGTACCCTGAATGGCTGGCAAATGTCATGCTGGTGAAGAAGAGTAATGGGAAATGGCGCATGTGCGTCGATTTCACTGATCTGAACAAGGCTTTCCCAAAGGATTCATATCCTTTACCAAGCATAGACGCCCTGGTGGATAGTGCTGCAGGGTGTAAGTTGTTGAGCTTCCTGGATGCCTTCTCGGGGTATAACCAGATCAAGATGCATCCGATGGATGAAGAGAAGACCGCTTTCATGACCGAGAGATCGTGCTACTGCTACAGAGTGATGCCGTTTGGGCTGAAGAACGCGGGGGCCACGTACCAAAGGTTGATGGATCGAGTACTTGCACCAATGCTAAGAAGGAATGTGCAAGCGTACGTAGATGACATGGTCGTGACCTCGCCAGAAAAAAGCAAGCACGTTGCAGACTTGGAGGAATTGTTCACGACGATCGCCAAGTTCAAGTTGAAGCTGAATCCAGAGAAATGCATTTTTGGCGTGGAAGCTGGAAAGTTTTTGGGTTTCCTCTTAACTGAAAGAGGAATAGAAGCCAACCCGGATAAGTGTGCCGCCATCTTGGCGATGAGGAGCCCAGCTACCGTGAAGGAAGTACAACAACTAACAGGTCGGATGGCCGCCCTGTCTCGCTTCGTGTCAGCTAGCGGAGAGAAGGGACATCCCTACTTCCAGTGCTTAAGGCGCAATAACAAGTTTGCTTGGACGAAGGAATGCGAGGAAGCCTTCGTCAAGCTCAAGGAGTATCTGGCGAGCCCGCCGGTTTTGTGCAAACCGCTGGTGGGAACCCCTCTCAGGTTGTATTTTGCTGTAACTGAGAGGGTGGTGAGTGCGGTGCTCGCCCAGGACCAAGATCAGGTTCAGAAGCCTATTTATTTCGTTAGTAAGGTCCTGCAGGGCCCCGAGACGAGGTATCAGGCCCTGGAGAAGGCTGCACTGGCAGTGTTATTTTCGGCGAGGAGATTGCGCCACTACTTCCATAGCTTCACGATACTGGTGATGACTGACCTGCCCATCCAGAAAGTTTTGAAGAAGCCCGACGTGGCAGGAAGGATGGTGAAGTGGGCAATAGAGCTGTTAGAGTTTGACATTAAGTATGAGCCCCGAGGCCCGATTAAGGGGCAAATCTTCGCAGATTTCGTGGTCGAGCTCTCATCTGAGGCGACACGAGTGGAAGGGGACGACTTTCGTTGGGTACTCTCGGTGGATGGATCGTCGAACCAGCAGGGTAGCGGTGCTGGAGTCATTTTGGAAGGACCCAACGGCGTGCTAATCGAACAATCTTTGAGGTTTGCCTTCAAAGCCAGCAACAATCAAGCAGAATATGAGGCGCTGATCGCCGGGATCTTGCTGGCAAAGGAGATGGGAGCGAGGGTGTTGATGGCTAAGAGTGACTCGCTGCTAGTCACAGGGCAAGTAACAGGCGAGTTCCAGGCTAGAGATCCACAAATGGCGGCTTACCTGGAGTATGTGCAGGAGTTGAAGAGTTCCTTTGCCTCCTTTGAAGTGGTGCATGTGCCCAGAGAGCAGAATGCCCGAGCTGACTTGCTGGCTAAGCTCGCCAGTTCAGGCAAGGGAGGCAGGCAGAGGACGGTGATTCAAGAAACTCTGAAGACGCCGAGAGCATTTGTAGCATATCACCTGGTTCTTCAGATAAGCAAGTCGACGGAGAAAGCGGCGAAGGGTCACAAATCCTTGACTCAAGAGACCTTGAGGTCGCCGAGAATTAGAGCATGTCGAGGAAAGAAGGTGAACATGACGCAGGTCTGCGCCACCCATGAGCCAGACACCTGGATAACACAGTGATCCTGCCTGTTGACCGGAACGCTGGAAACTGCCTCGTCAAAGGATCGTCGTGCGCACCGCTTCTCACCTCCGTTCCTCTTCGGGATCTACCTCAAGAACCTGCAAAGAAACAGTACGGCGCCGCTGCGGCCGATCGCACTCCAACGCTCAAGTCAGTGACGGTATCACCAAAAAACTAAAAGAACTAGAACCGTGCAAATCCTCTCTCACAGTCAGCTCTAACTCGCAAGCGTAAAGTGTATGAACTGAACGTGCGTACCCCAGAAAGTTTGTTAAGAACTCTTATATACCTGGTAGCTTTCTCTCTCCTGGCAGTTACAGACTTGGACACGTGGCTCGCATCCAACCGCACACATGCCATCATCTGGAGCCTCCTTGACTTGGCGCTGCTTCTACTCTCATTTTGACTAAGTTACTTATGCATGGTACTGCCCAGTGCATAGCTAACTTAGGAGTGTGATCTCTACTGGAACTGGCGAGTTAGGGGTCTTCATAATCTGCTTCTCCTTCATCTTCGGCGATGTGCTTGCTCTGGCGATCTCCAAGGACTAGGTCGCCTGAATCTACATCTGGCGATCGCCGATTCTGGTAAGCTGGAAATCGGAACACGCCAATATAACAACTGGCGACTACACGAGCCCCCCGACTTCCTTCCCTTCTGCCAACCTGGCGCCTTGCCAACACGCCTATACTGTAGCAGGATGCCACGTCATCACACCCGACCACCAGGGCGGTACACAAGCCCCCCAGTCTTAAGCGAAGACTTGTCTAGCGAAAAGACTGAAAAAGCCTTCGTTAACACCAACCTACGTGGCAATGACGCAGAATTCCAAGCGGTTGTACCTTCTGCTGCTCTGACGCTCCACCAAACCCCTCACTCATCGCTCGACACGTGGCTTCATCAACGGCTCTCTTCATCTGCCGTTTGCGCTTCCTAAACCCATTTCGAAAAACCCTTAAACCCATTTCGCTCCACTGTTCCATCACTTTCTTCGTGCCTGCAAACGCTCTAACTTCTTTCTGTGAAAACTCTCAATGCTCTCCAACGCTCCAGATCACCATCTTCCTCCATCGTCTTCCTGATCATCAAAAGGTATCTACTTTCCTTCATCTGCTGGTTTTTCTTGCATTTTCACCGATTTGCATCATCCTGTAACTGCTTGGTGCATACGCTGTGGGCTGTTTTTCCATTTATTCTTCTGCGTAACTTAGGGCTTCGTCAATCGTCGCAACGAACCTACATTCGTTCGTCTTTCACCTTCCTTCTATAATCGAGTCAGCCTTTGTAACCCCCTGATCATTTTTCCTTTCTTCTTCCTTTGCAGCTGCTATCATGACTCGCACCAAGATTACCCCGAACCCTCCTCCTTCAGCACGAAACCTCCCCTCACAAGCACACGACCCAGCACCAGTTCGTGGCTCTTCGTCTTCGCAGGCTGAGAGGCCTGCGTCTTCCCAACCTGTCCTGGCCCAGGCGACTCCACCTAACGCTGGAGGAGCCCCCGTTCCTCTGCCAGACTTCAAAACTTTATATCCCTGGGCCACCTCAACCCTTCTGAAAGAGACATCCTCTGTGAACACTGCGGGAGCAGTCTTACGGCTGACTAATGGGGACGAGATCCATCAATCGTTTCACAAGGAGCACGACGAGAAGATGATGGTGCTGCCTTGCCCCGCCGACCTGCCCGTGTGTGCTGATGACAAAGTAAGCGCCGACGGGCCCTTCTGCTTTGTCTATACGACTTTGTTCAAGAAGGTTAGGCTCAGGTTCCCCTTCACCCGATTCGAGAGGGAACTTCTGACCGAGCTCAACATTGCTGCCGCCCAGCTTCACCCCAACAGCTGGGCGTTCGTTCGAGCTTTCCAAGTAATGTGCGCCCACCTGGGGTTGCCCGCGTCGGTGGACATGTTTTTGTTCCTTTTCGAAGCCAAGCACCCAGGAGACCGCCTGTGGATCAGCTTGAACGCGATTGCTGGGAGGTCCATTTTTACCATCTTCCAGCAATCGTATAAAGACTGGAAGGGGAAATTCGTTCAAGTGCGTGCAAACGACAAGGACACCTCCCTT
The DNA here is from genome assembly GCF_051622355.1 of Phaseolus vulgaris. NCBI lineage: Eukaryota > Viridiplantae > Streptophyta > Magnoliopsida > Fabales > Fabaceae > Phaseolus > Phaseolus vulgaris. The sequence goes on from NC_143507.1 coordinate 28,605,021, forward strand.
CTTGATGGCTTCCCCTTGTACTGGGTGGACAAGGGGAAAAAGGAGTCCAAGAGCTGCTTCAGGAGGCCCAGAAGTCCTGATAGCATGGGAGCATTGGACAGAGACCTTTGTCTCTTCTGGAAGAAGGTGGCGGACGCCAATATAACATTCCTCACCACCACCTTGATATGCTTCGAATTCTACGAAGATCAGCTAGAACTTCGAATAGGTTAGGACATTAAACTCTTGTTTTGATACCGGTCCTTGTTTAGCTGTTTCTGGGCGTCTTGTGTGTTATGCGCAAGACTTTGGTTTTACCTTTCCTGCATATATCTTCTGCTTTGCTGTTTTATTACCGTATGCACTTATTTGTTTTTCTTGAGTTAACCCATGCATCTTCGTTTCATGCAGACGACATGTTGCCCAGAAACATGCTCGCTGAACTGAAGGCGCTCGCCCGAAACCATGGGTTGGCGACCGGTTCTCAAACGGTACCCAACTCGGTGGGGGAGGCCGCCATTGTCCAAGGGCGATCACCACCCAAGGAACCCGCCCCACGCAAGAAAATGGTCCTTAAGAGACCCAAAAGGAAAGCCCCTCAAGTCGTCCATGAGGAGGAAGAAGAGGACGACGAGGTCACCGAGGATGGCCTCGTTACAAAGAGGAAGAGGGTGGCACCTTCCTCACCGCCTGCTCCGCCCCCTCTTCCAACATCCACACCTCCATCGACGCCTGCTCCTCCTCCATCATCGCCAACACCACAGGCTCCTTCTTCACCAGTCCAAGCGGTTCCACTGGCCACTGCGCCACCTACAGCTGAGGCCCAAGAGCCAAATTTCCTGGAGGACCCCCCAAGCGCCTCTACGCCCTATTTGTCAGCTGGAGGGGGCCCCCCTTCAAACACTTCAGCTGCAGAAAATGTTCCAATCGGGGATGAGGTTGCTCATACCTCTCCGATTCTGATTACCGAATCCCCGATTGCGTCGCCACGCCAGGAAGCAGCTATTGAAGAACCTGCTAAGGAAGGTGGCGACGAGAACCCACAACAAGCCCACCTGGCGCCTCTCCAAGCAGCAAACCTTCCCCTTGAGGTCACAAGGATGTGGGAACCTCTAACTGCCAAACTGAAAACCATAGCAGAGGATATCCCAGCGATCATAACCAGGGCTGTGGAAGGCTCAACCAGGAGGCTCCAGGACGACCTCTTCAACCTCAAGACCGAAAACAGCACCATGAGGGTCGAGGTGGAGAAGCTGTCCTTCAGCCTGACGCTCGCAGAAATCGAACACTCCCGAGTGGAGGACGCAATGAGTACCGAGCTCAGGCTGGCGCGCAAGGAGGCTACTGACCTTCGCCGCAAAGTTCACGAACTTGCCCAAGAGAAGGTCGAGCTGGAAAGCAAAATCGTGCCTCTTCGTGCCAAGGCGGTCGACCTGGAGGCTCGCATGAAAGCTGACGCCGCTAAGGTGCAAAAACTGGAGCAGAGGTCGATCGACCGAGAGAAACTACTTGGGCAAGTAGAAAAGGCGAGGGACGACGCCATGGCTGATCTCGTCGAGGCCAACAAAGAGAAGGGAAAGGTGGCTGCTGAGTTGGCCCAAGCACAATCGGAATCCAAGAAGGTTACTGAAGACCTTCTCCAGGCTCAAGAGACCAACGAACAACTCAAAAAACAGGTTGAAGAGCTGGAGCAGCAGAATAAAGAGCTAAAAGAGCAAACTGAAGACCTCAAGAAGCGGATTGAGGAACTTCAGGGGCAAATTGAAGAACTCAAGCTAAATTCTGCTCAGATTCTGGCTGCTGGATTCGAAGCTGCGCGGGAACAATTCGCTTGCCTATTCCCCGATTTGGATCTCAGCCTGGTGTCGCTGAACAACGAAGTAGTAGATGGAAAAGTCGTTCCTGCTGAAGACTAATCAACTCCACCTCATCTGCTGCTTTTATGATTTCCCTTGTGTATACCTTGTAATAAACTTGTGCATATGTGCTTTTAACAGATACTTATCTCAATGACAAAGTTTGGATATTCCCTCTCCTGACTTCTTTAAGCGCTTTAACCTTCTTTGCATGTTTAACTTTGTCGGATTTAACTTAACGATTTTGCAAATACGACTTTTGACTTAACTGCTTCGAACCGCTTCAAACTTAAGCAATAATCACTTTAAACAACTTGTACTCTTAAGGCAACTAACCTTATTGTAAGAATACCTTTCAAGCAACGAACTACAACTCAGTTATTGGCTCAAACACCGTCCCACTCGACCTGCTTCATCAAGCAAGTCTTTTAACCTTCTCGCCGTTGTTTGAACTCTTCCCGATCGCCAAGAACTCTTGGTAACATCAGCTTTTCCTAGCCTCATGCTTTGGCAATTGTTTCTTTTGGGATCTCTCTTTACCCTCCTGGACTTCAGAACAAAGACCGGCTGACTAGGCGTTCTCTTCGAACCTACCTTAGCCACCTTCCAAACTTCTTCCACCCTCTGCGCCATACCTGAACTCGTTCGAGACGAGAAGGATTTTATCTTGCCTAAGCTCGCATGTAAGCGAGAAGGTCTTTAACTCGCCTGAACTCGCTCACCGGCGAGAAGGACTTTATCTGGTGCCTCAACTTGCCCAGGGTGTACATCTCCTCCCCCCTGGATGCACTGAGGACCTTTTTCTTTCTTGCCTGCACTCGCTCAACGGCGAGGAGGTCTTTAACTGGCCTTAACTCGCTCGACGGCGAGAAGGACTTTATCTGGTGCCTCAACTTGCCCAGGGTGTACATCTCCTCCCCCCTGGATGCACTGAGGACCCTTTCTCTTTTCTCGCCTGCACTCGCTCGACGGCGAGGAGGTCTTTAACTTGCCTCAAAACGCGCGAGGGCGTCGAGGTCTTTCATCTGATGCCTCCGATCGCCGAGAGACGATGAGGGCTTAAAACCTTTAACTGGTGCCTCCAATCGCCGAAAAACGATGAGGACTTAAAAACTTTTAACTGGTGCCTCCAATCGCCGAAAAACGATGAGGACTTAAAAACTTTTAACTGGTGCCTCCAATCGCCGAAAAACGATGAGGACTTAAAACTTTTACTGGAAAGCACGCGATATATCTTTTCTTGCCTTAAATCACTTACAAGTGACAAGGTCTTTCTTCAAAACTTTTGGAAAACAGCAAACATGCAACCAGAAAACGCCTTATACTTCGAAATCTCTTCTTTTATTGGGTGGCCTCATTAAAAACCCTCCTTAGGGAAAAAAGAGTGCCCCCTTGAAACTGTTTTAACAGAGACATTGTAATATAACCTTTGCGTTTGTCTTTACTTACAAAGCTTTTAACTATAGTACAACTTCAGGTGTGTGGCGTTCCAGGTGCGAGGAATCGCCCCTCCTTCCAGCGTCTCTAAGCGGTAGGCCCCGTTCCCGAGCGCCTCGGTTATTCTGAACGGTCCAGTCCACTTGGGTGACAGTTTATTTTCCATCTCGTACTGGTGGGCCTTCCTCATCACCAAGTCGCTTTCTCTAAACTGCCTTGGCATCACCTTTGATTTGTATCTTCGTTCAACCCTTCTCTTCACAGCTTCAGCTTTCAACCTCGCCTCTTCCCTGACCTCATCCAGTAGATCCAGGTTCAACCTTCTTCCTTCATTCGAGTCTTCCTCTACGAAGTTCTGGAATCTCGGCGAGCTCTCCTGGATCTCCACTGGAATCATTGCATCACACCCATAGACTAAGCTGAACGGGTTCTCATGGGTTCCTGACTGTTCGGTGGTGTGGTACGCCCAGACTATACGGGGTACCTCCTCAGCCCAACTTCCCTTGGCTTTCTCAAGCCTTCTCTTCAAACCTCTCAACAACACCCGATTAGCTGACTCCACCTGGCCATTTGTCTGAGGGTGCTCGACGGATGCAAACACTTGTTGAATTCCCACCCCTTCGCAAAGCTTCTTCAACAGGTGGCTTGCAAACTGCGTCCCATTATCTGACACCAGGCGTTTAGGCACTCCAAACCGGCACACGATGTTCTTCCATACAAAACCTTCGATCTTGTGTGCGGTGATCTGGGCCACTGGTTCTGCTTCAATCCACTTGGTGAAATACTCAATCGCCACCACCAAGTACTTCATCTGCCTGATCGCCAGCGGGAAAGGTCCCAGGATGTCGATTCCCCAAGTATGAAACGGCCAGGGGCTATAGATCGACTTCAACTCCTCGGGAGGTGCCTTATGCCAATCGGCGTGCTGCTGGCATTGTTTACAACATTGGGCATATTTCTTGCAATCTTCTCTCATGGATGGCCAGTAGTAGCCGGCATGGAGGGTCCTTGCGGCCAGAGCTCGACCCCCGACGTGGCTTCCGCATATACCCTCGTGGAGCTCTACCATGATCCTCGTGCACTTCTCGCCGTGTATACATTCTAGGAGCGGGTGAGTGAACCCAAACCTGTACAGATCGCCTTCAATCAACGTATACTTGCTGGAATTTCTCTTTACCTTCCTAGCTTCTATCGGATCCAGCGGGAGGAGGCCGTCTGCCAGGCACCGTTTGTATTGTGTTATCCAAGTGTCTGGCTCATGGGCGGCGCAGACCTGCATCACATCCACCTTCTCTCCTCGACATGCTCTAATTCTCGGCGATCTCAGGGTTTCTTGCGTCAAGGACTTATGGCTTCTCGCTGCTCTCTCCGTCGACTTGCTTATCTGAAGGACCAGGTGATCTGCTACAAATGCCCTTGGCATCTTCAGAGTTTCTTGAATCACCGTCCTCTGCCTACCCCCCTTGCCTGAGCTGGCGAGCTTAGCAAGCAAGTCAGCTCGGGCATTCTGCTCTCTGGGCACATGCACTACTTCAAAAGAGGCAAAAGAACTCTTCAATTCCTGCACATACGCCAAGTAAGCCGCCATTTGTGGATCTTTAGCCTGGAACTCGCCTGTTACTTGCCCCGTGACTAGCAGCGAGTCACTCTTAGCCATCAACACCCTAGCCCCCATCTCCTTGGCCAGCAAAATTCCGGCGATCAGCGCCTCATACTCTGCTTGATTGTTGCTGGCCTTGAAGGCGAACCTCAGAGATTGTTCGATCAGCACGCCGTTGGGTCCTTCCAATATGACTCCAGCACCGCTGCCCTACTGGTTCGACGATCCATCCACTGAAAGTACCCAACGGAAATCGTCCCCTTCAACTTGCATTGCCTCTGATGAGAGTTCAACCACGAAATCTGCAAAGATTTGTCCCTTGACCGGACCTCGGGGCTCATATTTGATATCAAACTCTGACAACTCCACTGCCCACTTCACCATCCTTCCCGCAACATCGGGTTTCTTAAAGACCTTCTGGATGGGCAGGTCAGTCATCACCACTATTGTGAAACTGTGGAAGTAGTGGCGCAACCTCCTCGCCGAAAACACCACGGCCAGCGCGGCCTTCTCCAGGGCCTGATATCTCGTTTCTGGGCCCTGAAACACCTTGCTCACGAAATAAATAGGCTTCTGAGCCTGATCTTGATCCTGGGCGAGCACCGCACTCACCGCCCTCTCAGTCACAGCAAAATACAACCTGAGAGGGATACCCGCCCGCGGTTTGCACGGAACCGGCGGGCTCGCCAGATACTCCTTCAGTTTGACGAAAGCTACCTCGCATTCTTTCGTCCAAGCAAACTTATTATTGCGCCGCAGACATTGAAAATAGGGATGTCCCTTTTCTCCGCTAGCTGACACGAAGCGAGATAGGGCTGCCATCCGACCTGTTAGCTGCTGGACTTCTTTCACCGTAGCCGGGCTCCTCATCGCCAAGATGGCGGCACACTTGTCTGGGTTGGCTTCTATTCCTCTTTCAGTCAAGAGAAAGCCCAAAAACTTTCCAGCCTCCACGCCGAAAATGCATTTCTCCGGGTTGAGCTTTAACTTGAACTTGGCGATCGTCGTGAACAATTCTTCCAAGTCTGCAACGTGCTTGCTTTTTTCCTGCGAGGTCACGACCATGTCATCGACGTAGGCTTGCACGTTCCTTCCCAGCATTGGTGCAAGTACTCGATCCATCAGCCTCTGGTACGTGGCCCCCGCGTTCTTCAGCCCAAACGGCATCACCTTATAGCAGTAGCACGATCTCTCCGTCATGAAGGCTGTTTTTTCTTCATCCATGGGATGCATCTTGATCTGATTATACCTCGAGAAGGCATTTAGGAAACTCAGCAGCTTGCACCCTGCAGCACTATCAACCAGGGCATCAATGCTTGGTAAAGGATACGAATCCTTCGGGCAAGCTTTGTTCAGATCGGTGAAATCGACGCACATGCGCCATTTCCCGTTACTCTTCTTCACCAGCACGACATTCGCCAACCATTCAGGGTACTGGACTTCCCTGATGTGGCCTGCAGCGAGGAGTTTATGTGTTTCGTCCCTGATCGCCTGCCTCCTCTCTTCGTTGAATTTTCTGCTCCTTTGCCGCACCGGTCTCACCAAATTGTCCATCGCCAGATGATGGCACAAGAAGTCGGGATCAATCCCGGGCATGTCTGAAGCGGACCATGCAAACGCGTCCAGATGCCGCTCAATCACCTTGGCGATCTGGTCCTGGCGATCGACCTCCAGATATCTTCCCAGCTTGAAGATTTTTCCTCCGATCTCCTTTTCGAGCCACTGCTCGACAGGTTTGGGCCTGGATTCTCTGGCGATCACCGCCCTGGCGATTCCCTGTTCCCTTGCCTCCTCAGGGCGATTCCGCACCTCTTCCTCCTCCAGGCCAGCACTCCTCTCCCCTAGCTCAGCGTCTATCATCTCCACATCTCTTCCGGCAGCCTCCTCTGTTGCCGTCGATCTGGGCTTCACACCGGGAGGTGGGGTGGTTGTTACATAACTCATTGATCTTTTGTTTTTCAGGCTATTCTCATAGCACCTTTTCGCTTCTTTCTGATCAGATTTGATCGTGATCACCACCCCTTCCATAGACGGCAACTTTACCTTCATGTGCCGAGTCGACGGAATGGCGCCTATCCTGTTAAGCGTGGGCCTTCCCAACAGGATGTTATACGCTGAAGGGGCGTTTACGATGAGGTACTTGATTTTCTCCGTCCTCGACCCAGCCTCATCGGTAAACGTGGTTCTCAGCTCAATGTACCCCCTGACCTCCACCTGGTAACCAGCGAACCCATATAGGCACCCTCCATAGGGCCTTAGCTGGTCAAGGGGCAACTCCAGCTGCGTGAAAGTCGGCCAGAACATCACGTCTGCCGAGCTTCCTTGGTCCACTAGAACTCTGTGGACCTTCCTTTCCGCCGTAACCACCGAAATAACTATGGGATCGTTGTCATGAGGCACAACGTCCCGAAGATCCTGCTTGGTGAACGTGATGTCCACTTCCAGCGAGTGATCTTCAAACATGTCCACTGTCATCACCGATCGCGCATACTTTTTCCTCTGCGATGCGGTGCATCCACCACCTGAGAAACCCCCTGCAATAGTGTGGATCTCCCCGTGGATAGGCATCTCGTGTTGCTGGGCTTCTCCACCTGCTGGTTGGGAACTCGACGCTCCCCCCGTCCTCCTGTCCAGCAGATAGTCATTTAGGAACCCGCTCTTAACCAGATCGTCGAGCTGGTATCCTAAAGACAAACACGAGTCCAAGGTGTGGCCAAAGCATTGGTGGAACTCGCACCAGGCGTCCGGCTTTGACCCCAGCACCTTGTCGCCCACCTTCTCAGGCGCTTTCAACCTAGCAGAGATATTAGGAATGGCAATTGAATCCGCTAATCCCATGACAAATTTGTGCTTAGGCGGGCGATTGTATTCCCGGCGTGCTGGTTGCTGGCGCCCCTGGCTCCTTCCCTTGTTCCTCCTGTCGTAAGGATGGCGAGTCCTTTGATCCTTTCTGGCCGCCGCCGCCGTTTCCAGCACCCTCTGCGGCTGGATCCTGGTCTGGGCGCGTGGCCTGGCGGGAGCCACGCTGACTCTCTTCTCGGCGACTTCACTCTCGTCGGCGATGTGGGCCACCGCAAGTCGCCTGACTTCAGCAAACGTCGCTGGATGAGCCCTGATCAAGGCCTCGCAGAATGGCCCTGGCTGCACGCCCTTCTTGAAGGCATAGACCAGCATTTCTTCATCCTTAGCCGGCGATCTGACCATCTGCGCTCCAAAGCGATTTAGGTAGTCTCTGAGGGACTCCCCATGGTACTGCCTTATATCAAACAGATCATAAGACACCCTGGGCGGTGCCTTATTCACGATGTACTGCTCGACAAAGATCTTCGAGAACTGTTGAAAATTGGTTATGTGGCCGTTAGGCAGGCTCACAAACCACTCCATCGCCGTTCCCTGGAGCGTACTCACGAACATCTTGCAGTAGACGGCGTCTGACCCTCCCGACAGCATCATCTGCGTGTGGAACGTGGTCAGATGAGCCTCTGGATCCTCCACGCCGGTAAAGACAGCCTTAACCGGAACCACGCTCGTGGGAACTGGCGTGTCGGTAATCGCCTGAACGAAAGGCATTGGGAAAACACGAGGTGGCGTCGACGGCGCCACCTCCTCAGCAGAAGAACGTCCTTGCTGCTCCTGAAGAGCTCGACGCAGCTCCTCAGTCACCTTGCTGAGCTCTTCGTTTCTGGCGCGAGAGGCGACCAGGTCCTCATGTATCCTCGCTTGCTCCACGCGCAAGGCCTCCACAGTTGCCTGCAACGAGCGCATCATCTCTGCCATCTGCGCCATGGTCATGGCGGCGTCGCCTTCAGCAGCGATAGGCGCCACGGGGCTTGAACGATTGCTTCTCATTTTTCTCATTAACTTCAGCGAATCACAGGAATGCAGCGACAACACTTCAACCACGATCGAATCAGTGATCAATCGGAGAAAACAGTGCGAAATTGTGCAAGAAAACTCAAGAACACCGTAAGCCTCCAAAGAAAACCACAACTTCGCCAGAAACCACCGCTTCTCCGCGAACAACCAAACGAGCGAAAGAACTCGAACTTCCACCGAACAGATTACGCGTAAGCAGCAGAAAACCTCACTCCACCGATCGAAAAGCCAAACGAACGGTACAAAACGCAAATTCACCGAACGAAACTTAAAGAAACAGCGAACGATGGTTGCACCAGCACACAACCACGCAGAAAACTTCGAAAACTTCCAAGAACTCACGCTGTGGATGGGAGCAAGTTTTACACGGCCCCACGGTGGGCGCCTGATGATCCTGCCTGTTGACTGGAACGCTGGAAACTGCCTCGTCAAAGGATCGTCGTGCGCACCGCTTCTCACCTCCGTTCCTCTTCGGGATCTACCTCAAGAACCTGCAAAGAAACAGTACGGCGCCGCTGCGGCCGATCGCACTCCAACGCTCAAGTCAGTGACGGTATCACCAAAAAACTAAGAGAACTAGAACCGTGCAAATCCTCTCTCACAGTCAGCTCTAACTCGCAAGCGTAAAGTGTATGAACTGAACGTGCGTACCCCAGAAAGTTTGTTAAGAACTCTTATATACCTGGTAGCTTTCTCTCTCCTGGCAGTTACAGACTTGGACACGTGGCTCGCATCCAACCGCACACGTGCCATCATCTGGAGCCTCCTTGACTTGGCGCTGCTTCTACTCTCATTTTGACTAAGTTACTTATGCATGGTATTGCCCAGTGCATAGCTAACTTAGGAGTGCGATCTCTACTGGGACTGGCGAGTTAGGGGTCTTCATAATCTGCTTCTCCTTCATCTTCGGCGATGTGCTTGCTCTGGCGATCTCCAAGGACTAGGTCGCCTGAATCTACATCTGGCGATCGCCGATTCTGGTAAGCTGGAAATCGGAACACGCCAATATAACAACTGGCGACTACACGAGCCCCCCGATTTCCTTCCCTTCTGCCAACCTGGCGCCTTGCCAACACACCTATACTGTAGCAGGATGCCACGTCATCACACCCGACCACCAGGGCGGTACACACAGTACAAGCGGTGCCTGGCAGATGGCCTTCTCCCGCTGGATCCGACAGAGGCCAGAAAGATGAAGAAAAATTCCAGCAAGTACACAATGATCGATAGCGAGTTGTACAGGTTTGGTTTCACTCACCCACTCCTGGAATGTGTGCATGGCGAGAAATGCACGAGGATTATGGCAGAGCTCCATGAAGGGATATGCGGAAGCCACGTCGGGGGTCGAGCTCTGGCCGCAAGGACCCTCCGTGCAGGTTACTACTGGCCAACGATGAGAGAAGACTGCAAGAAGTATGCACAGTGTTGCAAGCAATGCCAACAGCACGCCGATTGGCACAAGGCGCCTCCCGAGGAGTTGAAGTCGATTTACAGTCCTTGGCTGTTTCATACTTGGGGAATCGACATCCTGGGACCATTCCCGCTGGCGATCAGGCAGATGAAGTACTTGGTGGTGGCGATTGAGTATTTCACCAAGTGGATCGAAGTAGAACCAGTGGCCCAGATCACCGCACACAAGATCGAAGGTTTTGTGTGGAAGAACATTGTGTGCCGGTTTGGTGTGCCCAAGCGCCTAGTGTCGGACAACGGGACTCAGTTTGCAAGTCACCTGTTGAAGAAGCTGTGCGAAGGGGTGGGAATTCAACAAGTGTTTGCATCCGTCGAGCACCCTCAGACGAATGGCCAAGTAGAGTCAGCCAATCGGGTGTTGCTGAGAGGATTGAAGAGAAGGCTCGAGAAAGCCAAGGGAAGCTGGGCTGAGGAGGTACCCCGTATAGTCTGGGCGTACCACACCACCGAACAGTCAGGAACCCATGAGACCCCGTTCAGCTTAGTCTATGGGTGTGATGCAATGATTCCAGTGGAGATCCAGGAGAGCTCGCCGAGATTCCAGAACTTCGTAGAGGAAGACTCGAATGAAGAGAGAAGGTTGAACCTGGATCTGCTGGATGAGGTCAGGGAAGAGGCGAGATTGAAAGCTGAGGCGGTGAAGAGAAGGATTGATTGAAGATATAACTCGAAGGTGATGCCGAGACAGTTCAGAGAGGGCGACCTGGTGATGAGGAAAGCCCACCAGTATGAGATGGAGAATAAGCTGTCGCCTAAGTGGACGGGACCGTTCAGAATAACCGAGGCGCTCGGGAACAACGCCTATCGCTTAGAGACATTAGAAGGAGGGGCGATTCCTCGCACTTGGAACGCCACGCACCTCAAGTTGTATTACAGTTAAGAAGCTTTGTAAGTAAAGACAAACACAAAGTTATATTACAATGTCTCTGTTAAAACAGTTTGAAGGGGGCACCCTTTTTTCCCTAAGGAGGGTTTTTAATGAGGCCACCCAATAAAAGAAGAGTTTTCGAAGTTCAAAGTTGTTTTAGATTGCATGCTTGTTGTTTTCAGAAAGTTTTGAAGAAAGACCTTGTCACTTATATGTGATTTAACGCAAGTAAAGATATATTGCATGCTTGCTAAAAAGTTTTCAAGTCCTCATCGTCTTTCGGCGATCGGAGGCATCAGTTAAAGTTAAAAGACCTCAACGCCCTCGCGCGTCCTGAGGCGAGATAAAGACCTCCTCGCCGTCGAGCGGGTGCAGGCGAGGAAGAGTGAAAAGTCCTCAGTGCTTCTGGTGGCGAGAAGATGTAACCCCTGGGGCAATGTAGAGGCACCAGTGAAAAGTCCTCAGTGCTTCTGGGGGCGAGAAGATGTAACCCCTGGGGCAATGTAGAGGCACCAGTGAAAAGTCCTCAGTGCTTCTGGGGGCGAGAAGATGTAACCCCTGGGGCAATGTAGAGGCACCAGTGAAAAGTCCTCAGTGCTTCTGGGGGCGAGAAGATGTAACCCCTGGGGCAATATAGAGGCACCAGTGAAAAGTCCTCAATGCTTCTGGGGGCGATAAGATGTAACCTCTGGGGCAATGTAGAGGCACCAGCGAAAGTCCTCAGTGTTTCTGGGGGAGAGGAGATGTAACCCCTGGGGCAATGTAGAGGCACGATTTAAAGACCTTCTCTCCTATGAGCGAGTTCAGGCGAGTTAAAAGACCTTCTCGCCTATGAGTGAGTTCAGGCAAGATAAAATCCTTCTCGTCTCGAACGAGTTCAGGTATGGTGTAAAGGGTGGAAGAAGTTTGGAGGGTGGCCAAGGTAGGTTCGAAGAGAACGCCTAGTCACCCGGTCTTTTGTTCTGAGGTTCAGAAAGGTAGAGAAGGATCCGAAAGGCGCCTCTACCCCAGATGAAGGAACAATGGCCAAGTTGTGAAGGCAGAAAGAAGCTGATATCGCCAAGAGTCTTTGGCGACCAGGAAAAGTTCATGCAGTGGCAAGAAAGTTAAAGACCCGTTTTGATGAAGTAGGTCGGGTTAGCGGTGTCTTAAGCCATTAGTTGAGTTAAAGTTCGTTGTTTGAAGAGTGATTTTACGCTAAGGTTCATTGCCTTAAGATTACAAGTTGTTAGATTGATTGTTATTTGAAATTGAAGTGGTTCGAAGCAGTTAAGTGTATGATCGCGCTTACGGAATTGCTAAGTTAATTTCTTGAAGCAAATTGTGCAAGGAAAGTTAAAGCAGCCAGAGAAGTTATAAGGAGAAATACAAAAACTTTATCATTAAAGTAAGTATCGAGGTACATGTACAGGAAAAGAAAAAAGTTCATTACAATCATATGAAAGGAGAAAGCATAAAGGTAGTGGATGGGGGGGAATCAATCAGTCTTCAGCGGGAACAACCTTCCCATCCACCACTTCGTTGTTGAGGGACACCATGCTGAGATCCAGATCGGGGAACAAGCAGGCGAACTGTTCCCGTGCAGCCTCGAATCCAGCAGCCAGAATTTGGGCAGAACTCAGATTAAGATCTTCGATCTGTTTCTTAAGTTCTTCAGCTTGCTTCTTTAGCCCCTCATTCTGCTGCTCCAGCTCTTCAACTTGCTTCTTGAGTTTTTCGATGGTTTCCTGAGCTTGAAGAAGGTCTTCAGCAACCTTCTTGGATTCTGCCTGCACCTGGCCCAGTTCAGCAGCGAGCTTCCCTTTTTTCTTTGTTGGCTTCGGCAAGCTCAGCCATGGCATCATCCCTCGCCTTCTCCACCTTTCCAAGGAAGACCTCCCGATCCGCTGACCTTTGCTCCAGTTTCTTCACCTTGGCGGCGTCAGTTTTTATGAGGGCCTCCAGGTCAGCCACTTTGACGCGATAAGGTACAATCTTGCTCTCCAGCTCGATCTTCTCTTGAGCCAAGAGCTGTACCTTATGACGGAGATCGGTGGCCTCCTTGCGCGCCACCCGGAGCTCGGTGCTCATTGCATCTTCTACTCGGGAGTGTTCAATCTCGGCGAGTGTCAGATTGCAGGATAACTTCTCCGCCTCAATCCTTATAGTGCTATTCTCAGTTCGGAGGGCGTAGAGGTCATCCTGGAGCTTCCTGGTGGAGCTCTCCACAGCTCTAGAGATAATGGTGGGGAAGTCCTCTGCCATCATCTTCAGTTTGGCAGAGAAAGGCTCCCACATCCTCTTAACCTCAAGAGAGAGGCCTGCTTGTGGAGGCACCGGGTGGGCCTGTTGTTGGTTTTCGCCGCCACCTTCTTGAGTTGGTTGCTCAGCAGGTGCTTCTTGGCGTGGTGGCGACGTCGGGGATTCGGTAATCAGAATTGGAGAGTTGTGGGAACCTCATCCCCGATTGGAGCAATGTTTGCGGTTGAGGCATTTGAAGGAGGACCCCCTCCAGCTGATACATAAGGAGTGGAGGCGCTTGGGGGGTCCTCCATGAAGTTTGGCTCGGGGGCCTCAACCACAGGTGGCGCAGACGCCAATGGAATTGCTTGGACTGGTGAGGCAGGAGCTGGTGGGGGTGGCAATGATGGAGGAGGAGCAGGCGTAGATGGCGGCGTTGATGTTGGAAGAGGGGGTGGTGCAGATGGTGAAGAAGGTGCCACCCTCTTCCTCTTCGTGACAAGGCCATCTTAAGTTGCCTCGTTGTCTTCCTCTTCCTCCTCGTGGATTACTTGGGGGGATTTCCTCTTGGGTTTCCTGAGGACAAGCTTCTTGCGTTGGTTGGCGGGTTGGACATCGGGAGGAGCTGGGCCCCTGGGTGGCGATCTGCCTTGAGCAGCGGCGATCTCCACCACAGAGTTTGGCACGGTTTGGGAACCCGATGCCAACCCGTGGGTTCGGGCGAGCGCCCTCAGTTCAGCGAGCTTGCCCCGGCCCAACATATTATCTGCATAGAGCGAAAATGCATGGGTTAGCTCAGAAAGAAAATAAACGCATAAGGCAGTATGCAGCAAAGCAGATAAAAAGTGCAGAAAAATAAAACCAAAGTCTTGCGCACAACGCACAAGACGCCCAGAAACAGTTAACAGAGGTAATGTTAGAACAAAGACTTAGACGTTCTAACCTATGCGAATTTCGAGTTGGTCCTCGAAGAACTCGAAGCAGATGAGTGTGGTGGTGAGGAAGGTGATGTTGGCGTCCGCCACACTCTTCCAGAAGAAGCAGAGATCCCTGTCCAAGGCACCCATGCTATCAGGATTCCTTGGCCTCCTGAAGCTGCTTTTGGACTCTTTGTTCCCCTTGTTTACCCAGTACAAGGGGAAACCGTCGAGCAAGGAAGCGTCCTTGTCGTTGGGGCGCACCTGGACAAACTTGCCCTTCCAGTCTTTGTAGGATTGCTGGAAGATAGAGAGGATCGACCTTCCAGCAATGCCGTTCAAGCTTACCCACAGGCGATCTCCTCGGTGCTTGGCTTCAAAAAGAAATAAGAAGACATCCACTGATGCTGGCAACCCCAGATGGTCGCACATGACCTGGAACGCCCGCACGAACGCCCAGCTGTTGGGATGGAGCTGGGCGGCGGCGATGTTGAGCTCGGTAAGAAGCTCCCTCTCAAAGCGAGTGAAGGGAAACCTGAGTTTCACCTTCTTGAACAAGGTTGTGTAAACGAAGCAGAAGGGTCCACCGCTGTTCGCCTTGTCATCGGCGCAAACTGGCAGGTCGGGGGGGCAAGGTAGCACCGTCATCTTTTCATCGTGCTCCTTATGGAATGATTGGTGAGGCTCATCCCCCTTCGTAAAACTGCCCCAACAGTGTTTACAGAAGATGTTTCCCTCAACAAGGTCGAGTTGGCCCAGGGATATAGTTTTTTGAAGTCTGGTGGGGGGACGGAGGCTCCTCCGGTGACAGGCGGAGTAGCCTGGGCCGGGTTGGGGCGGGAAGGTGCAAGCCTCTCAGCCTGGGAAGACGAAGCACCGCGTGCTCGCGGTGGGTTGTGTGCTTGAGAAGAAGGGTTTCGCGACGAAGGAGGAGGATTTGGGGTGATCTTTGAGCGAGTCATTGTTGAAGCTGCAAAGGAAGAAGAAAAGGAAAAATGATCAGGGTTCGCAGAGGCTGACTCGATCATGAAAGAAGGGTGAAAAACGAACGAACGTAGGTTCGTTGTGACGTTGACGGAGCCCTAAGTTACGAAGAAGGAGAAATGGAAAAAACAACCCACAACGTATGCACCAGACAGTTAAAGGATGATGCGAATCGGTTAAAATGCAGGAAAAACCAGCAGAAGAAGGAAAGGAAGTACCTTTTTATGATCGGGAAGGCGATGAAGGATGTTGAAGAACGCTGAGAGCTTTTTTGCAGAAGAGAGTTGGAGCGTTTGAGAAAACGGAGAAAGTGATGGAACAGTGAAGCGAAATGAGTTTAAGGGTTTTTCGAAATGGGTTTGGGAAGCGCAAACGTTAACTGAAGGTAACCGTTGATGAAGCCACGTGTCGAACGATGGGAGGAGTGTTTGGTGGAGCGTCAGAGAAGTAGAAAGTACAAACCGCTAGGAATTCTGCGCCAGTGCCACGTAGATCGGTATTGACGTGACTCCTTTAGTCTTTTCGCTGGACAAGTCTTCGCTTAAGACTGGGGGGCTTGTGTACCGCCCTGGTAGTCGGAGGTAATGACGTGGCACCAAGCTACAGTATAGGCGTGTTGACGAGACGCCAGGTTGGCAGAAGGGAAGGAAGTCGGGGGGTTCGTGAAATCGCCAGTTATTAAGTGGGCGTGCTCCGATCTCCAGCATACCAGAACCGGCGGTCACCGGGTTAAAGATGAAGTCGCCAAATGTAAACTTAGGCGACCAGGTGATCAGAGATCGCCGGAGCAAGCACATCGCCGAAGATGAAGGTGGTGCATATTATGAAGGCGGCCGGCGAGACCACAGGGAAGGTGTACGAAGGCACCCTAACTCGCCAATTCCAGTAGAGATCGCGCTCCAAATTAGCTATGCACTGAGCAGTATCATGCATAAATAACTTAGCCAAAGAAGAGTTAGAAGCAGCGCCCAAGTCAAGGAGGCTCCAGATGATGGCACGTGTACAGCAGGATGCGAGCCACGTGTCCAGGTCTGTAACTGCCAGGAGAGAGAAAGTGGCCAGGTATTTAAGGGTTCCCCAACGAACTTTTGAGGTACGCACGTTTAGATTGTATTCTTTACGCTTGCGAGTTCTTGAGCATACTGTAAGAGAGAACATTGCACGGTTCCTTGAGAGTTTCTAGAGTTTTGCTCTTGAAGTATTTGGTGGTTCAGTCACTGACTTGGGCGTTGGAGTGCGATCGGCCGCAGCGGCGCCGCTCTGTTCTTTTGCAGGATTCTTGAGGTGGATCGTGACGAAGGACGGAGGTTTGAAGCGGTGCACACGTCGATCCAAGTTTGACGAGGCAAGTTCCAACGTTCTGGTCAACAGGCAGGATCAAATACTAAAATCAAATGTGGTGGATTGGGGTCCAAAACCTTTTAGGTTTCTTGACATATGGCAGGAAGATAAGGAGTTTGAAAGTTTTATTAAAAGTAAATGGGAAAATTATATGGTCCAGGGCAATGAAATCTTAGTGTTAAAAGAGAAACTGAAGATGTTAAAGAGTGATCTGAAAGGTTGGAGTAAAGATGTATTTGGGCACGTTGACAAAATCAAACTTGAAATCTTGAGGAACATACAAGAGTTAGATATGAGAGATGATGTAGTAGGCTTGGAAGAAAATGAGATCAGAGAAAGAAGAGAACTTTTGAGCCAACTACAGGACATAAATGAGAGGAACGAATCCATATTACAACAAAAGTCAAGAGCACTATGGATTAAAAGGGGGATTCCAACTCAAAATTCTTCCATGCTTCCATCAAATGGAGGAGGATGAGAAATGAGATAAAAGGAGCACACTGTAATCTTTCTGGCATTTGGGTGGAAGAACCAAATAAGGTAAAGGAGGTGGTCAAAGAGTTTTATAAGAATAAGATGTCGGCCATCGAAGATATTGGAGTTAGGTTGGACAATGTGGAATTTAAGGAGATTTCTGAATCTGATAATAGACTATTGATAGAACCGTTCGAAGAAAAGGAAATAGAGGAAGCCATTTGGAATTGTGATAGTCATAAAAGCCCTGGACCTAACGGAGTAACTTTTAGTTTTATTAAAAAGTACTGGTGTCTACTAGAAAATGATGTATTGGGAGCAGTAAAATTCTTTCACAACGAGGGGATAATTTCAAAAGGTTGTAATGCCTCATTCTTAACGTTGATCCCCAAGTCTGAGAACCCTCAATCCCTTGAAGAATATAGACCTATTTCACTTGTCGGTTGTCAGTATAAGATTTTGACAAAGGTGTTGTCTAATAGGATTAAAAAAGTAATAGAGAAGGTAATTGACGGTTCACAGTCAGCTTTTTTGTCCAATAGAGGTTTGTTAGATAGTGTTCTTGTTGTCAATGAGGTTGTTGATGACTTGAAAAGAAGAAAGAAAAGGGGAGTGATTGTGAAACTTGATTTTGAGAAGGCATATGATTCGGTAAGTTGGGAGTTCTTATTTTATATGATGGGAAGACTTCGGTTTTGTGAAAAATGGGTGCAGTGGATTAGAGCTTGCCTTGAATCGGCTACAGTCTCGGTTTTGGTAAATGGTAGTCCGACAAAAGAATTTAAACCAACTAGAGGTCTTAGACAGGGGGATCCGATGGCACCGTTTTTGTTTCTGATAGTAGCACAAGGTTTATCTGGGCATGTAAAACAAGCGATAAGAAAAAACTTGTTATCAGGAATTAAAATAGGGGATAAAAACGTGGAGGTGGATCTACTCCAATTTGCAGACGATACCCTCTTCTTATGTGAACCTAACTTGCAAAATATTAGGTGTATTAAGGCTATTTTAAGATGTTTTGAATTAAGCTCGGGCCTCAGGGTAAACTTCTTTAAGAGTAAGTTAGGCGCAATAGGAGTAGATAGTTACGAGGTGAAATTATATTCAGAAATACTCCATTGCAGCATAATGGAGATACCTTTCTCATACTTAGGTTTAACTATAGGAGGTAACCCATCTAGGTGTTCTTTTTGGGAGCCTGTGGTATCAAAGATAAGGAAGAAACTTTCGGTATGGAAGGGGAGGAGTCTGTCTTTTGCGGGAAGAGTGTGCCTTATAAAATCAGTTATCAATGCTATACCACTATTCTACCTATCCTTTTTTAAAGCACCAATTGGAGTGTGCAAAGAGATTACAAATATACAGAGGAAGTTTTTGTGGGGATGGGGTACGGAAGGGAGGAAAATTGCTTGGATTAGTTGGGATAATATTTGTAAAGAGAAAGAGGTAGGAGGTCTTGGTATTAGGCGTATTGAGCACTTCAATAAGGCACTTCTGGCCAAATGGTTATGGAGACTGGGGTCTACAAAATATGGTCTTTGGAAGGAGGTCTTAGAATCTAGGTATGGTTTGAGGTGGTTGTCAAATTCATATGTTCCGAAACAAAATAGATTTACGTCTAGATGGTGGGTAGATTTATTCAAAGCCAGTATTTCAGACCAAGGAATTAATTGGTTCAATCAGAATATGGTCTGGAAAGTTGGATCAGGTGCGAAGATCAATTTCTAGGAAGATGAATGGCTAACTAATGGTAAACTCAGAGTAAGATATGAAAGAATATACAATAACTCTGAGCTTAAAGACAAGACTATAGATAATTATGGCATTTGGAACGCAGTTGGGTGGGAGTGGAAATTTAGTTGGAGAAGAGATTGGTTTGAATGGGAAAAAACTATGGTAGAGGAGTTCATGTCAATAATATCACAGGTGTTATTACAACCAGATAAAGAGGACTCAAGGTTATGGAATGATCCTCCATCTTACACCTTTTCGGTAAAATCCGCTTATAATAAGCTTGCTAATCACGGGTGTGGGGGGATTTCTGTGTTTGGTTCTCTTTGGAATTTAAAGGTTATGCCATCGGCTATGTTTTTTGTGTGGAGGGCTTTCTCGAATAGGTTAGCAACAAAACAGAATTTGCACAAAAGGGGTGTGATATTAGGAGCTACTTTATGTGCATTATGTGGAACCGAAGAGGAGTCTACTGCACACATCCTCCTTTCATGTAAGGAATCAAGTAAGGTTTGGAACATGTGCTTTAGCTGGTTGGGAATTAGTTCTGCGAATCACAAAGAATTGATTTTTCATTTTGAACAATTCTCTTGTATGTGCTCTAACAAAGAGGGCAATAAGTTATGGAAAAGTCTTTGGGTCTCCAGTATGGAGCATTTGGAAGCATAGAAACAGGGTTATTTTTAAACAAGCAAAGGTAGACGCAGAGGAGATTTTCACTATGGCGCAAGTACAATCTTGGGCGTGGTTGAAACACAAAGAAAAGAAAGTTATATTTTCTTTCTCTGATTGGATCTTATCACCATTAACCTGTGTTAACATGGTAACTAGGTAAGGGTTTAAAAGTGTTGCTAGTTTTTCATATGCATGTATTTTACAGAAGCTATCTTTAACCCTAATTATATCCTGAATGTCTGGTTTGGGTGAGGTAATAAATATGTTATAATATGTTATAATTCTTTCAAGAGCAAGGTCCTGGTTTTGTTTTGCTTGTTTAAGCCAGTTTGAGAGGTGGGAAAGGTTGTGTTGATGATGCAGGTTTAGCCCAAGGGGAGCAGAATATGAATGTTGTAATAGAGGATGGAAGTGTGAAAAGATGGTGATCCGAAGATGTTGATGTTTGATGAAGGAGATAATATTTCTAGAGGATAGTGGTGGGGAGCACGTAGAAGACGTTCAAGGCGTACAGGGGGCATATGGCCACTGGTGCAGGATTTGAAAGAAGAGAATCTGTATTGATGAGTATTTGTATTGTGGATCCACGTTTTTTGGTTTGATGGAATATCTTTATGGATCCAAAGATACTGTGGAATGGTGCCTAGGAAGTGGTTAACGGATGGGTGTTGTTTCAATAATGCTTAGTAGATTCGTGATGCATGTTTCTATAATAGTTAGGATTTAATGGTTAAGGGTGGTTCAAGGCTACAGTGCTGTCATAGGGAGGTGCTTCATCTATAACGAACTGGATTTGGAAAAATTTTGCAGCTGACTTTTCAAGAATAGGAAATCTTCCTTTAAGTTGAAGCAAAGGAATGATTCACGGGTGGAAGAACTAGTCTTACAGTTTTTTTTTTTGGTTTAAGAACAATTATTATGTTTATGTTTGAGCAAATGAAAGCTTCCCTGTACTTTTATTTCTATGGTTTATATCTGTGTAACTGAGAATTGTATAAGGGTTGAGATACCCCTAAAGTGTCTCTTTTTATTCATTAATTCATTGCTGAAAAAAAAAAATAATTGGCAGGATGTAAACTTTTCGGGGAGCATTTCATGGGACATTATATGCCATCCCACATATGAAAATTATTAAAGGGAGGATCATAGTGATTGCTTCAATTTGAGGATGGTTCCCACCACCACAGATAAGTATCTATAATGTATAAACTTTGGATATTCATTTCAGAGTCGTGAAAATATCTTATTGAAATACTTTGGAACTATGAAAAATTTATTTAAATGAAGCTAAGCTCTCATAGATTATTTTATACAGAGAATGATGTATTGGTTGCATAATTACAAAAAAAAAATTAAAATTAAAATTAAAAGTAATGAAGATTTAAGTTCTCATGAAGACCTATATTTATTTTCTTGTTTACTAGATATATAACTAATAACTAACTAGACATATATCTATATGGATGTGGTAGAACCCTTATTTTATTTTGTGAAGGTGATAATCATATTATAATGATATACTATCCCAGTTCAGCTGGCGGAGGTATGAAGGAACTATTTAGGAAGGTAAGCTTTAAGTTGGTATATCGGTTCTTGTAGATGGGTTGAAGATTGGGAAGTTACAAAATTATTATTTGTAACATGTTTTCTCTTTTTTTTCGTATTCTTTTGTCTTTAAGTTTTGGAATTTTGGAATTTTTTGTTGTCTAATGTTCTAATTCAAATTTATGAGGCTTTGAAGGAAGGGATTTACACAGGTTCACTTGTTCATTGTGCAGATGTAAAAAATCAGGAATTCTATTTGCTTTTGTTTCTATTTCATGCGATGTTAAATTATTTATGAAAGCAGTACACGGTGAATTCAACATCTTTAAGGCCATTTGCATTTATATATATTGAACTAACTTAATTATATTAAAAAAATGTTTTACTTTGGTGGATAATTAATCACAATATCTAATATTTTGTCATTCTTCTCCATTTTGACATTGTTAATAAATCTTCTTATAACTTTAATCCCGATACAAATGTTATAGTAGTTATCTAGGAGTACTTGTGTTATGAATTTGCAATTTGCATCAACTTGTTTTGTCTTTCATAGTTTTTATCTTTAATGGTCAATGTCGTGGTAAAGTGCTAATATGCTTTTACTATATCAAAAACACTTGCTTTTTAGGTGGTAATTTAAAGCCAACTGATGTCGTGTGAGTTGTGTGAGTTCATGTAACATGTGTTTGGTTTCGACCTCAAGTTGTTTTCCAAAACCATGAGGTCGTGAAGGTAAGATGGATAAATGGTGATCTTGCTTTTATATCCTTGGTTTCAGGTAAGCATTGTCTCTAATAATTATTGATTGATTCTAAATTTTATTTGACTAGGAAACCAAAATGAACCCAAATACATTATCTGGTGTAATCTAATGATTTATTTATATGCTTATTCTCAAAGTGTTTTTGGATGATTTGTCTGCAAAGAAAAATTTCATTCTTCCAATGACTTTTTTTGTTAAAAAGTAAATTCTACACCAATAATAAAAAATGCACCATATAATCTTCCATCATCAATTTTTATTTTAGTTCTCTAGTTGTTCACAAATATGGTTGTGTGGTTTTTGTTATGTAATAATCACTTTTTCCTCCTCTTTTGTTTTTTTGCTGGACTGTAATAATGAATTCGTGTATGGTTATTGTCCTTGTAACTATAGACTTGTGTGATTTGTAAACAAAGTCGTGGTTCATGTATAACTTGTTGCAAGTGTGCTACATATTTTCATATGAGGCGTGCATCAAAGGCTGGATATACAATGGAAGTAGGTTTTGTCTATTAAATATAAAACGTTATTTGTTATGAGCTAATTTCTTTTCTTGTAAACAATTGGAATGAATAGAACAAAATTTCGCTTCAGTACGCTTACCATTTAAGCATCATCTAAATTGATGATTGTACCGCCCTGGTGGTCGGGTGTGATGACGTGGCATCCTGCTACAATGTAGGCGTGTTGACAAGGCGCCAGGTTGGCAGAAGGGAAGGAAGTCGGGGGGCACGTGCAGTCGCCAGTTGTTAAGCTGGCGTGTTCCGACTTCCAGCTTACCAGAATAGGCGATCGCCAGGTTGAAGATGAAGTCGCCCGATGTAGATTCAGGCGACCTAGTTATTGGAGATCGCCAGAGAAAGCACATCGCCGAAGATAAAAGAGAAGCAGATTATGAAGGCGGCCGGCGAGACCACAGGGAAGGTGTATGAAGGCCCCTAACTCGCCAGTTCCAGTAGAGATCGCACTCCTAAGTTAGCTATGCACTGGGCAGTACCATGCATAAGTAACTTAGCCAAAATGAGAGTAGAAGCAGCGCCAAGTCAGGGAGCCTCCAGATGATGGCACGTGTACGGTTGGATGCGAGCCACGTGTTCGAGTCTGTAACTGCCAGGAGAGAGAAAAAGCCACCAGGTATATAAGAGTTCTCAACGAACTTTCTGAGGTACGCACGTTCAGTTCATACACTTTACGCTAGCGGGTTAGAGCTGACTGTGAGAGAGGATTTGCACGGTTCTAGTTCTCTTAGTTTTTGGTGATACCGTCACTGACTTGAGCGTTGGAGTGCGATCGGCCGCAGCGGCGCCGTGCTGTTTCTTTGCAGGTTCTTGAGATAGATCTCGAAGAGGAACGGAGGTGAGAAGCGGTGCGCACGCCGATCCTTTGACGAGGCAGTTTCCAGCGTTCCGGTCAACAGGCAGGATCATCAGGCGCCCACCGTGGGGCCGTGTAAAACTTGCTCCCATCCACAGCGTGAGTTCTTGGAAGTTTCCGAAGTTTTCCGCGCGGTTGCGTGCTGGTGCAACCGTCGTTCACGGTCTCTTTGAGTTTCGTTCGGTGAATTTGCGTTTTGAACCGTTCGTTTGGCTTTTCGATCGGTGGAGTAAGGTTTTTTTTGCTGATTACGCGTAGTCTGTTTGGTGGAAGTTCGAGTTCTTTCGTTTGTTTGGTTGTTCGCGGGGAAGCGGTGGTTTCTGGCGAAGTCGTGGTTTTCTTTGAAGGCTTACGGTGTTCTTGAGTTTTCTTGCACTGTTTCTCCGATTGATCGCTGATTCGATCGAGGCTGAAGTGTTGTTTGCTGCATTCCTGTGATTCGCTGAAGTTAATGAGAAAAATGAGAAGCAATCGTTCCAGTCCCGTGGCGCCTGTCGCTGCTGAAGGCGACACCGCCATGACCATGGCGCAGATGGCAGAGATGATGCGCTCGTTGCAGGCAACTGTGGAAGCCTCGCGCGTAGAGCAGGCGAGGATACATGAGGACCTGGTCGCCTCTCGCGCCAGGAACGAGGAGCTCAGCAAGGTGACTGAGGAGCTGCATCGAGCTCTTCAGGAGCAGCAACGACGTTCTTCTGCTGAAGAGGTGGCGCCGTCGACGCCACCTCGTGTTTTCCCAATGCCTTTTGTTCAGGCGATTACCGACACGCCTATTCCCACGAGCGTGGTTCCGGTTAAAGCTGTCTTTACCGGCGTGGAGGATCCAGAGGCTCATCTGACCACGTTCCACATGCAGATGATGCTGTCGGGAGGGTCAGACGCCGTCTACTGCAAGATGTTCGTGAGTACGCTCCAGGGAACGGCGATGGAGTGGTTTGTGAGCTTGCCTAACGGCCACATAACCAATTTTCAACATTTCTTGAAAATCTTTGTCGAGCAGTACATTGTGAATAAGGCACCGCCCAGGGTGTCCTATGATCTATTTGATATAAGGCAGTACCATGGGGAGTCCCTCAAAGACTACCTCAATCGCTTCGGAGCGCAGATGGTCAGATCGCCGGCCAAGGATGAAGAAATGTTGGTCTATGCCTTCAAGAAGGGCGTGCAGCCAGGGCCATTCTGTGAGGCCTTGATCAGGGCTCATCCAGCGACGTTTGCTGAAGTCAGGCGACTTGCGGTGGCCCACATCGCCGACGAGAGTGAAGTCGCCGAGAAGAGAGGCAGCGTGGCTCCCGCCAGGCCACGCGCCCAGACCAGGATCCAGCCACAAAGGGTGCTGGAAACGGCGGCGGCGGCCAGAAAAGACCAGAGGACTCGCCATCCTTACGACAGGAGAAACAAGGGAAGAAGCCAAGCGCGCCAACAACCAGCACGCCAACAACCAGCACGCCGGGAATACAATCGCCCGCCTAAGCACAAATTTGTCATGGGACTAGCGGACCTGATCGCTATCCCTAACATATCTGCTAGGTTGAAGGCGCCTGAGAAGGTGGGCGACAAGGTGCTGGGGTCAAAGCCGGACGCCTGGTGCGAGTTCCACCAATGTTTTGGCCACACCTTGGACTCGTGTTTGTCTTTGGGGTATCAGCTCGACGATCTGGTTAAGAGCGGGTTCCTAAATGACTATCTGCTGGATAGAAGGACGGGGGGAGCGTCGAGTTCCCAGCCAGCAGGTGGAGAAGCCCAGCAACACGAGATGCCTATCCACGGGGAGATCCACACCATTGCAGGGGGTTTCTCAGGTGGTGGATGCACCGCATCGCAGAGGAAAAAGTATGCGCGATCGGTGATGACAGTGGACATGTTTGAAGATCACTCGCCGGAAGTGGACATTACGTTCACCAAGCAGGATCTTCGGGACGTTGTGCCTCATGACAACGATCCCATAGTTATTTCGTTGGTTACAGCAGGGAGGAAGGTCCATAGAGTTCTGGTGGACCAAGGAAGATCGGCAGACGTGATGTTCTGGCCGACTTTCACGCAGCTGGAATTGCCCCTTGACCAGCTAAGGCCCTATGGAGGGTGCTTATATGGGTTCGCTGGTGATCAGGTGGAGGTCAGGGGGTACATTGAGCTAAGAACCACGTTTACAGATGAGGCCGGGTCGAGGACGGAGAAAATCAAGTACCTCATCGTGAACGCCCCTTCAGCATATAACATCCTGTTGGAAAGGCCCACTCTTAACAGGATAGGCGCCATTCCGTCGACTCGGCACATGAAGGTGAAGTTGCCGTCCATGGAAGGGGTGGTGATCACGATCAGGTCTGATCAGAAAGAAGCGAAAAGGTGCTATGAGAATAGCCTGAAAAACAAAAGATCAGTGAGTTATGTAACAACCACCCCACCTCCCGGTGTGAAGCCCAGACCGCCGGTAACAGAGGAGGCCGCCGGAAGAGACGTGGAAATGGTGGATGCTGAGCTGGGGGAGAGGAATACTGGCCTGGAGGAGGAAGAGGCGCGGAATCGCCCCGAGGAAGCAAGGGAACAGGGAATCGCCAGGGCGGTGATCGCCAGAGAATCCAGGCCTAAACCCGTCGAGCAGTGGCTCGAAAAGGAGATCGGAGGAAAGGTCTTCAAGCTGGGAAGATCTCTGGAGGTCGATCTCCAGGACCAGATCGCCGAGGTGATTGAGCGGCATCTGGACGCGTTTGCTTGGTCCGCTTCGGACATGCCCGGGATTGATCCCGACTTCTTGGGCCATCATCTGGCGATGGACAACATGGTGAGACCGGTGCGACAAAGGAGAAGAAAATTCAACGAGGAGAGGAGGCAGGCGATCAGGGACGAAACACAGAAACTCCTCGCTGCAGGCCACATCAGGGAAGTCCAGTACCCTGAATGGTTGGCAAATGTCGTACTGGTGAAGAAGAGTAACGGGAAATGGCGCATGTGCGTCGATTTCACCGATCTGAACAAAGCTTGCCCAAAGGATTCGTATCCTTTACCAAGCATTGATGCCCTGGTTGATAGTGTTGCAGGGTGTAAGCTGCTGAGTTTCCTGGATGCCTTCTCGGGCTATAATCAGATCAAGATGCATCCCATGGATGAAGAAAAAACAGCCTTCATGACGGAGAGGTCGTGCTACTGCTATAAGGTGATGCCGTTTGGGCTGAAGAACGCGGGGGCCACGTACCAGAGGCTGATGGATCGAGTACTTGCACCAATGCTGGGAAGGAACGTGCAACCCTACGTCGATGACATGGTCGTGACCTCGCAGGAAAAGAGCAAGCACGTTGCAGACTTGGAAGAATTGTTCACGACGATCGCCAAGTTCAAGTTAAAGCTCAACCCGGAGAAATGCATTTTCGGCGTGGAGGCTGGAAAGTTTTTGGGTTTTCTCTTGACTGAAAGAGGAATAGAAGCCAACCCAGACAAGTGTGCCGCCATCTTGGCGATGAGAAGCCCGGCTACGGTGAAAGAGGTCCAGCAGCTAACAGGTCGGATGGCAGCCCTATCTCGCTTCGTGTCAGCTAGCGGAGAAAAGGGGCATCCCTATTTTCAATGTCTGCAGCGCAATAATAAGTTTGTTTGGACGAAAGAGTGCGAGGAAGCTTTCGTCAAACTGAAGGAGTATCTGGCGAGCCCGCCGGTTCTGTGCAAACCGCTGGCGGGAATCCCTCTCAGGTTGTATTTCGCTGTGACTGAGAGGGCGGTGAGTGCGGTGCTCGCCCAGGATCAAGATCAGGCTCAGAAGCCTATTTATTTCGTGAGCAAGGTGTTGCAGGGCCCAGAAACGAGATATCAGGCCCAGGAGAAGGCTGTGCTGGCTGTGGTGTTTTCGGCGAGGAGGTTGCGCCACTACTTCCACAGTTTCACAATACTGGTGATGACTGACCTGCCCATCCAGAAGGTCTTGAAGAAACCCGACGTTGCGGGAAGGATGGTGAAGTGGGCGGTAGAGTTGTCAGAGTTTGATATTAAGTACGAGCCCCGAGGCCCGATCAAGGGGCAAATCTTTGCAGATTTCGTGGTTGAGCTCTCATCAGAGGCGACGCGGGTTGAAGGAGACGATTTCCGTTGGGTACTTTCGGTGGATGGATCGTCGAACCAGCAAGGCAGCGGTGCTGGAGTCATATTGGAAGGACCCAACGGCGTGCTGATTGAACAATCTTTGAGGTTTGCCTTCAAAGCCAGCAATAATCAAGCAGAGTATGAGGCGCTGATCGCCGGGATTTTGCTGGCCAAGGAGATGGGAGCTAGGGTGCTGATGGCTAAGAGTGACTCGCTGCTAGTCACAGGGCAAGTAACCGGCGAGTTCCAGGCTAAAGATCCACAAATGGCGGCTTACTTGGCGTATGCGCAGGAATTGAAGAGTTCCTTTGCCTCTTTTGAAGTAGTACATGTGCCCCGAGAGCAGAATGCCCGAGCTGACTTGCTTGCTAAGCTCGCCAGCTCAGGCAAGGGGGGTAGGCAGAGGGCGGTGATTCAAGAAACTCTGAGGACGCCGAGGGCATTTGTAGCAGATCACCTGGTCCTTCAGATAAGCAGGTCGACGGAGAGAGCAGCGAGAAGCCATAAGTCCTTGACACAAGAAACTCTGAGATCGCCGAGAGTTAGAGCATGTCGAGGAGAGAAGGTGGATGTGATGTAGGTCCGCGCCGCCCATGAGCCAGACACTTGGATAACGCAATACAAACGGTGCCTGGCAGATGGCCTCCTCCCGCTGGATCCGACAGAAGCTAGGAAGGTAAAGAAAAATTCCAGCAAGTATACGTTGATTGATGGCGATCTGTACAGGTTTGGGTTCACTCACCCGCTCCTGGAATGTATACACGGCGAAAAGTGCACGAGAATCATGGCGGAGCTCCACGAAGGTATATGCGGAAGCCACGTCGGGGGTCGAGCTCTGGCCGCAAGGACTCTCCGTGCAGGCTACTACTGGCCATCCATGAGAGAAGATTGCAAGAAATATGCCCAATGTTGTAAACAATGCCAGCAGCACGCCGATTGGCATAAGGCACCTCCCGAGGAGTTGAAGTCGATCTATAGCCCTTGGCCGTTTCATACTTGGGGAATAGACATCCTTGGACCTTTCCCGCTGGCGATCAGGCAAATGAAGTACTTGGTGGTGGCGATTGAGTATTTCACCAAGTGGATTGAAGCAGAACCAGTGGCCCAGATCACCGCACACAAGATCGAAGGTTTTGTATGGAAGAACATCGTGTGCCGGTTTGGAGTGCCTAAGCGCCTGGTGTCAGATAATGGGACACAGTTTGCAAGCCACCTGTTGAAGAAGCTTTGCGAAGGGGTGGGAATTCAACAAGTGTTTGCATCCGTTGAGCACCCTCAGACAAATGGCCAGGTGGAGTCAGCTAATCGGGTGTTGTTGAGAGGTTTGAAGAGAAGGCTTGAGAAAGCCAAGGGAAGTTGGGCTGAGGAGGTGCCCCGTATAGTCTGGGCGTACCACACCACCGAGCAGTCAGGAACCCACGAGACCCCGTTCAGCTTGGTCTATGGATGTGATGCCATGATTCCCGTGGAGATCCAGGAGAGCTCGCCAAGATTCCAGAACTTCGTAGAGGAAGACTCGAATGAAGAAAGAAGGCTGAACCTGGATCTGCTGGATGAGGTCAGGGAAGAGGCGAGGTTGAAGGCTGAGGCCGTGAAGAGAAGGGTTGAACGAAGATACAACTCGAAGGTGATGCCAAGGCAGTTTAGAGAGGGCGACTTGGTGATGAGGAAGGCCCACCAGTACGAGATGGAGAATAAATTGTCACCTAAGTGGACTGGACCGTTCAGAATAACCGAGGCGCTCGGGAACGGGGCCTACCGCTTAGAGACGCTGGAAGGAGGGGCGATCCCTCGCACCTGGAACGCCACACACCTGAAGTTGTACTATAGTTAAAAGCTTTGTAAGTAAAGACAAACACAAATGTTATATTACAATGTCTCTGATGAAACAGTTTCAAGGGGGCACTCTTTTTTCCCTAAGGAGGGTTTTTAATGAGGCCACCCAATAAAGAAGAGTTTTTGAAGTATAAGGCGTTTTCAGATTGCATGTTTGCTTTTTTCCAAGAGTTTTTGAAGAAAGACCTTGTCGCTTGTAAGTGATTTAAGGCAAGAAAAGATATATCGCGTGCTTTCTAAAAGGTTTTAAGTCCTCATCGTTTTTCGGCGATTGGAGGCACCAGTTAAGTTTTAAGTCCTCATCGTTTTTCGGCGATTGGAGGCACCAGTTAAGTTTTAAGTCCTCATCGTTTTTCGACGATTGGAGGCACCAGTTAAGTTTAAAGTCCTCATCGTCTTTCGGCGATCGGAGGCACCAGATGAAAGACCTCAACGCCCTCGCGCGTCTTGAGGCAAGTTAAAGACCTCCTCGCCGTCGAGCGAGTGTAGGCGAGAAAAAGGAAAGGTCCTCAGTGCATCCAAGGGGGAGGAGATGTACACCCTGGGCAAGTTGAGGCACCAGATAAAGTCCTTCTCGCCGTCAAGCGAGTTAAGGCCAGTTAAAGACCTCCTCGCCGTCGAGCGAGTGCAGGCAAGAAAAAGAAAAGGTCCTCAGTGCATCCAGGGGGGAGGAGATGTACACCCTGGGCAAGTTGAGGCACCAGATCACCTTCTCGCCGTTGAGCGAGTTCAGGCGAGTTAAAAGACCTTCTCGCTTACATACGAGCTTAGGCAAGATAAAATCCTTCTCGTCTCGAACGAGTTCAGGTATGGCGCAGAGGGTGGAAGAAGTATGGAAGGTGGCTAAGGTAGGTTCGAAGAGAACGCCTAGTCAGCCGGTCTTTGTTCTGAAGTCCAGGAGGGTAAAGGGAGATCCCTAAAGGCGTCTCTGCCACCATGCAAAGAAACGATTGCCAAAGCATGAGGCTAGGAAAAGCTAATGGTACCAAGAGTTTTTGGCGATCGGGAAAAGTTCAAACAGCGGCGAGAAGGTTAAAAGACTTGTTTGATAAAGCAGGTCGAGTGGGACGTTGTTTGAGCCAATAATTGAGTTACAGTTTGTTGCTTGAAGGGTATTCTTGTGATAAGGTTAGTTGCCTTAAGAGTACAAGTTGGTTAAAGTGATTATTACTTGAGTTTGAAGTGGTTCGGAGCAGTTAAGTCAAAAGGTCGTGTTTGCAAAATCGTTAAGTTATATCCGACAAAGTTAAACATGCAAAGAAGGTTAAAGCGCTTAAAGAAGTCAAGAGAGTGAATACCCAAACTTTGTCATTGAGATAAGTATTTGTTAAAGGCATACATACAGGAGTTTTTATAGAATAATACAAGGGAAATCATAAAAGTAGCAGATGAGGTGGAGTTGATTAGTCTTCAGCAGGAACGACCTTTCCATCTACTACTTCGTTGTTCAACGACACCAGGCTGAGGTCCAGATCGGGAAATAGGCAAGCGAATTGTTCCCGCGCAACTTCGAATCCAGCAGCCAGAATCTGAGCAGAATTTAGCCTGAGTGCTTCGATTTGCCCCTGAAGTTCCTCAATCCGCTTCTTGAGGTCTTCGGTTTGATCTTTCAGCTCTTTGTTTTGCTGCTCCAGCTCTTCAACCTGTTTTTTAAGTTGTTCGTTGGTCTCTTGAGCTGGAGAAGGTCTTCAGTAACCTTCTTGGATTCCGATTGTGCTTGGGCCAACTCAGCAGCCATCTTTCCCTTCTCTTTGTTGGCCTCGACGAGATCAGCCATGGCGTCGTCCCTCGCCTTTTCTACTTGCCCAAGTAGTTTCTCTCGGTCGATCGACCTCTGCTCCAGTTTTTGCACCTTAGCGGCGTCAGCTTTCATAAGAGCCTCCAGGTCGATCGCCTTGGCGCGAAGAGGCACGATTTTGCTTTCCAGCTCGACCTTCTCTTGGGCAAGATCGTGAACTTTGCGGCGAAGGTCAGCAGCCTCCTTGCGCGCCAGCCTGAGCTCGGTATTCATTGCATCCTCCACCCGGGAGTGTTCGATTTCTGCGAGCGTCAGGCTGAAGGACAACTTCTCCACCTCGATCTTCATAGTGCTGTTTTCGGTTTTGAGGTTGAAGAGGTCGTCTTGGAGCCTCCTGGTTGAGCCTTCCACAGCCCTGGTTATAATCGCTGGGATGTCCTCTGCTATGGTTTTTAGTTTGGCGGTTAAAGGTTCCCACATCCTTGTGACCTCAAGGGGAAGGTTTGCTGCTTGGAGAGGCGCCAGGTGGGCTTGTTGTGGGTTCTCATCGCCACCTTCCTTAGCAGGATCTTCAGTGTTTACTTCCTGGCGTGGCGACGGGACCGGGGATTCGGTGATTAGAATCGGAGAGGTGTGAGCAACCTCATCCCCGATTGGAACATCTCCTGCAGCGGAGGCGTTTGAAGGGGGACCCCCTCCGGCTGACACATATGGAGTAGAGGCGCTCGGGGGGTCCTCCAGGAAATTTTGCTCTTGGGCCTCAGCTGCAGGTGGCGCAGTGGCCAGTGGAACCGCTTGGACTGGTGAAGAAGGAGCCTGTGGTGTTGGCGAGGGTGGAGGAGGAGCAGGCGTTGATGGTGGTGTCGAGCTTGGAAGAGGTGGTGGGGCAGGTGGTGAAGATGGTCCCACCCTTTTCCTCTTCGTAACGAGGCCATCCTCGGTGACCTCGTCGTCCTCTTCTTCCTCCTCATGGACGACTTGAGGGGCTTTCCTTTTAGGTCTCTTAAGGACCAATTTTTTGCGTTGAGCGGGCTCCTTGGGTGGTGATCGCCCTTGGACAATGGCGGCCTCCACCACCGAGTTGGGCACCGTTTGGGAACCGGTTGCCAACCCGTGGTTTCGGGCGAGCGACTTTAGTTCGGCGAGCATGTTCTTGGGCAACATGTTGTCTGCAGGGGACGGAGATGCATGGGTTACCTCAAGGAAAACAGATAAGTGCATGATGTAATAAACAGCAAAGCAGATGATATGTGCAGAAAAAGTAAAGCCAAAGTCTTGCGCATAACGCACAAGACGCCCAGAAACAGCTAAACAGAAGCAGTATTAAAGCAATAGTTCAAATGACCTAACCTATTTGAAATTCTAGCTGATCTTCGTAGAATTCAAAGCTGATCAGGGAGGTGGTGAGGAAAGTTATATTGGCGTCCGCCACCTTCTTCCAGAAGAGACAAAGGTCTCTGTCCAATGCTCCCATGCTATCAGGACTTCTGGGCCTCCTGAAGCAGCTCTTGGACTCCTTTTTCCCCTTGTCCACCCAGTACAAGGGGAAGCCATCAAGAAGGGAGGTGTCCTTGTCGTTTGCACGTACTTGGACGAATTTCCCCTTCCAGTCTTTGTACGATTGCTGGAAGATGGTAAAAATGGATCTCCCAGCAATCGCATTCAAGCTGACCCACAGGCGGTCTCCTGGGTGCTTGGCTTCAAAAAGGAACAAAAACACGTCCACCGACGTGGGCAACCCCAGGTGGGCGCACGTTACTTGGAAGGCTCGAACAAACGCCCAGCTGTTGGGGTGGAGCTGGGCGGCCGCAATGTTGAGCTCGGTAAGAAGTTCCCTCTTGAATCGGGTGAGAGGGAACCTGAGCCTGACCTTCTTGAACAGAGTCGTATAGACAAAGCAGAAGGGCCCGTCGGCGCTTACTTTGTCATCAGCACACACGGGCAGGTCGGCGGGGCAAGGCAGCACCATCATCTTTTCGTCGTGCTCCTTGTGAAACGATTGGTAGATCTCGTCCCCCTTAGTCAGCCGCAAGACTGCTCCCGCGGTGTTCACAGAGGACGTTTCTTTCAGAAGGGTTGAGCTAGCCCAGGGGTATAAAGTTTCGAAGTCTGGCGGAGGAACGGGGGCTCCTCCAGCGTTAGATGGAGTCGTCTGGGCCTGCGAAGAGGAAGCGCCATGAACTTGTGTTGAGTCATGTGCTTGTGAAGGAAGGTTTCGTGCTGATGGAGGGGGGTTCGGGGTAATCTTGGTGCGAGTCATGATGGCAGCTGCAAAGGAAGAAGAAAGGAAAAATGATCAGGGGGGTTACAAAGGCTGACTCGATCATAGAAGGAAGGTGAAAGACGAACGAATGTGGGTTCGTTGCGACGATCGACAAAGCCCTAAGTTACGCAGAAGGAGAAATGGAAAAACAACCCACAGCGTATGCACCAAGCAGTTACAGGATGATGCGAATCGGTGAAAATGCAAGGAAAACCAGCAGATGAAGGAAAGTAATTACCTTTCGATGATCAGGAAGACGATGGAGGAAAATGGTGATCTCGAGCGTTGAAGAGCGTTGAGAGTTTTCGCAGAAGGAAGTTAAAGCGTTTGCAAGCACGAAGAAAGTGATGGAACAGTGAAGCGAAATGGGTTTAAGGGTTTTTCGAAATGGGTTCAGGAAGCGCAAACGGCAAATGAAGAGAGCCGTTGATGAAGCCACGTGTCGAGCGATGAGTGAGGGGTTTGGTGGGGCGTCAGAGCAGCAGAAGGTACAACCGCTTGGAATTCCGCGTCAAGGCCACGTAGATCGGTGTTAACGAAGGCTCTTTCAGTCTTTTCGCTAGACGAGTCTTCGCTTAAGACTGGGGGGCTTGTGTACCGCCCTGGTGGTCGGGTGTGATGACGTGGCATCCTGCTACAATGTAGGCGTGTTGACAAGGCGCCAGGTTGGCAGAAGGGAAGGAAGTCGGGGGGCACGTGTAGTCGCCAGTTGTTAAGCTGGCGTGTTCCGACTTCCAGCTTACCAGAATAGGCGATCGCCAGGTTGAAGATGAAGTCGCTCGATGTAGATTCAGGCGACCTAGTTATTGGAGATCGCCAGAGAAAGCACATCGCCGAAGATGAAAGAGAAGCAGATTATGAAGGCGGCCGGCGAGACCACAGGGAAGGTGTATGAAGGCCCCTAACTCGCCAGTTCCAGTAGAGATCGCACTCCTAAGTTAGCTATGCACTGGGCAGTACCATGCATAAGTAACTTAGCCAAAATGAGAGTAGAAGCAGCGCCAAGTCAGGGAGCCTCCAGATGATGGCATGTGTACGGTTGGATGCGAGCCACGTGTTCGAGTCTGTAACTGCCAGGAGAGAGAAAGCCACCAGGTATATAAGAGTTCTCAACGAACTTTCTGAGGTACGCACGTTCAGTTCATACACTTTACGCTAGCGAGTTAGAGCTGACTGTGAGAGAGGATTTGCACGGTTCTAGTTCTCTTAGTTTTTGGTGATACCGTCACTGACTTGAGCGTTGGAGTGCGATCGGCCGCAGCGGCGCCGTGCTGTTTCTTTGCAGGTTCTTGAGATAGATCCCGAAGAGGAACGGAGGTGAGAAGCGGTGCGCACGTCGATCCTTTTTCGAGGCAGTTTCCAGCGTTCCGGTCAACAGGCAGGATCAATGATGAAACACATTATTTGTTATGACAGTAGGTTGCATTGTAATATGTTTTTTTAAGGTAAATTCTATTGTAGTTATTTTCACATTATCAACAAGTATATATCTTAATGTTTCGTCCTAATATATATATATATATATATATATATATATTTTATCAAAATTTATAATAATGTTGACAAAATTTAACACTATATATTTTGTATGTTTTGCAGCTTGTGGACAATGAAGACAACAATAAAATATTGGAGAAGAATGAAGTTATATATATTTTACGTACAAAAGAAAAACTTTTAGACATGAGATGATGTGACATGTACTTTTAAGTTTGATGGCTTGATCCTTACATTCTTTAAGATAATTTTTTTATTATGTAATTTGAACACCAATGAAATATATCAAATATGTGACTTATGCATTCAATTGAATTTATTTGATCAATATTCATATTTAATTGATTAAATATGAGAGTTTTGGTTAATTGGACTCGAGTATGGTTGAGGTTAAATGCGTTGGTCATTCACAAAAATGGTTAAAAATGGGTTTAGAATGTCGTGATCTGGTGTATTTTGTTTTTGCGTAGTAGTAAGTGAAGATGATGAATGAGGTGAACTGTTTTTTTATCACATGTTAAATTTGTTTATCACATAAAAAATGAAATCGATTACTTTAAACATTGTGAACAATGTAACATGGTAACACAAACCCATTAACTAAAACAATTGTCCAACCTAAAACAACATTGACGAACGCAAAGCTCAAAATTACTAAAAACTACTTAATTGTGCAAAAAGTTCATAGCAGGTCACCACCTATTCCTACATAGGTCACCATTTAATTTACTAACTACATTGACACTAAGATTAGATAATTATACCATTGTGTCTTCCGCTGAGCTCACCACCCTACACAAGAACAACATAAAGCTAAAATTTTCTCAACTTACTTAACTGTGAACAAACTTGGTAACAGGTCACCAATTAATGTGACTGTGACTAACTAACTACATTAATAGTGAAACTATAGAATCTGACCTTCGTGTCTCCATTTGGGTGACATTACACACCTTCGTGTCTCCATTATTTAACTAAACAGAAAGTTCGTAGTTGGTCACCACTTATTCCTACATAACTCACCACTTACTTTGACTTACTACATTGAAATTGAGATTATAAATTTGTACTTGGTGTCCTCCACTGATGCTACCTTGCTAACACATCATGCACCACTCCACATAAGAATAAAAGAGACCTTTCTTCTCGCCGGTTGACCTAGCCGTCGTTGACTTCAAAGGTAGGCGGTGGCTCCTCCTATTTTTGGTGATTTTTGTGCTCTCTTATGGGTGATGGAGAGCGACTCCGTTGACGCAGAGGGGTCCCTCCCTGTTGATTGCACTCCGACGATTAAGTCAGTACTGGGCTAAGAAACAATGAGTAAGTAAAATAGTTCCAGTCTTAGAAACGGCGTACCTTTCCCAAGGATATCAACTCCCTTTTATAGGCTGTTTTTAGGTTAACTCCCATGTCCCACTAGAACCTCTCCTCCAGTGAAATTTGGGTTACTAGGAAGACATCCTGTTGCGTTGTTACGCAATCTTAGTGTAGCAGCTGCACAGAACTTTCCTCTTCCAAAGTGCAAAATATAACGGTATGGCCGCCAGGATACCAACTCATGTACCAACTCTACGGGATCCATCCGTTCTGTAGGTACCCTAATTCTTCACGTGCCATGCATACAGCTTTCCCTGAAAGCCCTAGCGCTCGTGGATTTGGGCACCTTCAGGGAATATTTACTTGTGCTAGACCTGAATGTACTATACACACCACGTGCATGGACTATCCCGCGAATTAGGTCTTTCTTTGTATCAGCTTCAACTTTCACGACCGCTGGGGCCCTGTTTACGTGGCCCACTATCGCGTCGACCGTCTTCATAGGTGCCGACGTCTGATGCCAATGTCCGAGGTCTGGCCAGTACACAAGCCCTCCGGGCTCGAGCTGAAAATTGCTTCAGTGAAGAGACTAACTGCTCGCTTATGGCGACCTACATGGCGAATGAGTGACAGGACGCGCACAATGCCTCAAGGTGACGTTTCACCACACTTTCTCCCCATCGTACATGTGGCTAGATCAACGGTCGCGGTGCGTTGCCCCTTGCGCTGCCCCTTATAGGTTAAACCCTTCGATTCTCACGCTCCCTTCACTGTTCCATTCCTTCTCTCGCACATTTCTCAAACATTTATGCTTCCAAACGCCCTGTCTTCTTCACGAAACACTTTATCTTCTTGAAGCATAATCACCTCAAGGTATGTTTTTTACTCCATAACCGCCTTCGCCTTACAATTCTGATACTCTTAATTTGCTTTAACTATTTTGGGTCTGTTTACATTTCTCACACTTTATGATCGTTGCTCTCTCCTTTTCTGCTTATATGTTTTCTTTGCTGAAGTGCAAACATTTCTTCTTCTGAGCTTTGCGTTTTTTCTTCTTCTTTGTTTTAGCTTTTCTCCATAAGATGGATCAAACAACCCCAACCCCTCCCTCCCCTTACTACAAATCCATGTACCCTTGGTTACCTAGTAACCTCTTAGAGGAAACCTCTGACTTCACCACCCATGCAAGCATAGTGACATATAGGAAGAGCGAGAGTTGCCATCAGTCTCGTATCTTTGGAAGAGAGCATGAAAAATTTGTGAGGGTTGTGCTTTGTAGGGTAGACAAACCTGTCTGTTGTGATGAGTCATCGGACTCGGAGGGACCATTTTGCTTTATCTATTCCCCTGTCTTCAAAAGACTCTCCCTTCGCCTACCCTTTGACGGTTTTGAACAAGCTCTCCTTACCGAGATCAACGTTGCCCCCGCCCAACTACACCCTAATCGTTGGGCGTTCGTTAGGGCCTTTTCCATTTTATGCCACCACTTCGGCCATCTGCCGTTTGTGGATGTGTTCCTGTATTTCTTTGAAGCCAAGAGCCCAGGCAAAAATTTGTGGGTGAGCTTCAATGGGGTCGCTGGGAGAGTATTGTTGACTCTCTTCCAACAATCGTACAAGGGCTTCAAGGGGAAATTCTTCAAGATTCGCTGCAGCAAGAACGACTTTACCCTCTTGGATGAGTTTCCCTTTTACTAGATGAAGAAACCTGGGCTCAATAAACCCCGATGCCTCGAGCACTTACCCCAATGCCTCGAGCACTTACTCCAACCTTCAAGTAGTGTTTAGCTCTGTCGAGCTAATTAAAGTCAAATACAACCCTGCATCTCTTAAGGGTTACATTGGTACCCCATTTCCCCCTACTCCTGCTAGTGTTTTTCTTGCTTGTGTGTGTTGCTTGTTTGAATTCTTATGTGTTTTTACCCTCTTATGCATGCATGGTGATCGATGCGGAGAAGAGGAGACGTCTAGCCGCTATGGCCTTGCAAAAGAAGGCTGCTCCAAGCCCCTCTGCCCCAGGCCCCTTTGTTAAGGAATAAAGGCTCAAAGAGGTAGCTGAGGTCGCTAAGGTTGTCGCTTCCGAGGAATAGGAGACCTGCTAAAGCCTCGTCTTTAAAAGGAAACGCAAGGCTAATGCCGCCATTCCTGTGCCATCAGACTCGAATGGTCAAGCCCTCTCTTACAGGGAGTTCCCTCCCGACTCCTCTTCTCTTCACGACATTGTGGTGCAAGAAGGTTGGGGGAAGAGTGCCTTAGAGGATGACCAATGGGAGCCCTCTGCCGATCTATCTACCTTCCTCCCAAAAGTGTTGCAATCTACCCAAGCCAAAGAGAGGTTGGGGAGCTTGGAAGAGGACCCTTTGTAGGAGCAAGTGTAAAGGCACCTTGGGGAAACCCTTGTTGGGTCCAGCCTCCTCCTCTCTAAGATGCGGAGGGTAAAGGAATTGGCTAGCCAAGAAGCCCTCCAAGCCACCAAACTGAAGCGCCGAGTGACAAGGCTTACCCTGGAGGTGGAGGAGCTTCGCAAAGCTGATCGAGAAACCAAGGGTCTCTTGCTTGAGAAATCTCAAGAGACCTTGAGGATATATGCTAGTAACAACGATCTCCTCACTGAGGTGGACAGTCTGAAGAAGGAAGTTGGCAGCAAGGACGAGGAGATGACCCAAGTGATGGAGGCATTGACCAAGTTGGAGGTGGAGATGGCCAGGCTAAAGGAGGAAGTGGTCCGCAAGGATGAACTCTTCCAGCAGACCAAGGTTGAGCTTACTAGTGACGTTGCTGACTTCTACGCGGTGGGTTTTGAGGATGCCATGGCCCAGGTTGCTTGCGTGCATCCCGGGGTGGATCTATCTCAAACAGGCTTGAACAAAACCATTATTGATGGGCAATTGATGGATGCCGAGTAATGGTGGTGCATCCTCTTGCTTATGGTCTTTATTTTGTAACTTGACAAACATTGGGTGGTTCTATATATATATATATATATTTATGAAGTCTTTATTTTTCCTATTTGTTCCTTCAATGTGTGGATGCTTCCTTCTTCGAACTTAGTTTTGTGCCTATTCTCAGTTATCTTGCATGTTTTGAAACAATCTTGCAAACTAACAATGCGTTAATGACCGCCCCTACCTATGTAGAACGATCCTTTATAAACCTGCTTCCGCACGATCCTTACCTTTCTCAATTTTAACACCTAGAGGCAGAGAGGACGTTGCTCGAAACTTTACTGGTCTTGATCTTGGTGTATAAAGACAAGGGAGATGGCTTGCTCTGGAACCGTACTATTCTCAACCTTTGCATATAAAGGCAAGGGAGAGGTTCACTTGTTGTTCTCTTCCTTGGAGTATATAGGCAAGAGAGACGTTTTACTTGGAATCATACTATTTTCGACCTTGGCGTATAAAGAAAAGGGAGAGGATCACTTTGTTTACTGCATAATACAGTGCCACATATTTTTCAACTATCTTTTTTATTGCGTGACCTCGTTAAAAAATCCTAATAAGGGAAAAAGAGAGTCCCCTTTGTTAGAAAAGATGGCTTTAAACTAGAGGGGGGGTGAATTGTTTAAAGGGGTTTTCGCAAACTTTTCAAAGCTAGAATGAACTTATTTCAGAAACCAACTGATTCAGCAATTCAGTTAGCCAAAACAGCAAGCAAAACTGTAATACTAGAAAAAAACAATCGGTTGTTTCTTCGAAACAATCGGTTGTTTATACCAGCAAGCAACAAACAAACTGAAATTAAAGAGTTAGGGATAGAGAAATTGTACACAGTTGTTTATACTGGTTCATTCCAAACTAGAGCTACATCCAGTCTTCTCAGAAACCCTGAGGATATCCACTAAGCAATCACACCTTGATCACTTACACAATAACCAAGAGAATGACCTTGAACACCTCAAGAAACACACTCTCCTTGGCCAACACTAAGATTGCTGATCTTGAACACTCAAGAACACACAGCCAATCTCAGCAAAACACACACACGAATTGTTCAGCAGTTTACAAAGATTACACTTGTTACATATGAAAATCTGAAATCAATACAAGTAGAATCCTATTCAGCACCTTGATCAATCTATCAACTCTTAAGCAATCTCATAACTCTTTGAAAAACTCTTAGATCAAAACTTTGTTTTTATGATTCTTAAAACTTAAAAACAGTTTTTCAGAATATATCTAAGAATATAGTTTGTTATCAAATCTTAACAAACTCTTAATTGCATTTAAAGTAGATTGGTCAAAGCATTTAATGGTTGGAGCGTATTCAGTTAAAGCATTTAAAGCTCAGTCAAAGAAAACGGTTTTTCTGTTATGGTTTCAAAACAAACAATCGATTGTTTCCTCGAATCAATCAGTTGTTTTGTTACTTGTTCCGTCCGGTTGACCTGGGACGTCTTTGTGCGCGATCTCACCCGTCCGCTAGGGATTCCTTCCCACTGGTTACTTGTGGATTCCTGCAAAGAAGGACAAAAGGAAGCCCTAGCGGCCGTTTGCACTACGACGCTCAAGTCAGCCAGCAAGAAACACCAAAAACTCTACACCTCCATATCGGAGCACCGTGTATGGCACTCTGAAGGTGGTAAAAAGGAACTGTGTCTAGTGTATATTTTCTCGTTCTGGCAAAAATCTTTCCCTAGTCCCTTGTGCGTAAC
Organism: Phaseolus vulgaris; assembly: GCF_051622355.1. Lineage (NCBI taxonomy): Eukaryota > Viridiplantae > Streptophyta > Magnoliopsida > Fabales > Fabaceae > Phaseolus > Phaseolus vulgaris. The sequence goes on from NC_143507.1 coordinate 28,645,509, forward strand.
CTCAAGGCTCGAGCAAGCAACTAGAGTGTTTCTGGAAAATTTGCCAAAAGTCCGAACCCCGTTTCCAACATTCAAAGCGTTATTTAAGCTACTCCCGCATTCAAAGCGTCTTAAAGCGCATTTAATTATGAAACGTTCAGCGCATTTAAGACGTTTAAACTGCTTGGGAGCATTTATAGTACCTTAAACGCTCGAAACGGAAACTATATTAAATAACCTTAATTACCTTGTACCTGACAAAGTGGCGTTTCTATTCTGACCTGGCTGCTGTACACGTGGAGGGCCTCACAGCGCCGTGACCCCATCTGGGGGTATTTCTTCGTGTGAGTCCTCCTACCTGGGAATGCAACTGCGCAAGGGGTGACTTTTTGGGTGCCAATTCATGCCCCCAAACCTCTAGTCACTGACTTGAGAGTGTATCTATCTTCCTCTCGTACCCTGCACCTGGCTGCCCTTGGGCGTGACCCTCTTGCGAGTCGTATCTATCCCAAGGGCTCCTCTGGGGCGACAAGGGCACTTCACGAGTCAGACTGCTTTCCACTGGCGCCATTACTATGGCCTTGAAGCCACCTTTCTCTTCTCTTTATTACTACCCCGGATTATCGGGATTTGAGGCCTTCCCACGGCGTCGCTCCCTCCATGGTCTTTCCTACCCATGGGGATCGGGGAGCCACACTGTGATTGCCTTACCTTTGTGAAGTTTGACCTTGGCAACGCCCTAGTTGGGCGACGCCTTAACTGGACGATGCCTTCACCTAGGCGACACCTTGCCTTGGCGACGCTTCCTCTTGGCGACGCTGGCACTTGGCGTCTCTTCACCTAGGCGACGCCTTATGCTGACTTTGACCCCCGACGTTGACTTTGACCTCGACTTTGTCAACGCCCGGATACGGGACGGTACATTACTTAACAAAATTCACCATTCAAAAACAGTTTTCAAACTTTCTCAAAACACCTAAGTGTAAACAATCGGTTGTTTCGACAAAACAATCGGTTGTTTCAACTTAGTTTAAAAAACATTTTGCTTTGTTAAAATTGAGATGCTAATTGCTTTGAGATTTAATCTAAGGGTTGATTACAATATTGAAACTACCCCAGAACAAAGCTAAAACCAGCACAGTAGCATCAAGCAAAGCAGAGGCTTCATCATCCTTCAAAGGATTTGGATTCTTCAAAACATTGAACACCACTTGGTTCAACAATCTCTCCCTATTTGATGAAGACAAATCCTTGATGCTTGTGTTGTTCTTGATTAAATCTGAAGCAATTCCTGCAATAGAACTTTGAGCAATACATTGAACTTATGATATTCTGTTAGTATACAGATAAACAATTAAAGCTTAAAACATCTAATATCAGAACCAAATAACATCACCCAAACTATTTTTAACAACTTGAAAAACAGAAACTTAAAACAAATTGGAAACACAGCATATATCTCCCCCTATTTGTCTTCACAAATAGACAAAGATAAGAGATAAAAATAAGACATTGTTCCCATTACATCAGAATAAACCAGCAACAGCAGAAGGAAAGAAATTTTAAAACCAGAAAAGAGAACAGCCAAAAACAATCGATTGTTTTGATGACCAATCGGTTGTTTATCTTTCAATCTTCTTCATCAGCAAACTGAAGATCAAAGATTTGATTCTGGACAGCTTCAATCTGTTCGTCCAGAGTCATAAACCTTGCATCCATGTTGTCAAACCTGGTGTCAATCCTCTGAAAGTTACTAACACACAGATCATGAAGGCTCCTTTGATTTTCAGCAAAGGTATCTAGCCTATTCACCATGAGTCTTTCAAAAGGAGACATGGTTTGCATTCTTTCTCCTTGATGTTCAACATCAGCACTAGGACCTGCATCTTGAAAATCTTCAGCTGGATCTTCATGTTGAACATCCATGTCAGCAGGTTCATCTTGTTCAAGATGAGCAGCACCACTAGATGAGGCACCATGATCACCATCCTTACTTATCCACTTTCCACCTACTTTTGTAAAGCCCATCTTGCTGAGTGATCCATTGTTCAACTCTTGAGTTGACTTGACCAGCTCAGAAGTTTCATCTTCAAGATTAACTTCAAAATAGAGTAGAAACTTAGATATTAAAACAGCATAGGGATAGTGGTAATCGCCTAACCTCATGGCTTTTTGCATATGTTCTTTGATTATGTGAATCTAATTGATCTTCACTTTCTTGGTGATGCAGAAGATATAAACCAAATCTTCTTCAGTCAACACAGAGTGGTTACTCCCCCTTGGAGTTAGAATCCAAGTTACAATGAGAGCAAGCAACCTCTCATCAAGCTTCAAACCTCCAACCTTTCACATGAGAGACTAAGTTGTTTCCCTCAAACTTCAAGTTGGTGTAGAAAACCCTCACCAAATCTGGATATATGTTCCCTTTGAGCTCCAAAAACTTTCTGAGTGATTGGTCCTTGAGAAGCCTCCTCACATTGTCAAGCTTTTGACTTTTCAGCCAGTCAAAGCACACAACCTTGGGGTTGTTTATCTTCTTGACACTTGTTTCATATCTATACTTCTCAATGAGATCGGTGTCACCAGAAAACCAGCTTTCAAGCCTTCCTCCAGACCTTACAGCTCTGGTTTTGACTCTTTTAGAGGTGGGAGGGGTTGATTCCATGACAGTAGAGACGAAAACTCACTTCACAGAAATTTTGCAAGAGATGGTGCAAGAGATGTTGCAATTGGTTGTTCTTGATGAAAGAAATCTGCACCTGATTTTATAGTAGAAAGAGAATCAATTTGAATTTAATTTCATTCAATGGGTACCTGATTTTTCAGAGAGAGGACTTGACTGTTCTGCACTGAAAATGTCAGAAAAAGCTGAAAATCACATGGTCTTCACATGTGATCTTTGACTAGTCATTAAGGCTCTTGAATTTCCAAGATTTTGGAATATATTCCTTTATGATTGTTGTAAATTCTTTCTGAACATGATCAGCTTTCAACACAGATCCTTTGACCGAGATTCTCCCTTTGAAAAATATCTGCAACGGCTAGAAATTCAAAAAGCAGTTAAATCAATTTCTTCACAGTGCTGTCAGACTCAAAACAATCGGTTGTTTCGAAGAAACAATCGGTTGTTTTTCTGAGCAGATAAAAAAAACTTGATTTTGTAGTTTTTAACCATAAACAGAAACAAATTAAAGTACATGACATTGATTAAAAGACAATTAATCATAACAAAGAACTTTGAAACAGAAATTGAGAACAAATAAAAGGAAGGTCTTATCCTTGTGTTGTTTCTTCAATGAGCCAATTGCTTGTTGATGAAGAAAACTTCTTTTCACTGTTTTGACCTTTTGCGTAGCATTGATTCAGCTTCAACGACTGCCTTTTTCTTCAACAGCTTGATCAGAAGGCTCAATTCTTCCTTTTCTCTTCATTTTTCCTGCATAAACAAATTCAAGTTGCAAGATTTGGTCCCCTTACAAATTTGGGTCCATTTGACTTTTCTTTGTTGTTAGAAACATCACATCCCTTAGGAATCCATTTCATAAAACCTTTAGGAACATAATATTTTCTAATTTTGCAGAATCTAACAGAGTGGCCTTTCTTCATGCAGTAAAAGCATGTAACAACCGGTTGTTTCGTCTTAACAATCGGTTGTTTTTCAGATTTTCTTAAAAAGCTTTTTGAAAACCTATCTTGCTTGTTTTGTGGATTGAAGCCTAAACCAGCCTTTCCAAAAACACAACTTTGAGATGCTAGGACATTCTCAAATTTTACTTCCCTTTTGAAAGCTTGTCCACAGTTTCAACAAGATAGTGAACCTTTTTCTCAAGATTTTCACAATTTGTGCAATTGAGAGTATCACACTTGCAATAGGCATTTTTTAAATGATTTTCCAATTTTTCAAAATCACCTTTTGCTTTTCTTAGTTCCTCTTCAAGTGATTTAACTTTCTTTTCAAGCCCATTGTTAAGATCTTTCAATCGGTTGTTTGAAAGAACCAATCTATTAGCTTCATCATGTGTTTCTTGAAAAGCTTCAAGCAATTCACTATAGTTTTGTTCATTTAAGGAAGCACATGAACTTACCTCACTTGAACTGCAAGAATCATCATCATCATCCTCAACAACTAAGCATATGTTGGCTTTTTCATCTTCACTTGATGAAGAACTTGATGATGACACCTCATTTTCATCCCAAGCTATGTAGGCTCTTTTTGTCTTGCCTTTCTTCTCCTTGTAGCTTGTCTTTTTCTCTTTGCTCTTGTTGGGACAATCTGCCTTTATGTGACCTTGCTCACCACAACCAAAACAAGTATAGTTATTTGAATTAAATTCATTGGGTTTCTTGTTTCCATACCTATCCTTGTTGTTGTCTTTGTTTCGGTTTCTTTTTAGGAATTTGCTGAATTTTCTTGACAGCAAACTAAGATTTTCCTCATCACTATCATCACTTGAATCTTGCTTTCCCTTATGTTTGGATGCTTTCAAGGCTATGCTCCTTGTGTGCTTATCTTCACTCTCTTGAACATTGAGTCTATTCATCTCTAAGCTTTCCAAACAAAGAGGCAACACTTAATGATGTTAGATCTTTAGATTCGGAAATAGCAGTTACCTTTGGTTGCCATGATCTATCAAGACATTTCAAGATCTTGATGTTCAGCTCTTCTTTATCAAACGTCTTGTCTAGGCTCATAAGGTGATTGATGATGTGTGTAAACCTTTTCTGCACTTCAGCTATGGTTTCACCTTTAAGCATTCTAAACATCTCACACTCTTGGATGAGAGCATGCTTTCTAGCTCTTTTCATCTCATTTGTTCCTTCATGAGTGACTTCCAAAGTATCCCACATTTCTTTTGATGATTTGCATTGTGAGACCCTGAAAAACTCATCAGAATTTAAAACAGAGGTTATAATATTTTTGGCAATGCAATCGAATTTGGCCTTTTTACTTTCTGCATCAGTCCATTGAGACCATGGCTTCTCAATGACAGAACCATCTTTTTCAAACTTTGGGATAAAAGGGCCATTTTCAATTGCATCCCAAATTCCTTTGTCAAGAGATTCCATAAATATTTTCATTCTAACTTTCCAAAACTGGTAATTTAAACCACAAAACAAGGGTGGTCTTTTTATTGAGGCACCTTCCCCAAACGGTAGTCTATCAGCCATTTTGAAAGATTTTAGGATCAACTTGAATGACTTTCAAGAACCAAGCTCTTGATGCCAATTGTTAGAAAAGACGGCTTTAAACTAGAGTGGGGGTGAATTGTTTAAAGGGGTTTTCGCAAACTTTTCAAAGCTAGAATGAACTTATTTCAGAAACCAATTGATTCAGCAATTCAGTTAGCCAAAACAGCAAGCAAAACTGTAATACTAGTAAAAAAACAATCGGTTGTTTCTTCGAAACAATCGGTTGTTTATACCAGCAAGCAACAAACAAACTGAAATTAAAGAGTTAGGAATAGAGAAATTGTACACAGTTGTTTATACTGGTTCACTCCAAACTAGAGCTACATCCAGTCTAATCAGAAACCCTGAGGATATCCACTAAGCAATCACACCTTGATCACTTACACAACAACCAAGAGAATGACCTTGAACACCTCAAGAAACACACTCTCCTTGGCCAACACTAAGATTGCTTATCTTGAACACCTCAAGAACACACAGCCAATCTCAGCAAAACACACACACGAATTGTTCAGCAGTTTACAAAGATTACACTTGTTACAGATGAAAATCTTAAATCAATACAAGTAGAATCCTATTCAGCACCTTGACCAACCTCTCAACTCTTAAGCAATCTCAGAACTCTATGAAAAACTCTTAGATCAAAACTTTGTTTTTAAGATTCTTAAAACATAAAAACAGTTTTTTAGAATATATCTAAGAATATAGTTTGTTATCAAATCTTAACAAACTCTTAATTGCATTTAAAGCAGATTGGTCAAAGCATTTAATGACTGGAGCGTATTCAATTAAAGCATTTAAAGCTCAGTCAAAGAAAACAGTTTTTCTGTTATGGTTTCAAAACAAGCAATTGATTGTTCCTCGAATCAATCAGTTGTTTTGTTACTTAACAAAATTCACCATTCAAAAACAGTTTTCAAACTTTCTCAAAACACCTAAGTGTAAACAATCGGTTGTTTCGACAAAACAATCGGTTGTTTCAACTTAGTTTAAAAAAAATTTTGCTTTGTTAAAATTGAGATGCTAATTGCTTTGAGATTTAATCTAAGGGTTGATTGCAATATTTAAACTACCCCAGAACAAAGCTAAAACCAGCACAGCCGCATCAAGCAAAGCAGAAGCTTCATCATCCTTCAAAACATTGAACACCACTTGGTTCAACACCCTTAACTGCGTACAATGATATGACTTAACTGAAATAAAATTTAAGGTTGATCCCATTCCATGTTCGGGGAAGTGACCCACCATCCAAGGTCTCGAGTCTGTACGCTCCGTTCCCGAGCGCTTCTATCACATGGAATGGACCAGTCCACTTGGGAGACAACTTGTTTTCCAGCTGGTATGGGTGAGCTTTTCTCATCACCAAGTCGACGACCTGGAACTGTCGAGGTTTCAACTTGGACTTGTGCTTGTACTCCACCCTTCTTTTCAAGGCTTCAGCCTTGATGCGCGCTTCTTCCTTGACCTCGTCCAGCAGGTCTAAGTTCACCCTTCTTTCCTCGTTAGATTCCTCAGCCACAAAGTTCTGGAAACGAGGTGAACATTCCTGGAACTCGACAGGAATCATAGCGTCTGAACCATACACCAGGTTAAAAGGCGTCTCCTTGGTGGTGGACTGGGGAGTGGTGTGGTAGGCCCACACAATTTTAGGGACCTCGTCTGCCCAGGTTCCTTTGCCTTTCTCTAGCCTTCTCTTTAGACCCCTGAGCAAGACTCGGTTGGCAGACTCGACCTGCCCATTCGTCTGCGGGTGTTCCACTTATGCAAACACCTGCCTGATACTGAGCTTCGTGCATAGTTTGCCTAATTGTTGGCTTGCAAACTAGGTGCCATTTTCGGAAACCAAGCGCTTTGGAATTTCGAAGCGGCAAACTATGTTCTTCCACACGAAGTGTTGAACTTTATGAGTCGTGATTTGCGCCACGGGCCCAGCCTCTATCCACTTGGTGAAGTACTCTATGGTGACCACGAGGTACTTCATTTGACGAACTACTAGAGGAAAAGGCCCCAGGATGTCAATCCCCCAGGTGTGAAAGGGTCATTGGTTGCGGATCGATCGTAGCTCCTCTGGGGGTGCATGATGTCAGTCGGCATGCCGTTGGAACTGGTTGCATCGTTGTGCATACTTTGTGCAGTCCTCCCTCATGGTCGGCCAGTAGTACCCGACCCGAATGGCTTTTGATGAGTGAGCTCGGCCGCCGATGTGACTACCACATATCCCTTCTTGAAGCTCTCCCATGATACGCGTGCACTGTTCACCACTCACACAAGACAGGATAGGGTTAGCGTAAGCATGTCTAAACAACTTTCCATCAACTAGGGTGTACCTGTTTGCTTTTTTCTTGACGATCATGGCTTCTACTGGCTCCAACAGGAGCAAACCGTCAGCCAAGTAGCGTCTATAGGGTGTCATCCAGGTTTCTCCCTTGTCGACTAGGCAAACGTGCAATGACTCTCCTCTTAACGAATCATATACGCTTATTTTGTGTCTTCAATGTTTCTTGAGTCAACGACCGGTGGCTTTTCTTATCGCCCTCTGAGATGTTTACTTGTTGGACCTCTATTGTGCAGTCTGTGGTTGTTCGAGGTGTCCTCAAAGTCTCCTGTATGACTGCCCTCTGCCTGCCCCCCTTGCCTAAGCTGGCAAGCTTTGCTAGCAAGTCAGCTCGGGCATTTTTTTCTCTGGGACATGTATCAGTTCGAACAACACAAAAGCCTCTTTCAGGATCCTAACATACTCCAGGTATGCAGCCATCTTAGGGTCCTTTGCCTAGTATTCACTTGTAACCTGTCCTGTCACCAACAGTGAATCGCTTTTCGCCAGCAGGCTCTTAACACCCATCTCCTCGGCTAGCAACATTCTTGCGACCAAGGCCTCATATTCAGCTTCGTTGTTACTAGCTTTGAAGGCAAATCGTAGGGCCTGTTCGATGAGTAACCCGTTTGGTCCTTCCAAAATGACGTCGGCCCCACTGCCCTGTTGGTTGGAGGACCCGTCCACGGAGAGTTCCACCACAAAGTCATCATAAACCTGGCCCTTGATAGGTCCTCTTGGTTCATACTGTACATCGAACTCGGAAAACTCAACCGCCCAATGCACCATCCGTCCTGCCACTTCAAGTTCCTGTAAGACCTTGCGAATAGGAAGGTTCGTCATCACAATCACAGTGAAACTCTAGAAATAGTGGCGGAGCCTTCATGTTGCGAACACCACAGAGTTTCTTTTTCGATGGCCAAGTATCACACCTCAGGACCTTGCAAGACCTTGCTAACAAAGTATATAGGTTTCTTCACGTGGTCCTGCTCCTGGACGAGGACCGAACTAATCGCCCGCTCCGTGATGCCAAAGTATAGGCAGAGAGGAGTACCTAGCAGCGGCTTGCACAACACTGGGGGGCTGGCTAGGTATTCTTTCAGCTTGAGGAACGATTCTTCGCAATCATTTTTCCATACAAACCTGTTGTTCCTGTTCAAACACTGGAAATAGGGGTGTCCCCTATTCCCTCCCACCGATACAAACCGAGACAAGGCGACCATTTACCCTGTCAATTGTTGCACCTCCTTAACCGAGATCGGGCTCCTCACAGCTATAATTGTTTCACACTTCTTGGGGTTCGCCTTTATTCCCCGCTTAGTGAGTAAGAACCCTAAAGACTTTCCTGCCTCTACCCCAAATACGCATTTTTCGGGGTTCAGCTTCAATCTGTACTTGGTTATCGTGGTGAATAGCTCCTCCAAATCAGCCACGTGCTGGTCCTTCATCTGGGAGGTAACAACCATATTGTCCACATACCCCTGAACGTTTCGCCCTATCATAGGGGCGAGTACTTTGTCCATCAACCTCTGATAGGTTGAGTCTGCATTCTTGAGCCCAAAGGGCTTCACCTTATAGCAATAATAGAAGAGTTCTGTCATGAACTCCATCTTGCACTCATCTGTGGGATGCATCCAGATCTGGTTGTACCTAGAGAAAGCATCTAGGAAACTGAGAAGCCTGCAGCCGGACGCATTGTCCATCAGGGCGTCGATGCTGGGCAACGAATATGAGTCCTTCGGGCAAGCTTTGTTCAGGTATGTGAAGTCGATGCACATCCTCCACTTACCGTTGGCCTTCTTGACCAATACTATGTTGGCTATCCACTCAGGATATTGGATTTCCCATTTGTGACCAAGACTCAACAACTTATGGGTCTCTTACCCGATTACTAGTCGCCTCTCCTCATTAAACTTTCTCCGCTTCTGGCGTACAGGTCAGACCTATGGGTCCATGGTGAGACGATGGCACAAAAAATCGGGGTCAATGTCAGGCATGTCTAAGGCAGACCACGCGAAGGCATCCAGGTGTCGTGTTATCACCTCGACAATCTGGTCATGTGCCTCTTGAATCAGGGACATGCCGAGTTTGAACTTCTTTCCCCCAATCTCCGTTGCCAGTACCTTCTTTGCAGGCCTGGGTTGCCCATCCCGGGAGATCTCTACTCGGGCAACTCCCTCTCCCCTTTGAGGCTGGTCGGTGACGGTGCACACTTCTCTCTTTGTCTTCAGACTATTCCCATAACACTTCTTTGCCGCCTTGTAGTCAGATTTAATGGTAATCACTAATGTGTTGCTTTGAACATATTGTATTTGTATGGCAAGTATACAATGCAACTCCGTGTGATCGATGACACTGATTCTACAACCTTCATGTCTTTTGACAAAGAAGCAAGCTCCCTGCTGAGTAAATCATGTGCTGAAATTTTTTAAAGCCATGATAAGGTTATCGTTGCACACCTTTAGATGTGAATTATATATATAACCGTGAATTGGTTAATTTTAATTTCATTTTTATTTTACAATTAAACCTCTAAAGTTAAAAAACTTTGTGTGGATGAAGACATCATTCAACGTTTCATCAGTGATAATAATAATTCATTGGTAAGTTATGCTTTAATGTACTATGTCTGTAATATAAAATGTTTGTTATGTACTGATTTGTTTAAATCCTTATTTGTTTGATAAGAAAATATATGATCAAGTTGGAAAAAAAGGAAAAGGAAAGCAGGCATTGATTGATGCTTCCTGTGTGAACATCAGATAGGTATAAATAAATTCTGATAGACAATAGCATTAGTTGAAAACATTTGTTTTGAATGTGAGTGTATTGAAACAGGATTTGTTGACAAAGTTTGGAAGTGAATGCAATGAGTCACAATTTCAAACTGTGGATTTGACTAATGACAATGTTACAATGACTTCACTCAAGAGACAATCTCCACCATTAGTGCAAGTTGCAGAGGACAATCTGCCACTCAAGACATTCAAAAGAACTGTTAAAATTGAGAAGTGAAATGTTATTTAAAATTTATGTGTGACATTTGATCTTTTGAGGATATGAGAGTAATTTGTTTACTTGTGTAATATTGGAGTAGATTTGATATATTATGCAAATCAATGTAAGAACTATTTGATGTTTTGAGGATATTATGATTGCTACTATGTCTGACATGTTATGTATTGCATTATATAGTTGTGTATTGTTATTTTGTAGGTTTGTATCTTTTGATCCTCAATGGATGAAGATTGTTAAAGTATGCTGAAAATTTTGTCATAGCAAAGTTGTAAAGGTGAACCAGAATGTTCCAAGACATTGTTATAAGATTGAAGACTGTTCATATTTATTCATTTGGTAAAAGAACCCATCGATTGAGTAAGTTAACTGAAATTGTATTTATACAGTTTTTTTAAAACACATATCAAATCTGTATTAGACATACAATATTTTAAACATGTATAATTCATTTGAGATTTGATTATTAATGTGAATAAGTCAATGTTGTGCCTAGCAGCAGTCTCCATTTTCATACTATTGTTTGTATTTGTCAAATGTGTTATGCAGTTCATGACTTTAACCCGTATATTTTAGTTGAAAGATTTATTAATAGGTTATAATACATGAAATTTCAAGCATAGTATTGGATTTGAGCTCAAACATCCTTTGTTTCGTGAGATTATGATGAATACATAGCCCGACTATTGCAAAACTTTATTGATCTTTTAAACAAGTCTAATGCATTAGATATGTCATCTACAGTGTACCTCAAATACAATTACACAAAGGAATTTGCATTAAGCCTTACGATTTTTGTGAATGATAGTTATGACATTCAAATTCAAGTCATCTAAGATGCAATTTTGTAAGAGTTGTTGAATTTTAAGATTAACATCATGTTGTAGAAGCTTCCAGTAATTCTGAAAAGAAATTCATAAAAAAACATCTCTTTTAAAGACATTGTGCATATTTAAGCTAAAGACAAGAGTTTTGATTTCATCCACAAATTGGATGGGATTGAGAAATTTATCTTCAAGATTAGTAAGCAAATCGTGAAACACAGGTTGCCCCAAAACAGTAGTGATAGTAACATTGATATCGTGATCAGATGAAGTCAAGACTAGAATAGTATTGCTTATATCACTACATAAAACATTAAATGGTACATAAAATAGAACTTGAAGCACAATATTCAATTTGAGAGAGAATTGGGAACGTTCAATATCTACCTTGGGAAGTTACCAATATTACTAGACAATCGTGTGTATAACTTTTCATAAAATGTGCTTTTAAAATCTTTGTCAGTAATATTTGTAAGTATGACATGTAATTTTGGGAATGTGCATGCAACTTTCACCTTACTTTATTATTAATACAATTTGACTGTCTTTTGTAAATATTTATTGTCTAGCCTAATTTGTTTATACTTGAGCAGAATAAGGATATGATGTACTACAAATATCCTAACAAACTAACATTAAAATAAGACAATATTCTACAAATCATTGGAATAACCCAAATTTGAGAAAGTCAAAGTGCATCCAAAAAAGAGAATTTAGATTCCCGCTCTAAACTTTCACTTATCACTACCTATTTGACAAATTTTATTGTGAAAATAATTTAGCAACTAATTGAACTTCACTAACAATAGTATATGCATATGGATCCAGATGAGTCAAAGTTTGCAAGAAACCGAAGGAAGATTATCATTCAGAATAAGTTACACAGAAAAGCTACCAAACTTGAAGGTAGAACCTCATATGCCGTTTATTTGTTTGAAATATAGAACTGAATTTTATCGTGGATGACTTGATTTCTTGAGGTACTTCAGATATAAATTACAGCAAACAAAGTCCTCAGACAACCATAATTTCTTTTGGAGAAGCAAGTTCTGTTTTAACAACAGGTACATAAGGTTCTGATTCTTGGTTATTATTTGCTGCTAATGTATTAAAATGAAAACTACACTGCAGATGTCCGTGACAAATCATAACACAATCCAAAAAAGAAAATGAAGATGGTTTTGAACCAAGAATCCACAAGCCAAAGGAACAAAAGAGTTGTGTCTGTCAAGTGATGTAAAGTTACAGAGAAAAGCTATGGATATTTCAGGTTCAACATTATATGCAGTTAATTGTTTAGAGTTTAAAATGTAATTTTTATCAATTAACTTTTAAAATGTAATTTTTATCAATTACCTTTTAAAATGTATTTTTTATCAATTAACTTTTAAAATGTAATTTTTATCTATTAACTTTTAAAATGTATTTTTTATCAATTAACTTTTAAAATGTAATTTTTATCAATTAACTTTTAAAATGTAATTTTTATCTATTAACTTTTAAAATGTGTTTTTTATCAATTAACTTTTAAAATGTAATTTTTATCAATTAACTTTTAAAATGTATTTTTTATCAATTAATCGCTAATGTATTCAATATAAAATATAAAAATTTTGTGTAGTTGTACATGACAATTCATCCGAAAATGCAATAGAGAAAGCTGCCATGGTTGTTACCCTACAATATACAACCCAAAAGAAAAACTTAACAGCTACAAACCATGGAGAAAAGTGTAATTTTTCACATAATGCAATATCAGACTTAGAGAATACGAACCCTCATGTCCTTTAAGTACAAGTAAGTCTTAAGGCCTTTCTTATAGAGGGATATTGCATATCAATATATATTACTAATTGTTTATAATATCCTTTACTCGCAGTTAATTTTTCTCCTAATCAAAACACACTGCAATCAATTACACAAAGGAAACCATTATAGGAATTGAACTATAGTAAGTTATGTCTTAAACCTTGAAATTCAATTGATTGAAAAAGATTATTATTTGATATACATTTCAATTAATAGTGCATTTGTCAACTAAAAACAATTTTGTAACTTGGGCATTTTTATTTCTTTGGCTTTGATTCTTCATTGGCTTTCTCGACACCTTCAAAGTTTGTAAAAAAACGTTTAAAAACAATTCACCCCCCTTTTGTTTAAGGCCTACAATTCTTACAATTGGCATCAAGACCAAGGTTTTTGAAAGTTACTCAAGGTTGATCCAAAATCTGTTTTTATGACTGACAAACTACCTTTTGGGGAATGTGCATCTATAAATAGACCACCACTATTTTGTGGTGTAAATTACCAATTCTGGAAGCTAAGGATGAAAATCATTGTTGAATCAATTAACAAAGGTATTTGGGATGCAATCAAGAATAGTCCATTTATCCTTATGATTGAAAATGAAAAAGAAATTTCTGAAAAGCCTTGGTCCCAATGGACTGAGCAAGAAAGAAAAAAAGGCACAAAATGATTGTATTGCTAAGAACATTATCACATCTTCACTGAGTTCTGACGAATTTTTCAGGGTGTCTCAAAGTGAAACAACAAATGAGATGTGGGATACTCTTGAAGTGACTCATGAAGGCACCAATGATCTGAAAGCAAGTAAGCACACTCTCATACAAGAGTATTAGATGTTCAGAATGCAGAAGGGAGAAACAATTGTAGAAGTGCAAAAATGGTTTACTCACATTGTAAATAATCTTTTGAGTCTTTGGAAAATGTTTGATAAAGACGAGCTAAATATCAAAATTCTCAATTGTCTTGATAGATCATGGCAGCCCAAGGTTAATACCATATCTGAATCAAAGGATCTAACCTCCATGGCCACTGTCTCATTGTTTGGAAAGTTGAGAGAGCACGAGTTAGAGATGAACAAACTAAGTATTCAAGAGAATAAGGACAAGCATGTGACGACAATTGTATTGAAGGTTGTTGGGAACAAAAGCTGTCAACTTTCAGGTGATGACAGTTGTACCGTCCCGTCCCCGGACGTTGACCAGAAGTCAAAGTCAAACACATGGTGGGACCCCTCAAGGGACCCAAGGAAGGAAAGCCAACAGGCCGACCGCTCGAGGCATCGCCCAAAAGAGACGTCGCCTAAAGTAAGACATTGCCAAGTAAGACATCGCCTAAGCAAAGACATCGCCCAAGAGAGACATCGAGCCTAGACAGTTCAGAAGAGTAGCAAGGAGAAAACAAAGGTGGCTTCAAGGCCATGAGTTCTAGTACCAGTAGGGGGTAAACCTGACTCGTGAAGTATCCACGCCACTATTGGGAGACCCTAGGACATATACGACCCATGAGAGGGTCGTGACCAGGGGGGAACCACGTGCATGATACAAGAGAAAGGTAGATACGCCCCTGTACCGTCCCGTATCCGGGCGTTGACTAAGTCAAGGTCAAAGTCAACGGCTGGAAAGTCAAAGTCAACGCAAGGCGTCGCCTAGGTGGAGAGACGCCAAGTGCTAGCATCGCCAAGAGGAAGCGTCGCCAAGGCAAGGCGTCGCCTAGGTGAAGGCGTCGCCCAACCAGGGCGTCGCCAGATCAAACAGTGCTGAAGCAAGGCAATCACAGTGTGGCTCCCCGATACCCATGGGTAGGAAAGACCATGGAGGGAGCGACGTCGTGGGAAGGCCCCAACCCTGTGTAACCAGGGAACAGTAATAAAGAGGAGAGAAAGGTGGCTTCAAGGCCATAGTAACAACACCAGTATAGGGCATCCTGACTCGTGAAGTACCCCTGCCGCCCCAGAGACGCCTTTAGGACAGATACGACCCAAGAGGAAGGTCACGCCCAGGGTAGACGGGTGCAGGGTACGAGAGGAGGGCAGATACGCTCTCAAAGTAAGTGACTAGATGATTGGGGGCATGAGTTGGCACCCAAAAAGTCACCCCTAGCGCAGTAGCACTCCCAAGCAGGAGGACTCACACGTGGAAATGTCCCCAGATGGGCAGAAACGCTCCCAGATGGGGTCACGGCGTCGTGAGGCCCTCCACGTGTACGACAGCCATGTAAGAATAGAAACACCCTTTAGTCAGGTGCCAGGTAATTAAAGTCATTCAATACAGTTTCCGTTTCGAGCATTCAGGTACTATGATGGCTCCCAAGCGTTTCAACGTCTTAAATGCGCTACGTTTTCTAATTAGATACGCTGATTGAGTGCGTTACATTTGTAATTAAAGGCGCTTTAAGGCGCTTTAAATGCTTGGGTAGTTTAAATAGCGCTGAGAATGTTGGAAATGGGGTTGGAACTTTTGGCAAATTTACGAGAACTCTCTGGTTGCTTGCTCGTTACGTACAAGTGACTGGGGAATATCTTTGCCTGAAGGAGGCAATACACAGTGATTTTTACCACCTTCAGAGTGCCATACGCGGTGCTCAGAGACGTAGGTGAACAGTTTTGGTGTTTCTTGCTGGCTGACTTGAGCGTCGGAGTGCAATCGGCCGCTAGGGCGCCTCTTTGTCCTTCTTTTTTGCAGGATTCCACAGGTAACCAGTGGGAAGGAGACCCTAGCTGACGGTTGAGGTCGCGCACGAAGACGTCCCGGTCAACCGGACGGAACAGCCCCAGGGCGAGTGACTAGTGATTGGGGCGCATGAGTTGGCACCGAAAAAGTCAACCCACGTGACAGAAACACTTCGCAGAAAAGAGGGCTCACACGATGGAAAAACCCCAAGTTGGGTGGCGGCGCTGTGGGACCCTCTGCACAGAATAACGATCAAGTCAGAGGGGCACGTGGCAATGCCCACGTACTCATTAAAGGTTTCAGGGAAAGTTTTCCAAGGTACGCGTTAAGTAAGTTAAGATACATATATTCCAAGGCACATTTTTATTCGCCTTCAATGCGCTTCAACGCGTTTTAAATGCAGAAGGTATATAAAAAGGGGCCTTGGGTCGTTTGAAAGAGGGAGATTTTTAACCTAATACACACTGTACCATCCTGGTAGTCGGAAGTGATGACGTGGCAGCGAGCTATTATGTAGGCGTGTTGAGCAGGGCACATGGCTGGCAGAAGGGAAGGAAGTCGGGAGGCAGCTTACCTGAACATACACGGTGAAGCAAGTAAAGTAGATCATGAAGGCGGCCGGCGAGACCACAGGGAAGGTGTGTACGAAGGCACCCGAATTCGCCACTCAAAAGAGATCACGCTCCAAGGCAGCTATGCACTGAGTTGTTTCATGCATAAGTAACTTAGCCAAAAGCCTGAAGAGTAAGAAGTGGCGCCCAAGTCAAGGATGCTCCAAATGGTGACACGTGTACAGCTGGATGCGAGCCACGTGTCCAGATGTGTAACTGTCAGGAGAGAGAAAGTGCACAGGTATATAAGAGATTCTAACGGACTTCTGAGGTACGCACGTTTAGATTACTTTTTTACGCTTGCGAGAACTTGAGTACGCTAAGAGAGAATTTTTGCACGGTTCCTTAGAGTTCTTAAGTTTTCTCTTAGTATTTGGTGGTTCAGTCGCTGACTTGGGCGTCAGAGCGTGATCGGCCGCAGCGGCGCCGTTCTGTCTTATGCAGGTTATTGAGGTGAATCACGGTGAAGGACGGAGGCTAACACGGCGCAGAAGTCAATCCAGGTTTGACGAGGCAAGGTTCTTGCGTCCTGGTCAACAGGCAGGATCATCAGGCGCCCACCGTGGGGCCGTGTAAAACCTGTCCCCATCCACAGCGTGAGTTCTTGGAAGTTTCTGCAGTTTTGTGTGGTTATGTGCTGGTGCAACCATTTTCCGCTGTTCATCTAAGCTTTGTTCGGTAGTTTTGTGTTTTCCACCGTTCGTTTGAGTTCTTGTTCTTGTTCGGTGAGGTTTTTCGCTGCTTACGCAAGTTTTAATCGGTGAAGATCTAAGTTTTGCCGTTCGTTCGGATTTTCGTGGAAGAAGCGGTGATTTGTGGTGGAATTGTGAGTTTCTCTGAAGGTTCGCTGTTGAGGTTGTGTTCTTGAAGTTCTTTGGAGTTTGCGAAGCTCTGACCGATTGATCGCTGACTCGATCGTTGCTGAAGGAGGTGTTCTTCGTCGCTCATTGTGATCTGTTAAGTTTTCATGAGAAAGATGAGAAGCAACCGCTCAAGTCCAGTTGCATTAGTTGCTGTTGAAGGCGCCATGACTATGGCACAGATGGTGGAGATCATGCGTGCGTTGCAGGCGAACGTGGAAGCCTCGCGCATAGAGCAGGCAAAGATGCATGAGGACCTGGTCGCCTCTCAGGCCAGGAACGAAGAGCTTAGCAGAGTGACTGAGGAATTGCGCCAAGCTCTTCAGGAGCAGCGAGGGCGCCCAGTCGCTGAAGAGGTCGCGCCGTCGACGCCGCCTCGCGTTTTTCCCATGCCTTTCGCTCAGGCGATTACGGACACGCCTATCCCTGCAAGTGTGGTACTCGTGAAGGCTGTTTTTACCGGCGTGGAGGATCCTGAGGCACATCTCACCACGTTCCACACGCAGATGATGTTGTCAAGAGGATCGGATGCTGTGTATTGCAAGATGTTTGTGAGCACACTCCAGGGAACAGCACTGGAATGGTTTGTGAGCCTGCCTACAGGTCACATAACCAATTTCCAGTAGTTTTCAAAGCTTTTCGTCGAGTAGTACATAGTGAACAAGGCGCCCCCTAGGGTGTCTTATGATCTGTTCGACATAAGGCAGTACCAGGGAGAGTCCTTCAGGGACTACTTGAATCATTTTGGGGCGTAGATGGTCCGCTCGCCGGCCAAGGACGAAGAGATGTTGGTCTACGCCTTCAAGAAGGGCGTGCTGCCGGGACCTTTCTGCGAGGCGCTGATCAGGGCTCACCGCGCCACGTTTGCTGAGGTTAGGCGACTTGCGGTGGCCCGCATCGCCGATGAAAGTGAGGTCGTCGAGAAGAGGGGAAGCGTGGCCCCCGCTAGGCCACGTGCACAGACCAGGATCCAGCCACAGAGGGTGCTGGAGACAGCGGCAGCCAAGTGGGATCAAAGGACTCGCCATCCTTATGATCCAAGGAAGAACAAGGGCAGGGGCCCAGGGCGCCCTCAACTGGCACGTCGGGAATACAATCGCCCGCCGAAGCATAAGTTTGTCATGGGGTTGGCGGACCTGATCGCCATTCCCAATATAGCAGCCAGGCTTAAGGCACCCGAGAAGGTCGGCGACAAGGTGTTGGGATCAAAGCCAGACGCCTGGTGCGAATTCCACCAGGGCTTTGGCGACACTGTGGACTCATGTTTGGCTTTAGGATACCAGCTCGACGACCTGGTGAAGAGTGGGTTCCTAAATGATTACTTGCTGGATAGAAGGACGGGGGGCGCGTCGAGCTCCCAGCCAGCAGGTGGTGAGGCTCAGCAACACGAGATGCCTACTCACGGAGAGATCCACACCATTGCAGGAGGTTTCTCGGGTGGTGGATGCACCGCGTCACAGAGGAAGAAGTATGCGAGGTCTGTGATGACGGTGGACATGTTCGAGGACCACTCACCAGACGTGGACATCACGTTCACAAGGGAAGATCTCAGGGACGTTGTGCCTCATGACAACGATCCCATAGTCATCTCGCTTGTTACGGCGGGAAGGAAGGTCCACAGGGTTCTGGTGGACCAAGGAAGCTCGGCAGATGTGATGTTCTGGCCGACTTTCACACAGTTGCAGTTGCCCCTTGACCAGCTGAGGCCCTATGGAGGGTGTTTGTATGGTTTCGCTGGCGATTAGGTGGAGGTCAGTGGGTATATAGAGTTAAGAACTACCTTCACGGTGGAGGCGGGCTCGAGAACGGAGAAAATCAAGTACCTCGTCGTGAACGCTCCCTCAGCATATAACATTCTGTTGGGAAGGCCAACACTCAACAGAATAGGAGCTGTGCCTTCGACCAGGCACATGAAGGTGAAGTTGCCATCAATGGAAGGGGTGGTGATCACCATCAAATCTGACCAGAAGGAAGCGAAGAAGTGCTATGAGAATAGCCTGAAAAACAAGAGGTCAGTAAGTTACATCACAACGACGCCGCCTCCCGGTGTGAAGCCCAAGCCAACAGAATGGCAAGTTGTTGGTGCGGCGATGGAGGTGGCCGCCGGGGGCGACGTCGCCATGATGGACGCCGATGCTGAGGGGGAGAACGCTGAGCGGGAAGAAGAGGCGAGGAACCGCCCAGAGGAAGCGAGGGAGCTGGGAATCGCCAGGGCGGTGATCGCCAGGGAAGCTAGACCCAAACCCGTCGAGGAATGGCTCGAAAGGGAGATCGGGGGAAAGGTCTTCAAGATGGGAAGATCCTTGGAGGCTGAGCTCCAAGACCAGATTGCCAAGGTGATAGAGCGGCATCTGGATGCTTTCGCATGGTCTGCTTCAGACATGCCAGGAATTGACCCCGACTTCTTGTGCCACCATCTAGCAATGGACGATCAGGTCAGGCCGGTGCGACAAAGAAGACGGAAGTTCAACGAGGAGAGAAGGCAGGCGATCAGGGACGAAACCCAGAAGCTCCTCGCTGCAGGCCATATTAGGGAAGTCCAGTACCCTGAGTGGCTAGCCAATGTCGTGCTAGTGAAGAAAAGCAATGGGAAGTGACGCATGTGCGTCGATTTCACTGACCTGAACAAGGCTTGCCCAAAGGATTTGTATCCTCTGCCAAGCATAGACGCCCTGGTGGACAGTGCTGCAGGGTGTAAGTTGCTGAGTTTCCTGGACGCCTTCTCGGGGTACAACCAGATAAAGATGCATCCCATGGATGAAGAGAAGACCTCCTTCATGACCGAGAGATCGTGCTACTGCTACAAGGTGATGCCCTTTGGGCTGAAGAACGCGGGGGCCACGTACCAGAGGTTGATGGATCGAGTACTTGCACCTATGCTGGGGAGGAATGTGCAAGCGTACATAGATGACATGGTCGTGACCTCGCTGGAGAAGAGCAAGCACGTCGCGGACTTGGAGGAGTTGTTCACCACAATCGCCAAGTTCAGATTGAAGCTGAACCCCGAGAAGTGCATTTTTGGCGTGGAGGCGGGGAAGTTCTTGAGATTTCTCTTGACTGAAAGAGGGATAGAAGCCAATCCTGATAAGTGTGCTGCCATCTTGGCGATGAGGAGCCCGACTACCGTGAAGGAAGTGCAGCAACTTACAGGTCGGATGGCCGCCCTGTCTCGTTTCGTATCAGCCAGCAGAGAGAAGGGCCATCCATATTTTCAGTGTTTAAGGCGAAACAACAAGTTTTCCTGGACGAAGGAGTGTGAAGAGGCCTTCGTCAAGCTTAAAGAGTACCTGGCGAGCCCACCGGTTTTGTGCAAACCGCTGGCAGGAACCCCCCCCAGGTTGTATTTTGCTGTAACTGAGCGGGCGGTAAGTGCGGTGCTCGCCCAAGACCAGGACCAGGCTCAGAACCCTATTTATTTCGTCAGCAAGGTGCTGCAGGTCCCGGAGGTGAGGTATCAGGCCTTGGAGAAAGCCGCGCTGGCTGTGGTATTTTCGGCGAGGAGGTTGCGCCACTATTTTCACAGTTTTACAATACTGGTGATGACCGACTTGCCCATCCAGAAGGTTCTGAAGAAGCCCGATGTAGCTGGGAGGATGGTGAAGTGGGCGATGGAGCTGTCGGAGTTCGATATCAAGTATGAGCCCCGAGGTCCGATCAAGGGGCAGATCTTTGCTGACTTCGTGGTCGAACTCTCTTCAGAAGCGGCACGAGTTGAGGGGGATGATTTCCGTTGGGTGCTCTCGGTGGACGGGTCATCAAACCAGCACGGTAGCGGTGCTGGAGTAATCTTGGAAGGGCCCAACGGTGTGCTGATTGAGCAATCCCTGAGGTTCGCCTTCAAAGCCGGCAACAATCAAGCAGAGTATGAGGCGCTGATCGGCGGAATCTTTCTGGCTAAGGAGATGGGAGCTAGGGTGCTGATGGCTAAGAGTGACTCACTGCTGGTCACGGGACAAGTAACAGGCGAGTTCCAGGCCAAAGATCCACAAATGGCGGCTTACCTGGAGTATGTGCAGGAGTTGAAGAGTTCCTTTGTCTCCTTTGAAGTGGTGCATGTGCCCAGAGAGCAGAATGCCCGAGCTGACTTGCTAGTTAAGCTCGCCAGTTCGGGCAAAGGGGGAAGGCAGAGGACCGTGATCCAAGAGACTCTGAAGACGCCTAGAGCATTTGTGGCAGATCACCTGGTTCTCCAAATAAGCAAGTCGGCGGAGAAAACGACGAGGAGTCACAGGTCTCTGACTTAGGAGACCTTGAGATCGCCGAGAATAAGAGCATGTCGGGGAGAGAGGGTGAACATGACGCAGTTCTGCGCTATGCATGAGCCAGACACGTGGATAACACAGTACCAACGATGCCTGGCGGATGGCCTCCTCCCGCTAGATCCGACAGAGGCTAGAAAGATAAAGAAGAATTCTAGCAAGTTCACAATGATTGATGGTGAGTTGTATAGGTTTGGGTTCACACACCCACTCCTGGAATGTGTGCACGGAGAGAAATGTACAAGAATCATGGCCGAGATTCACGAGGGGATATACGGAAGTCACGTCGGGGGTCGAGCTCTGGCCGCAAGAACCCTCCGTGCAGGTTACTATTGGCCTACAATGAGGGAGGACTGCAAGAAGTATGCACAGTGTTGCAAGCAATGTCAGCAGCACGCCGATTGGCACAAGGCGCCTCCCGAGGAGTTGAAGTCGATTTACAACCCTTGGTCGTTCCATACATGGGGGATTGACATTCTGGGACCTTTCCCATTGGCGGTCAGGCAGATGAAGTACTTGGTGGTGGCAATTGAATATTTCACCAAGTGGATTGAAGCGGAACCAGTGGCCCAGATCACTGCACACAAAATCGAGAGCTTTGTGTGGAAGAACATCGTGTGCCGGTTTGGTGTGCCCAAGCGCCTGGTGTCAGATAACGGGACTCAGTTTTCAAGTCACCTGTTGAAGAAGCTGTGCGAAGGGGTGGGAATTCAACAAGTATTTGCATCCGTCGAGCACCCTCAGACAAATGGCCAAGTAGAGTCAGCCAATCGGGTATTGCTGAGAGGTTTGAAGAGAAGGCTAGAGAAAGCCAAGGGATCGTGGGCTGAGGAGGTACCCCGTATAGTTTGGGCATACCACACCACCGAGCAGTCAGGAACCCATGAGACCCCGTTTAGCCTGGTCTATGGATGCGACACAATGATTCCAGTGGAAATCCAGGAGAGCTCGCCGAGATTCCAGAATTTTGTAGCGGAAGACTCGAACGAGGAAAGAAGGCTGAATCTGGATTTGCTGGATAAGGTCAGGGAGGAGGCGAGAGTAAAGGCCGAGGCAGTGAAAAGAAGGATCGAGCGAAGGTATAACTCGAAGGTGATGCCAAGACAGTTTAAAGAAGGCGACCTGGTGATGAGGAAGGCCCACCAGTACGAGATGGAGAACAAGTTGTCGCCTAAGTGGACGGGACCGTTCAGGATAACCGAGGCACTCGGGAACGGCGCCTACCGCTTAGAGACATTAAAAGGAGGGGCGATTCCTCGCACTTGGAACGCCATGCACCTCAAGTTGTATTACAGGTAAAAACTTTGTAAGTAAAAACAAACACGAACAGCTTTGCAATGTTTCTGTTAAAACAGTTTGAAGGGGGCACTCTTTTTTCCCTAAGGAGGGTTTTTAATGAGGCCACCCAATAAAGAAGAGTTTTCAAAGTTTAAAGTGTTTTAGATTGCATGCTTGTTGTTTTTCCGAAAGTTTTGAAGAAAGACCTTGTCACTTATATGTGATTTAAGGCGAGTTGAAGTTATGTTGCATGCTTTCTAAAAAGTTTTAAGTCCCTATCGCTTTTTGGCGATTAGCGGCATCAGTGAAAGTTTTAAAAGTCCTCATCGTCTTTCGACGATCGGAGGCACCAGTTAAAAGACCTCAACGCCCTCGCGCGTTCTGAGGCGAGAAAGAGTGAAAAGTCCTCAGTGCCTTTAGGGGAGAGAAGATGTAGCCCCGGGCAATGTAGAGGCACCAGTAAAAAGTCCTCAGTGCCTCCAGGGGAGAGAAGATGTAGCCCCTGGGGCAATGTAGAGGCACGAGTTAAAGACCTTCTCGCCGTCGAGCGAGTTCAGGCGAGCTAAAGACCTTCTCGCCGTCGAGCGAGTTCAGGCAAGATAAAATCCTTCTCGTCCTGAACGAGTTCAGGTATGGTGTAAAGGGTGGAAGAAGTTCAGAGGGTGGCTAAGGTAGGTTCGAAGAGAACGCCCAGCCACCCGGTTCCTCGTTCTGAAGCTCAGGGAGGTAGAGAAGGATCCGAAAGGTGCCTCTACCCCCAGATGAGGGAACAATAGCCAAAATTGTGAAGGCAGGAGGAAGCATACATCGCCAAGACCCTGTGGCGATCAGAAGAAGTCTAGGCGATGGCATGAGAAAGGGCCCATTTGATGGAGCAGATCAGGTGAACTATGCCTTAAACTATCAGTTGGATTGAAACTTGCTGTTTAGTAAATAGTTTCACGCTGAAGCTCGATTGCCTTAAGTTCACAAGTTATTAGAATGCTATCGTTCGAAAGTTGATAGTTTGAAGCAGTTAGTGACCAGTTGCGCTCGCAGAATTGCTAAGTCAATTTCGTTTAAGCGATTTGTACAAGAAGAAATAAAGCTAACAGAGAGATTATATGAAGAAGCAGAAAACTTCATAACAAAGTGGTATCAGTTCGAAATACACATACAAAAAAGGAAAGTTATTACAAGTAAGTTTGTGCAAGAGAAAAACAGATGAATAAGTGATGGAGGGAAGCAACTAATCTTCAGAAGGAACGATCTTCCCATCCACCACTTCGTTATTTAGTGACACCATGGAGAGGTCCAGATCAGGGTACTGGCAGGCAAATTGCTCCAGGGCGGCGTCAAACCCAGCAGCGAGGACTTGGGCGGAGCTCAGCTCGAGCTCTTCATTTTGCTTTTTGAGCCCCTCGGTTTGCCGTTCTAGCTCATCAGCTCGTTTATTTACTTCTTCAGTTTTCTCACGAGCTTGAATGAGGTCTTCAGCAACCTTCTTGTTTTCCTCCTGCGCCCGAGCCAGCTCTGCAGCGATCTTTTCATTCTCCTTTCTGGCTTCGGCGAGCTCAGCCACGGTATCATCCCTCTCTTTCTCAACTTTTCCTAAGAGGACCTCCCGATCTACTGACCTCTTCTCGAGGCTCTCTACCTTGGCTGCATCTGCTTTGATCGATGCCTCCAGGTCAGCCACCTTGAGACGGTAGGGAACCAGTTTGCTCTCTAGCTCAATTTTCTCTTGAGCTAGGAGGTGCACCTTCTGGCGCAGATCGGTGACCTCCTTACGCGCCACCCTCAGCTCAGTGCTCAGTGCTTGGACTGGCGGCGTTGGAGCTGGGGGAGAAGGTGGTGTTGGTGTTGGAGCTGGGGGAGAAGGTGGTGTTGGCATTGGAAGGGCAGGTGGAACAGGTGGTGAAGGAGGTGCCACCCTTCTCCTTTTGGTGATAAGGCCATCCTCTGTTGCCTCATTGTCCTCTTCTTTATCTTCTTGGACCACTTGAGGAGTTTTCCTCTTTGGTTTCCTCAAGATGAGTTTCTTTCGTTGAGGAGC
Source organism: Phaseolus vulgaris (assembly GCF_051622355.1). Lineage (NCBI taxonomy): Eukaryota > Viridiplantae > Streptophyta > Magnoliopsida > Fabales > Fabaceae > Phaseolus > Phaseolus vulgaris. The sequence goes on from NC_143507.1 coordinate 28,670,349, forward strand.
GGGCAGAGCTTCTGGAGGAGTCGAGCCTTTGGGGGGCGATCTGCCCTGGGCAGCGACTATCTCCACCACTGAGTTTGGCATGGTTTGAGACCCCGATGCCAATTTGTGGGTGCGGGCGAGCGCCCTCAATTCAGCTAGCTTGCCTTTGCCCAGCATGAGATCTGCACAGGGCAAAAGCATACAAGTAAGCTCAAAGACAAAGTAAAGTATATGAGTACATGTGCAAACGAGTTAAACAAATGGTGTAGGAAATAAAAACCAAGTCTAGTGCGTAGCGAGCAGAACGCCCAACAACAAATAACAGAGATGCAGCACAAGACAAAAACCCAGATGTTGAGGTAAGCGCTAACCTATGTGAGCTTCGAGTTGGTCCTCGAAGAACTCGAAGGAAATTATGGAGGAGGTGGGAAAGGTTATGTTGGCAGCTGCTACACTCCTCCAGAAAAGGCAGAGGTCCCTGTCCAACTCGCCCATGTTGTCGGGACTTCTGGGCCTCCTGAAGCTCTCTTTGGTGTCCTTGTTCCCCTTGTGCACCCAGTACAAGGGGAAGCCGTCGAGCAGAGAGGGATCTTGGTCGTTGGCGCACACCTTCACAAATTTTCCCTTCCGATCTTTGTAAGATTGATGAAAGATGGAAAGGATCGATCTCCCAGCGATCCCGTTCAAGCTAATCCAGAGGCGGTCTCCTGGATTCTTAGCTTCAAAGAGGAAGAGAAAAACGTCCACCGACGCTGGCAGTCCCAGGTGTGCGCACATAATCTGGAACGCCCTTACGAACGCCCAGCTGTTAGGATGAAGCTGGGCGGGGGCGATGTCGAGCTCAGTTAGCAGTTCTCGCTCGAAACGAGTAAAGGGAAGTCGGAGCTTCACCTTCTTGAAGAGCGTCGCGTAGAGAAAGCAGAACAACTGCCGTTGCTTGCTTTGTCGTCAGCACAGATTGGCTCATCCGGGTGGCAGGGCAGCACGGCCATTTTGCTGTCGTGCTCCTTGGGAAATGAAAGATCAGACTGGTCCCCTTTCCTTAGTCGGTGCACCGCCAGCACAGAGTTTACTGAAGAAGTTTCTTTCAGCAGAGCCGAGTTGGCCCATGGGTAAAGTTTCTTGTAGTCTGGAGTAGGGATGGAGGCTCCTCCAGCGACTGGTGGAGTAGCCTGAGCAAGGTTGGGGCGAGAGGTTGCAGGCCTCTCAGCCTGGGAAGAGGGAGCACCAGGTGCTCGCGATGGGTTATGCACTTGGGATGGAGGGTTTCGTGACGAAGGAGGAGGATTCGCGGTGGTCTTTGTTCGAGCCATCGCGGGAACTACAAAGGAAAAAGGAAAAGAAAGGTGAGCGAAGGTTGCAGAGGTCGACTTGATTGTGAACGAAGGATGAAAAACGAACGAACGAAAGTTCGTTGTGATGGAAGAAATGGAAGGCGAAGCCCTAAGTTGCGAAAAGGGAGAAGAAGAAGAAACAACCCACAGCGTATGCACCAGACAGTTAATGGATGATGCGAATCGGTTAAAATACAGCAAATATCGCCAGGGGAAGTAAAAGAAGTACCTTTCGATGATCAGACAAACGCTGAAGGGAGTTGGGGATTGAGAGAGTTGAAGAGCGTCGTGGGTTTGTAGAGGAAACTCAAAGCGTTTGAGAAGGCAAAGAGATGATGGAACAGTAGAAATGAAATGGGTTTGAGGGTTTTTTCAAACGATTTTTGGAAGCGTAAACGACAACTAAAGATGACCGTTCATGAAGCCACGTGTCGAGTGATTAGAAAAGTGTTTGGTGGAGCGTCAGGAGAGCAGAAGTACGAATGTTTGGAATTCTGCGCCAGCGCCACGTAGATCAGTAGTGACGTGACTTCTTTAGTCTTTTCGCTGGACAAGTCTTTGCTTAAGACTGGGGGGCTTGTGTACCGTCCTGGTAGTCGGAAGTGATGACGTGGCAGCGAGCTATTATATAGGCGTGTTGAGCAGGGCCCATGGCTGGCAGAAGGGAAGGAAGTCGGGGGGCTCGTGTGGTCGCCAATTATTAAGTTGGCGTGCTCCGGGCTCGTGTTGAGATGAAGTCGTCGGATGCGAACCCAGACGACCTAGTGGTTAGAGATCGCCGAAACAAGGACATCGCCGAAGACGAAGTCAGATGGTCATTTCCTAGCTAGCCAGAGGATGAGGTCGGGAGGCAGCTTACCTGAACATACACGGTGAAGCAAGTAAAGTAGATCATGAAGGCGGTCAGCGAGACCACAGGGAAGGTGTGTACGAAGGCACCCGAACTCGCCACTCAAAAGAGATCACGCTCCAAGGCAGCTATGCACTGAGTTGTTTCATGCATAAGTAACTTAGCCAAAAGCCTGAAGAGTAAGAAGTGGCGCCCAAGTCAAGGATGCTCCAAATGGTGACACGTGTACAGTTGGATGTGAGCCACGTGTCCAGATGTGTAACTGTCAGGAGAGAGAAAGTGCACAGGTATATAAGAGATTCTAACGGACTTCTGAGGTACGCACGTTTAGATTACTTCTTTACGCTTGCGAGAACTTGAGTACGCTGAGAGAGAATTTTGCACGGTTCCTTAGAGTTCTTAAGTTTTCTCTTAGTATTTGGTGGTTCAGTCGCTGACTTGGGCGTCGGAGCGTGATCGGCCGCAGCGGCGCCGTTCTGTCTTTTGCAGGTTCTTGAGGTGAATCACGGTGAAGGACGGAGGCTAACACGACGTAGAAGTCGATCTAGGTTTGACGAGGCAAGGTTCTTGCGTCCCGGTCAACAGGCAGGATCACACACAGATACACAGAGAAAACCCTAGTTGTCTTCGCGGCGCACTCACAGTGAGCACAAGGCAATTAGGGCAACACAGTTCTGGTTACACAGTTTCAATCGTTCAGTACAGTTTTTCGACCACCTCCCAAGGGTGTGTCACCTTTGATGTTTCTCGCTAGCTGACTTGATCGTCGGAGTGCTAACGGCCGCGAGGGCGCCCCTTTGTTTACTTCTTTCAGGTACTCATAGACGGAGCAAAACGAAGGTGCCCTAGCTCGCAGGGACAGGCCACGCATAAAGATAACCCAGGTCAACCGGCGGGAACATTTGGCACCCACCGTGGGGCCGATATAAACATCAGTCCCACCGCACACGTTTTTCAGTTCCAGTTCTCAAAACCCAGATAAGTAAGAGGGTTTCCAGAAAGCCATGGCCACTAGACCTGCACGTGCCAGGAGTGAAGAGATGACCATGTAACAACTCATGGGCATGATGCAAGGGCTGCAGGAAGCAATGGCAGCGTCGAAAGCGGAGCAGGAGCGCATGCAGGCGGATCTCGCAGCTTCTCAGGCGATAAACGATGAGCTCCATCGTGCCAACGAGGAGTTAAGTCGTGGATGGCACGGCGGAGACGAGCCTGAGGCTGCCTCCCCACCTAGGGAATTCACAACACCATTCTCACAGGAGATCCTAGAAACAGTGATCCCCAATACGTTCACAGGGCCCAAGGTAACCTTCACAGGGATGGAGGATCCTGAGGCACACCTCACTGCGTTCCACACACAGATGTTGTTGGTTGGCGGTTCTGATGCCGTAAGGTGCAAGCTCTTCATGACCACTCTGACTGGGATGGCTATGGATTGGTTCATCAGCCTCCCAGAGGGTCACATCACGTCTTTCGCCCAGCTCTCACGACTATTCAGAGAGTAGTATTTAGCCAACAGGGCCCCAGCCCTAGTTTCGTACGACCTTTTCGACGTAAAGTAATTTCAAGGCGAGACCCTGAAGGAATACATAAGCCGCTTTGGGGCACAGGGGGTGAAGGTGGGTACCACAGATGAACCCATGATTTTGTACGCATTCAGGAAGGGGGTACGTCCCGGGTCTTTCAGTAAATCGCTTAACTGCAGCCGCCCCAAAACTTTTGCTGAAGTAAGGCGACGAGCGGTAGAGCACATTGCCTCAGAGGACGAGGCATACGAGAAGTGCACGACTGCCTCACCCACATGACCAAGAGTTGCCACAGAAAGAAAGAACCCAAACAGGAAGCGCACCTATGAGACAAGGAGGACCCAGCGTAGGGGTCGAACAGAAGGAAGGAGAGAGGGAAGTAGGCCACTAAGGCACAACTTTGTGGTGGAACTCAAAGACCTCATCGTTGTGCCCAACATAGTTGACAGGTTGAGGCCACCGGTAAAATCTGACAATGTGCTGGGACCTCACAAGGAATCATGGTGCGAATTCCACGAAGCATTTGGGCACCATATTAACAACTATTAGGCGCTGGGCTACCAGTTGGATGAACTCCTAAAGAATGGCTTCTTGAAGGACTACTTGGTGGAGAAGTAGACGGGACAATCGTCAGGTTCACAACCGGCTAGCAGTGAGGGACAGCAGCACGAGGTACCCGTTCACGGCGAGATCCACACCATAGCTGGTGGGTTCTCGGGCGGTGGGTGTATTGCGTCGCAACGCAAGAAGTATGCAAGGTCCGTGATGTCAGTAGAAGCTTTTGAGGATCACTCACCCGATGTGGACATCACGTTCACCAAGGAAGACCTCAGGGATGTTGTGCCCCACGACAACGATCCCATTGTAATCTCGCTTTTTACCGCGGGAAGGATGGTTCATCGAGCGTTGGTCGACCAGGGGAGCTCGGCAGATGTAATGTTTTGGCCGACTTTCGAAAAGTTACAGCTATCCCTAGACCAGCTAAGGCCATATGGGGGCTGCTTATACGGTTTTGCTGGTGATCAAGTGGAGGTCAGGGAGTACATTGAGTTAAGGACGACGTTCACAGATGGAGCGGCCTCGCGCACAGAGAAGATTAGGTACCTTGTCGTGAACGCTCCTTCGGCATACAATATCCTGTTGGGAAGGCCGACACTCAATAGGATAGGAGCTGTGCCCTCCACGCGGCACATGAAGGTCAAGTTACCTTCGATGGAGGGGGTAGTCATCACCATCCGCTCTGATCAAAAGGAGGCAAAGAAGTGCTACGAAAACAGCCTCAAGAACAAGAGATCGGTATGCCATGTAACCACAACTCCGCCCCCTGGCGTGGAGCCTACGCAGGAAAACCGACAAGTTGTGGATGCAGCGTTGGAGGTGGCCGCCGAAGGCAATGTGACAATGGAGGATGTCGAGGCGAGGTCCGAGAGCGCCGCCCGGGTGGAGGAATAGAAAAACCGCCCGGCGATCGCCAGGGAGTCAGGTATTGCGAGAGCGCTGATCGCCAGCGAGAAGAGGCCTCGGCCGGTTGAGGATTGGCTTGAGAAGAAGATCGGCGGAAAAACATTTAAGCTGGGGAAGACCCTAGATGAAGAGACGCAGGACCAGATCGCCAAGGTGATAGGCAGACATATGGACGCGTTCGCGTGGTCTGCCTCAGATATGCCGGGGATTGACCCTGATTTCCTGTGTCATCGTTTAGCAATGGACCCTCAAATCAAGCCAGTCCGACAGAGAAGAAGGAAGTTCAACGAAGAAAGAAGACAGGCGATCAGAGATGAAACACAGAAACTCCTCGCCGTAGGCCATATCAAGGAGATACAATATCCAGAATGGCTCGCCAATGTTGTATTGCGGAAAAAGAGCAATGGGAAATGGCGAATGTGCATCGACTTCACAGATCTGAACAAAGCCTGTCCAAAGGATTCATATCCTTTGCCGAATATAGATGCCCTGGTGGACAATGCAGCAGGGTGCACGTTGTTAAGTTTCTTAGACGCCTTCTCAGGGTAGAATCAAATTAAGATGCACGCCATGGATGAAGAAAAGACTGCCTTCATGACGGAGAGGTCGTGCTATTGCTACAAGGTGATGCCTTTTGGGCTGAAGAATGCGGGAGCCACGTACCAGAGGCTGGTGGATAAGGTGCTTGCGCCTATGCTTGGGAGGAACGTGCAAGCCTATGTTGATGATATAGTCGTGACGTCCCTGGAGAAAAGCCAGCATGTTGCTGATTTAGAAGAGCTGTTCGTTACGATAGCCAAGTACAAGCTGAAGCTAAACCCCGAGAAGTGCATTTTCGGCGTGGAGGCGGGAAAGTTTTTAGGGTTTCTCTTAACTGAAAGAGGAATTGAAGCAAATCCTGATAAGTGTGCTGCCATTTTGGCGATGAGGAGCCCTGCTACTATTAAGGAGGTGCAGCAGCTTCCAAGTCAGATGGCCGCACTGTCGCGATTCGTGTCCGCTAGTGGAGAAAGGGGCCACCCATACTTCCAGTGCTTGAAGAGGAATAATAGGTTTTTCTGGATGAGGGAGTGTGAAGAGGCTTTCGTGAAGCTCAACGAGTACTTAGCGAGCCCGCCGATTCTATGCAAACCTCTAGAGGGAACGCCCCTCAGGTTATATTTTTCCGTAACTGAGAAGGCGCTGAGTGCAGTGCTCGTCCAGGATCAAAATCAAGTCCAGAAACCTATATATTTTGTTAGCAAGGTGTTGCAGGGCCCAGAAGTGAGATATCAGGCCTTGGAGAAAGCAGCGCTGGCGGTTGTGTTTTCGGCGAAAAGGCTGCGTCATTACTTCCAGAGCTTTATAGTGTTGGTAATGACTGACTTACCCATCCAGAAGGTTCTAAAGAAACCAAATGTAGATGGGAGGATGGTAAAATGGGCGATGGAGTTGTCAGAATTTGACGTCAGGTATGAGCCCCGAGGATCGATCAAGGGGCAAATCTTCGCTGACTTTGAGCTATCTTCTGAAACAGTGCAGAGCGCCGGGGATGATTATCGTTGGGTACTCTCGGTGGATCGGTCGTCCAACCAGTTGGGTAGCGAGGCTGGAGTTATTCAGGAAGGGCCCAACGGTGTGTTGATAGAACAATCTCTGAGGTTTGCCTTCAAAGCCAGTAATAATCCAGCGAAGTATGAGGCGTTGATCGCCGGTATTTTGTTGGCGAAGGAGATGGGGGCAAAGGTGCTGATGGCCAAGAGTGATTCTTTGTTGATCACTGGGCAGCTGACCGGCGAGTTTCACGCGAAGGATCCGCAGATGGCGACTTACTTGGTGTATGTGCAGGAGTTAAGGAGGTCCTTTGTTTTGTTCGAAGTGGTGCGGGTGCCAAGGGAACAGAATGCCCGAGCTGATTTGCTAGCCAAGCTCGCCAGTTCGGGTAAGGGGGGCAGGCAGAGGACCGTTATACAAGAAACTCTGAAGACACCTCGAGCATTCGTAGCGAACCACTAGGTTCTTCAAGTTTGCAAGTCAATGGAAGGGATGGCGAGGAGTCATAGATCTTTAACTCAAGAGACTTTGAGGACGTCGAGAGTTAGAGCGCATCCAGTAGGAGTGACAAAGATGACGCAAGTTTGCGCTATCCATGAACCAGATACATGGATAACGCGATACCAGCGCTACATGGCAGATAGCGTTCTCCCAGTGTATCTGACGGAGGCCAAAAAGGTAAAGAAGAACTCCAGCAAGTTCACCCTAATCGATGGCGAGGTGTACAGGTTTGGGTTTACACACCCCCTATTAGTATGTGTACATGGAGAAAAGTGCATGAGAATTATGGTTGAGCTCCATGAGGGGATTTGTGGGAGTCACATCGGAGGTCGAGCTCTGGCAACAAGAACTCTCCGTGCAGGTTATTATTGGCCAAATATGAGGGAAGATTGCAAAAGATACGCCTAGCGTTGCAAGTAATGCCAGCAACACGCCGATTGGCACAAGGCCCCCCCAAAAGAGCTAAAGTCAATCTACAGCCCCTGGCCGTTCCATACGTGGGGAATCGATATTCTGGGACCTTTTCCGTTGGCGATCAGGAAAATGAAGTATTTGGTTGTGGCAATCGAGTACTTCACGAAGTGGATTGAAGCATAACCAGTAGCCTAGATCACCGCGCACAAGATTCAGAGTTTCGTGTGGAAGAATATTGTGTTCGTTTTGGTGTGCCCAAGCGTTTAGTATCAGATAATGGGACGCAGTTTGCAAGTCACCTGTTGAAGAAGCTGTGCGAGGATATTGGAACACAACAGGCGTTTGCTTCTGTGTAGCACCCACAGACGAATGGGCAAGTAGAGTCAGCCAATCGGGTGTTGTTGAGAGGCTTGAAGAGGAGGTTGGAGAAGGGAAAGGGGTCTTGGGCGGAAGAGGTTCCCCGTATAGTGTGGGCATATCATACCACTGAGCAATCGGGAACCCATGAAACCCCGTTTAGCTTGGTGTATGGGTGCGATGCGATGATCCCAGTTGAAACCCAGGAAAGCTCGCCGAGATTCCAGAACTTCGTGATGGAAGACTCGAACGCAGAAAGGAGAATTAACTTGGATTTGCTGGATGAGGTCAGGGAGCAAGCAAGGGTGAAGGCTGAAGCAGTAAAGAGAAGAGTTGAACGCAAGTACAACTCCAGAATGAGACCAAGGCAATTCAGAGATGGTGACCTGGTGATGAGGAAGGCCCACCAGTACGAGATGCAGAACAAATTGTCGCCCAAGTGGACAGGACCCGTTTAGAATAACCGACTTATTTATCAAATTCTTACAAGTGGAGACACTGGAAGGAGGGGCGATTCCTCGCACTTGGAACGCCACCCATTTCAAGTTTTATTACAGTTAAAAGCATTGTAAGTAGCGATTAGCTTGAACAGTTTAAAGTAGTTTCAGTTAAAACAGTTTTTCAAAGGGGCACTCTTTTTTTCCCTAAGGAGGGTTTTTAACGAGGCCACCTAATAAAGGAAGTTTCGAAGTTTATCAAAGTTTCCAAGTTCATTAGGTTTCCATGCTCATAGTTTTTTAAGTTTTCAGAGAAAGGCTTTATCGCCTTTGCGTAATTTAAAGTATAAAGTTTTTTAGTTCTCATCCCAGTAGGCGAGAAGAGATTAAAAGGTCTTCCTCGCCTCGAGCGAGTGTAGGCGAGGAAGAGATTAAAAAGACCTCCTCGCCTCGAGCGAGTGTAGGCGAGAAAGAGATTAAAAAGACCTCCTCGCCTCGAGCGAGTGTAGGCGAGAAAGAGATTAAAAAAGACCTCCTCGCCCTGAGCGAGTACAGGCAAGAGCAGATCATAAGACCTCTTTGCGTAAGCAAATTGAGGCAAGTTGAAAGTCCTCAGTGCATCCAGGGGAGGAGGAGATGTAACCCCTGGGCAAGTTGAGGCAACAGAAAAAGTCCTTCTCACCCTCGAGTGAGTTCAGGCAAGATGAAGCTGAAAAGTCAGGGATGCTAATGATCTTAAGTATGGGAAAGGAGAGTTGGTGAAAGCGCCTTTCCCCTTGAGTGAAACATCAATATTGACCTAGTAAGACCAGTTAAAAAGAGATTAAAGGGTGGTTGGGGGAGGTTCGCAGAGGACACCTTACCGCCTAAATCATTGTTCTAAAACTCAGGGAGGTAGAGAAGGATCCGAAAGGCGGCTCTACCCCCAGATGAGGGGGCAATGATTTAAGTTTTCTCAGGTTAAAGACTCGGGGAAGGTAGAGGGATATCCGAAAGGCAGCTCTCCTTCTAGATGAGCAAAGGTGAAGTCATGAGGTGGTCCCGTAGGGGACGTTTTCAGTTAAAAGGAAAATGGCGTCGCCAAAAGCCCATGGCTTGAGATTGAGATAGAGAAAGGATCACACGGCGAGAGCAAGATCAGCGAAGTTTTGGGCGATAACGTAGAAATACGCTTGTCCTTTGGCAGATCGGGCGAGTGAGGTTTCAGATACTAAGATCGACCTACACCCTTTTGGCCAAGTAAGTGATTTCGCGTTAAACGTTGTTGCTACAGACTAACCGTTTGTTTGAGTTAAGGTGATTTCCAGAGAATTAAGTACCAATTTGTGCAAAGTGCATTTGGTTGAGTAAAAATCAGCCAGTCAAGCCAGGTGATCGCACAACAGATAAATTAGAAGACCCCATATACATGCACACATGTATATCAAACAGTTCAAGCAGAATAAAAGTTATTACAAACAAGTCAAAATTAAATACAAGAGTTTCAAAGGTACAAGAATTTCAAAGGCGGTAAAGTTGAAGTGGCAGATGGGAGCAGCAGTTAAGTCGGAGGCATGATCTTGCCATCCACCACTTCGTTGTACACCGAAAACTCTGGGAGGTCAAGGTCGGGAAACTTGCAAGCGAACTGCTCCAAAGCTGCTCCAAACCCGGAAGTAAGAACTTGGGCAGCTTCATGCTCGTCGATCTTCGTCTTGAACCCAGTGTTCTCTTCACGAGTCTGGGTAATTTCAAGCTCGAGCTCTTCGACCTTCTTCTTGAACCCGCTGTTTTCTTCGCGAACTCGGGCAAGCTCGGCAGCAGTTTCGCTCAGTTCTTTTGAGGCTTTGTCCCGATCTTGTTCGACTTTCCCCAGGAGGGTCTCCCTCTCAATCGACTTGTTCTCCATCTTGGCCATCTGTTCGGCGTCGGTCTTCCGGGCCTCCTCCAACGTTGCAATTTTCTCCCTCATAGGGACGAGTTTGCTCTCCAACTCGACGGCGTCCTGAAGCTTGTCGTGCAATTTCCGGCGCAGTTCAGCTTTGTCTTTGCGCAAGCTTCGGAGCTCTTCGTTGAGAGCGTTTTCAACCCGCGAGAACTCCAAGCCTTGCATCATCATGTCGGACTTGATCTTCTCAGCTTCAGCTCTCGCGGTGCTCGCCACTTCCTGATGGATGCGGTTATCGAGCTCGGACTTGTCCAAGGTGTCTTTTAGCCCTTCACCGACGATTTGGGGAAGACTGATGGCATTCTCATGGAGCTCTTCTTGGATGTTGTGAAAAAATGGTGCGGAAGCTATGGATTGGGATGTGCAAGATCCTCCTAGGAGTTATGGTGATCTTGAAGGTGCATGATGTGTATGGAAGAAGGGAGGTTCGGCCAGCCGTATGGTAGGTGATGAAGATGAAGATTAGGTCCTAGAAACTAGGCAAAAGCAATGTATGGCACAATGTGGGCAGCATAACATTACTCTCATTAATCTTGCAAATACAAGTGATAGGCTTCTCCTTTTATAGGCTAAGGAGGCCGTAAATACTAAACTAAGAGAAGATGAAATGTAAGCCAAATGAAATGGAAATGTGGAGGCACATGGCACATGGAGCACATGGGTGCACATGGCTTCACAAAACCGTCCTTAATTAGTGAAGGCTTCTAGAAACCTTTAGCTAATCAAGGTTAACTCATCCTTAATCCTAATGTGCAGAAAAATAAACATTTGTCCACATGGCTATGCTATTTACACCCCAATTAAAGCTAAACTACACTTAATGGGCCTTCACGGAATATGGGCTAGTATGCCACTCTCCCATTCATAGCTTGATCCGAGTCTTCTTTGTCCTAGACGCTCCTAGCTTGGCCTTCTTGTCCTAGACGCTCCTAGCTTGTCTTAGATGCTCCTAGCTTGGTCTTTAGACACTCCTAGCTTTTCTTAGACGCTCTTGACTTGGCTCTTGCCTTTCATGGAAGGTTGTGCTTGGCCCCCTTCCATCAAAGACACTCGTCGACCATGGCGTTTAGGCGCACAGTGAAAGACTTCAAGGCTTCCTGGAGAGGAGCTGGAAGGCTCGGAGTTGTTGGAGGAGCTGAAGGTTGGTGCTCACCACCACCCTCGCAAGGTTGGATGGCGAGAGGAGCCTCGAGGCGTGGTGGTGAGGCGGGGAGTTCTGTTGCAACTTGAGAGGAAGCGTGCGTATCAGCAAGCTGTTCAGATGCAACTTCAGCAGCCAAGGCGTTTGAAGCAAGAACGTCCCCAGCGGACTCGAAGGGCGTGGAGCCGCTGGGGGGGTTCTCGACATAGTCAGGAGGGGCGACCTCAGCTGTTGGTTGTTCAGTTGCAACTCCCCTTTTTCTTTTGCAGATCAGCCCGTCCTCGGTGCTCTCATCAGCTTCATCATCTGATACAACCCTGGGGGCTTTCCTCTTGGCCCTCTTGGGTAGTAATTTCTTCCGCTCAGGGGCGGGAAGGGCAGCGGCGTTAGACGAACCAACTGGTGGAAGATCGCCTTGAGCAGTGGCGATCTCCGCAACCGAGTTTGGGACGGTTTGAGAGCCCGCCGCTAGATTGTGGAGCTTGGCTATGGAGCGCAGTTCAGCCATCCTTCCTTTTCCCAGCATAATATCTGCACAAAGAGGCCAACAATTACAAACCAGTATGCGCAGGAAGATGAGCAGTGTAAGTCAATGCATGGAATAAGTTAAGACTATGCGCGAATCAGAACAGCGACATCAAAGTAAAAAAAAAAAAAAACAGGGTGATGCGAATTCAAGCTAAGGGGACTCGGAGGTAGGACTTAAAGACGAACCTATATGAACGTCAAGTTGGCCTTCTTGGAACTCAAAGGCGATGATGGAGGAGGTGACCAGCGTCACGTTGGAGGAGGCGACTCCTTTCCAGAATTTGCATAAGTCTTTGTCGAGCTCCCCCATCTTCTCTGGCCCCCTAGCCCTCCTGAAGCTAGCCTCTTTCTTCCCCTTGTTCACCCAATACAAGGGGAACCCATCGAGGAGTGATGGAAACCAAGTAGAGGATGCTCAAGCCCATGAAGCCTAAGCCCAACAAGGGACCCAAGCCCAACGAATCACTAGGAGCATGACAAGAGCTTTGCGACAAGAGTATCAAAAGATGGCTCTTCTTATTTCTTTTATAGAATAGGGGTGTGGATGTAATAAATAGGTGTGTAAGTAGTAAGGGATGCTAGGGGGAGTGTAGATAGGAGTTAGGAGGTGCCAAACTAGGAAGGAAAGTCACACTTCCTTCATGCACTAGTTGGCGCCGAATTTGAGTGTCACTAGGGGCACATTTGGCTTTGCATTTCAGCACCTTATAGGCTATAAATAAAGGTGCTGCCCTTGTACAAATCAGGTTTGGAAATTAGAAGTAGAGAGACTATACTCAAATTTAGAGAGAAATTGTGAGTCTTGTTGTCTTCTTCTTCCTTTGCCTTATCTTGTGTGCCAATGGTGAGCTTCAAGTGGCGGCAACCTTTCACTTATCTTGGAACAAGGCTCCAAGTGGCGTGACTGCTTTTTCCAAGTTTCAAATCCAGCAAGCTTCACTCCATAAGTGTTCTTTCTTTCATTCCTTTCAATTTCATTCGGTAGTTTCTAAATGTTTAGTGTTTCCATTCATTTTCACCGATTCAATTTGTGTTTCCTAGCTTAGTTTTCCAATTCTGTTTGGTGCAGTAGTATTCTTTTCAATTTCTATTCGGTTTCCATTAGTTGTTCTTCAATTCTTGTTGCTTGATTCCATTTGACAATATATGGACTTCCATATGAGCTTTGGTTTGGTGAAAAGTCTTGGTGAGTTCTTGAATTAGAACATTGATCCAATTCTAAGTAAAGTGCCATTTCATGACCAACTCAAGTTGCTCCTAAGAATGTCAAAGAATCATGTATTCTTGTTATTGCATTCTCATCATGTGGTATCTAGAGTCTAGGCTTGTTTTGCTTAAATTTTGAGTTGTATTGCACTTTACCTTCTAGAGCTCTTTAATTCAAGTTGTTTACCATTCTGTTTTAGGATTTATTTTGAGTTTCCTTGTTGTTTTGTCTTTGTTACACCAAGTGTTTGTGAAAAGGATTATGGCACTTATTGTTCATATGAGTATGGCTGCTCTTTTGGAATGACATTCTCCTTCCTAGAGCTGACCTTAAGCTTCCTTTCACTTGTTGTTATATCTTGTGATATGTCTTTTAATTTTGTAATCATGTCAAGTTTTGTCTTAGTCATGTTATTCCATAATTGTCATTACTTCTTGTAGTACTTTTTTTGCTTTGATTGTTTCTTGCTTTGGTTTACTTTCTGTTTTTGAGTTTATTGCTTGATCCTTTGTGCATTTTCATTTTTAGATTTGAGTTCATGCTTGTATTCTCATTCTATACAAGTTCCTTTACATAATTTCCATTATGTCTTTGCTAGTTCATCATACTGTTTTTCATTCCTAAATAGGCTCCTCTGTTTTCTTACAAACGTGCTACTGTTTTCAATTTACTGCAATTAATTGGCTCACTAGAAATTTGTGAAAATTTGGATTTACATTCTTCAAAGAGTTACAAAATCATAGCAAAAATAAGTATTCAAAAATTCCAAGTACACAAAAAATGATAAATAAAATACGAAAAGTGTACAATACTGCCGAAAAGAATACGGTAATTGGGCAGCAATTTTGAAAAATTTATTTCTCTCAATTGGCTTACTTTTTTTACCTCATTCTAGTGCCATTATTGAGTTAAGACATTGAAGTTTCTGTGGTTAATTTTTCACATTCCAGTTCGCTTTCAATCATTCCAGTTAAATCTGTAAACATAGCACAGTTTGCATAATATTTTTTTCTTGAATCTATTCTAGCACTTTTCTTTAGGACTCTTTTGGTGTGCCTTCTTTATTCATTGAGTTCCTTATTTTCTTGCTTGTCTTTCATTCATATTCTTTTCCAGTTTGTCATATATTGCTTTCTGTTTTGGTTTAGCTTTTCTTGTTTATACCTTTTCTTGCTTGTCTTTTTGTTCTTCTAAAAGTTTTGTGGAGACTTGTTCTTAAGTGAGTTGGTTTGCTTTGACATTGTTTCATTTGAAGCTCCTCCATTCCACAAGAAAGGCTTGGTTGAGGACATAATACTTTCTTGGAGTGGTTTGAGTACTTTCTTGGGCATTTTCCAGCAACCTATATCTCACTTATTTGTCTAACAAGTTTCTTTAACAGTTTGTTTCTGTTTTTTTTGTATTTTTTGATCATGGCTCATTTTTCTAGTGGAGAATCCTCCAAACCTTGCTCACCTCAAAAGGCAGCCCTATTCGAAGACTTAAAGAATGCTAAGCAATCAAATGCTCACTATCTTGATGTGATAAGACAAATGGAGGCAAGGCTCCAAAGCTTGGAGTTAAGCCGTGAGGAAGTCCATCAAAACCGGGAGAGAAGACATCCTCCTCCTCTTCGGCATTCTTCAAGGAATTCTCATTCTTCTCATGGTTATTATGAAGACAATGCACGGCTAAGGGACCATCACCATGAAGAGAGGCGCCAACATGTGGCTGGCCCTTATTCACCCAATGTAAAACTTCCTAGCTTTAGTGGTGAAAGTGATCCTAATGTGTACTTAGGATGGGAGGCTAAGGTTGAACAAATTTTTGATGTAAATGGGGTTAGAGATGAGCATAGGGTTAGATTAGCATCTTTAGAATTTTTAGACTATGCCATGCAATGGTGGCATCAATATCTCATGGACATTGTTCCGTCCGGTTGACCTGGGACGTCTTCGTGCGCAACCTCAACCGTCAGCTAGGGACTCCTTCCCACTGATTACCTGTGGATTCCTGCAAAGAAGGACAAAAGGGCGCCCTAGCGGCCGTTTGCACTCCGACGCTCAAGTCAGCCAGCAAGAAACATCAAAGACTCTACACGTCCGTATCGGAGCACCGTGACTGGCACTCTGAAGGTGGTCTAATGAAATTGTGTACTGTGTATCTTTCTCCCTCTGGCATACAGTGTCACCCTCTCTCTCTCTCTCTAGTCCCTTGTCCGTAATCCCAAGACTCGAGCAAGCAACTAGAGTGTATTCTGGGAAAGTCTGCCAAAAGTTCGAACCCCGTTCCCAACATTCTCGGCGCTATTTAAACTACCCAAGCATTTAAAGCGCCTTAAAGCGCTTTTAATCATAAAACGTAATGCACTTAATTAACGCGTCTAATTAGAAAACGTAGCGCATTTAAGACGTTGAAACGCTTGGGAGCCTTTATAGTACCTTAAACGCTCAAAACAGAAACTGTATTAAATGACTTTAATTACCTGGTACCTGACTAAATGGTGTTTCTATTCTGACCTGGCTGTCGTACACGTGGAGGGCCTCACAGCGCCATGACCCCATCTGGGGACGTTTCTACGTGCGAGTCCTCCTGCTTGGGAGTGCCACTGCGCAAGGGGTGACTTTTTGGGTGCCAACTCACGCCCCCAATCATCTAGTCACTCACTTTGAGAGCGTATCTGCCTTCCTCTCGTACCCTGCACCTGGCTACCCTGGGCGTGATCCTCCCCTTGAGTCGTATCTGTCCCAAAGGCGTCTCTGGGGCGGCAGGGGTACTTCACGAGTCAGGCTGCCCTGCACTGGTGCTATCACTATGGCCTTGAAGCCACCTTTTCCTTCTCTTTATCACTACCCCGGATTATCAGGACCTGAGGCCTTCCCACGGTGCTGCTCCCTCCATGGTCTTTCCTACCCATGGGTATCGAGGAACTGCGCTGTGACTGCCTTGACTTAATGATATTTGATCTTGGCGACGCCCTGGTTCGGCGACGCCTCGCCTTGGCGACGCTGGTACTTGGCGTCTCTTCACCTAGGCAACGCCTTGTGTTGACTTTGACTCCTGGCGTTGACTTTGACCTTGACTTTGTCAACGCCCGAATACGGGACGGTACACAAGCCCCCCAGTCTTAAGCCGAAGACTTGTCTTCAGCGCAAAGACTAAGGCATCGCCCACGCCGTCCACGTGCCACCCTGATGACGTGTCATTCCCTGCTGTCTCAACAATTCTCGAATTATTGACGTGACACTCTCTGAACCATAGGGGCGCTCTTAATGGCTGATTGGACATCCTCTGAAGCGGGGAAAATAACACCTTTTGGGGCTACGCTTAATCGTGCGCCACGTGGCTCATTACACGGCCAGCCCCTAGAGTCTCTCGCGCTCCCCTTGGGCGCTTAATCCTTTGGCACGCGACACGATCTCACGGCTCTTAATTAGCGCCTCTTGGGTTGCAAATGTAACGTTCAAGTTACCCCAAACCCCGCGCTCACACCACTGTTACATCCATTCTCTCTGCATCTCCGCACTGTTCATCGCCTTCAAGCCTTTTCTCTGCAACTTCTGCTCCTTCCTTCGTGCTCTCCTTTCTCCCTCACTTTGACAGCAAAGGTATGATTTTTGCATCTCCACGACTCTTCTTCTTCGTCGCATTGCATCACTGTGTATTGAACTGCCTGGGACTGTTTATGTTTATGCATTACTGTGTTCTTCCACTTCTCCTTTCTTCTTTGTTCCCTTCTCCTTCCCTCTGGGTTTTTCTCGCGTGGGTGGCATTTCCTGGGGTTTTACCCCCTTTTTCTATCTTTGCATCACTTGTTAAAAACCTTTTTCCTTTCTTCTTTCTCCAGCTATTTATTCACACCATGACGCGCCCGAACTCCCAGTCTGGTTCTCCCCCCAAGACCCCCAAGTCCAACTATAAAGCCTTCTATACATGGGCCCCCGACGAGCTTTTGAACGAGTGTACCAGCCTGACATCCTTTCAGGACCTAGAGAATCATCGTGGGGATCCCCACTTGTACAACTTTAATGCTTTCTGCCGCACTCATGACGCGCACATCTCCGTTCCTCTTGGCCGACCGGGGGAACCTGTCTGTGTGGATGACAGACCTAGAAAGGGGAATCCTTTCTTCTTCATGTACCAGACGGTGTTTAAACGCGTCGGGGTGCGTCTCCCATTCACGCCCTTTGAGAGGGAGCTCCTCACCGAAATTAACACAGCCCCCGCCCAGCTCCACCCCAACAGCTGGGAATTTGTA
Organism: Phaseolus vulgaris; assembly: GCF_051622355.1. NCBI lineage: Eukaryota > Viridiplantae > Streptophyta > Magnoliopsida > Fabales > Fabaceae > Phaseolus > Phaseolus vulgaris. Next base: position 28,687,784 of record NC_143507.1, read on the forward strand.
AGGGGTTTTCAAATTCTCTGCGGGCACCTGGGCATCCTTCCTTCCGTGGATGTTTTCTTGCATTTCTTCGAAGTGAAGAAACAGGGGAAAAGCTTTTGGGTAAGCTTCTCCGGGATCGCGGGTAGGATCATCCTCTCCCTCTTCCATAATTCCTACAAAAACTGGAAAGGAAAATTCTTTAGGGTGTGCAGCGCCAAGCACGACCCCACAGCCTTAGACGGTTTTCCCCTGTACTGGACGGAGCACCCTAAGCTGCTCAGGGCCAAAGCCCTAGATGAGCTATCCCCTGCTGATAGGGAGGTATGCAAGGCCTTGGCTGGCCTGGCGATTGTCTTCGATACATTGAAGCTTATTGCGAGCGAATACAACGCTCACGCCCTGACCACATACTTTGGTAGGGAGACTCTCCCTTTACCATCTTTTGTTATCTGTACCTTACTACCAGATGTTTGTTCCTCTGGCCTCTTCCACCTGTTTTCCATTGTACCATGTGATTTGCGTCTCACGTTCCTACGCGTTTTGTGGTTTTGCATAATTGCTTTGGCTTTGACTTCTGCTGCTTGGTTTATCTGAATGTAGGATCGGTGATGGGCGCCTCCAAAAGGATGATGCTGGTGAAAGCGATAAAGGACACTCGTGCTGCCAAAGCGGGCGCCTCCTCCGCCCTTGCTGCTGACCCGAACCCCCCATCAACCCTGCCTCCGCCACCACCGACCACTACCGAAGCCCCACTAGGCTCATCTTCACCGTCCCCACATAGCCCCGAGGCGCTTCAAACTCCCGGCTCTCCTCTGCCCATTGCCGCCGTTCCTCTGGCCGTGGCCTCATCGTCGGCCCCAACCCCCCTCGACAAAGGGAAACGGGTCTTGGAGATCATATCCGACGATGAGGACTCGGATGGTGTGGCACCCTTCAAGAGGAGGAAATCTGCAAGGGTTCCCCTCCTACCAGCGGTGTCGCCCCAGGGAGAGGATTCTTTCAGGGACAACCTTCCAAGCGCTACTTCCCTTCCCCCCACAATCGTCCAAGAGGATGTAGGCGAAGGCGCAGAGTCTGCTCCACCTCCGCCACCGGCAGAGGTCTCTACTTCTCCTGCCCCCGTCGCTGCCGCCCCCGATCTTATCGCCATCCCTCCTCCAATTATGCATCTGATGAGGGGCTTCAGTTGTGGAACAATGCCAGAAGGCTCCGACAGGAAGGAGGGCATGCCCTTTTACTTGGGGGCCTTCTTGGCGGTGGCCCTCGAATGGCGCGCCCAGGCCAGAAACGCTGCTTTGCAAACCCAAACCCTCCAGGCCTTGGAAACAAGGGTAGCTGCCCTGAAGGAGGAAAGGAAGATTCTAGGACGCCAAAACGAAACTTACTAAACCACCCTGAAGCAGGCGCAAGAGTCCAAAGCAGAGGCTGAAAAACAACTGGCAGAGGCGGTGGAGCTCCAGGCCGACCTCTACGCTCGGGAAGTTGCCCTCCAAGTTCAGGTAACGAGCCTCCAAGACATAGTCGAAGCTTACGAAGAGGTTCAAAAGGACTTGAAGGACTGATGTTGTGAGCAAGCGGACGAAATGGAGCGGATGGAGGGGGAAATGGCGACCCAGGCCAAAGCTCTGAGCCTTCTCCAGGTTGACTACGGCAAACTGCAGGTCGAGGTCAGCCGACTCCGCGTGGAGAATGAGGCTTTGGAGAAGCAGGTAGCTTCTGGGGACGCCACCATTGAGGAGTTAGAGAAGGACAAAAAGACCCTCATCCATGACATGGCGGGCACCTTCGAGGAGGGATTCCAGGAGGCTCTGGCCCAAGCTGTCTGCATGAATCCGGGGATCGACATTTCCAACTGCAATTCCACTCACCACATCGTTGATAGAAAAGTCGTGCCCTTGGAGATGGATGATTGAACCGCCACCCTCGACTATCACTTTATTCCTTTACACTTTACGCTTGTTTTTTACCCTCTTTGATAAACTTGTAATTCTTTGAATTGTTTGCACTTTCGTTACAACTTTGGGTATTTGCATGACTACTTTCGTGCCATTGAGATATACAATTCCGCCTGTGCGATTTTACTTTCGTTTTTTGCCTTCACGTGCTTCGGTTGTTTTGCCTGTACTCTAACCGTTCCTTTCACTGCGTTGGGCGGCCCTGTATGCCCGGGAAAGGTCACGCGTCGATGCTCACGCCCATGGAGAGGCTTGCCTAATGGGGTCGTATCGTCCACGGGGTGTCTCAAAGACCAAAGCGATCCGTCCCTTGATTCCTGGTGCCCGGCGCCCACGCCTAAGGAGAGGCCTGCTACAACAGCACCGTATCGTCCCAGGGTGTCTAAAAACGCCGAGTGCTCTGGGGGGGTCGTTCCCTCCATGGTCTTTCCTTCCCATGGGTATCGGGGAATAACCCTGCCAGCGATCCGCTGGCATTTGGCGATCTCGTCTCCCTCCACAGTCTTTCCTACCTATGGGTATCGGGGAGGCGGCACTGCTGATACTCGGGTTGGCGATGCCCGCAACGTCTCATGTTGGCGCCGCCTTTTTCGCCTTTCCTGGCGACGCCTCGGGCGTCTCATGCTGGCGTCGCCTTGGGCGTTATCTTTACCTTGGCATTGACTTTGACCTTGGCCCTGGTCGACGCCTGAGGATGGCGAAGAGCTCAAGGTTTCGCCAGTGCCATCCACGTGGCGCTTCTTGCATGGCTGATGGGACGTTCAGTCACTCGACTTGGTCCTGACTCCTACTGTTCCCCTGACCCTCTCTCGACGGCGCATCGTACCGTTGGGCATTCTGTCGATACGACGTTTTCTGAGTTTAACCAGTGGTGCCAGGGCCATCCTTCCATCCTCCGCCCCGTGGCTTGATCGTGCGGTGCATCCATTCGCGTTGTTTAGCGCTATAACTGCAATACTTCCATTTGCGTCGTATGGCGCTCTAACCGTAGTATTTAATTCTTCAAAACTTTGAAACTGCCCTCATCATTTCTGCGCTTTTCGTAACCTACTTGCACCCTTTCTCTTCTTGCGAAGGGTTCTTCCAGTGTTTGTTCCCACCAGCGTTTTAACCTTGCCTTACCAGTGGGCCACACGCCTTCAAACCTCCCTGATTCTGTTCAAGAATGTCTTCTCGTGCCACTCCCCCCAGGGTCAACCCCAAGGACTTGTATACTTGGGCTTCGGGCGAGCTTCTTGACGAATGCTCCTGCTTACTCTCCACCAGGGCCATAAGGGAACACAAAGGGGATTCATGCTCCTACAATCACCGTGCCTTCGCGAGGAGGCACGACGACGACATTGCTGTGCTCCCTTGCACTCTAGGGGAGCCAGTATGTGGAGACGAACGGGCCAACGACGGGGTCCCCTTCTTTTACTTCTATCATGTGGTTTTCAAAACCATCGGCGTGCGCCTGCCCTTCTCCAGGTTTGAGAAGGAACTGCTGACGGAGATCAATGCCGCTCCGACCCAGTTATATCCCAACAGCTGGGCTTTTGTCAAGGCCTTTGACATCCTTTTCGGGTTTCTGGGTTGTGCACCCTCGGTTGACATCTTCCTTCACTTCTTTGAGGTGAAGAGGCAAAGGAGCAACCTCTGGGTAACCCTTAGTAACGTTCCTGGCAGAGTTCTCCTGACCCCCTTCCAAAACTCATTCACTGGGTGGAAAGGCCGGTTCTTCAAGATCTGCTGCTCTGACCTCGCTCCCTCCGCCCTGGATGGTTTTCCACTGTACTGGGTGAGGGAGACGAGGGCCCTCAAATCCAAGCCCTTCAAGAAGTTAGCCCCAAATGACCAGGTGGTTTGCCGGATTCTCACTGAGGCGGGAGGTTTTGACTCCGCCACCTTGATCAGTTTGGAGTTCAACGCTGGAACTCTCGAAAAGTACATAGGTATGAGTCACTGCCCTAGAAACTTCCGCCTTTATCGTTCTCTATCTGGGTGTGTTTTGCTTCATGGTGTCTCTGACACATTCATCTTCCTTGGTGCAGGTTCGAAAATAAACCAAGAGCGGAGGACACGACTTACCCGAGCTCTGCGGGCTGAGAACGGGGCTTCGTCTTCTTCCCGTGCTGACTCCGATGGCCACTGAGAAGTGATTCGTTTGTGCCTTTCTATGAGTTGTAATGTTTGCCCTATTCGCGTTTCTCCCATCTGTATCGAAAACTGCTTGTAAAATCAACTGTATTATAGCACACTTGGTTTCTGTAACGTCACTACGTCACTTTACTTTGCATACATCTCATATATTGTGCGTTTTTCCTCCGTCATGTTTCTTAGCGGCGCCTGCGCTCAGGCGACACCTTTCTTCTTGGCGACGCCTTTCTCCTTGGCGACGCCTTCTTTTTTGGTGACGCCTACTTTCTTAGCGACGCCCTTCTTCTTGGCGATGCCTGTCTTCTTGGCAACGCCTTTCTCTACTTCAAACGGAGAAAGATAAAGATTGAAAACCAAGGCAAGGTTTTTTCTCAAACTTGTTTTTCTTTTATTTGGGTGACCTCATTAAAAAACCCCGGAAAGGGAAAAAGAGCGTCCCCTTTAACAAGACTGTTACATAGCTACTTTACATAAGTCAACTAAAATAAAACTTCAGGTTGGCTGCATTCCAACTGCGCGGAATGGGACCCCCTTCTAAGGTCTCTAGGTTGTACGAGCCGTTGCCCTTAGCCTCGATAACTCTGAAGGGTCCGATCCACCTGGGAGACAGCTTATTCTCCAGCTCGTATGGGTGGGTTTTCCTCATCACTAGGTCGCCAATCTGAAACTGTCATGGCTTTACCTTAGAGCTATACTGTCGCTCAACTCTCCTCTTTACCGCTTGGGCTTTTATTCTGGCCTCCTCGATGGCTTCGTCTAGTAGATCCAGGTTTACCCGCCTTTCTTCGTTGGATTCTTCAACCACAAAGTTTTGAAAACGTGGAGAGCTTTCATGTATTTCTACGGGGATCATCGCATCCGACCCATACACCAAACTGAAAGGCGTCTCCATGGTAGAAGATTGGGGCGTGGTGTGGTATGCCCATACGATCCTTGGTACTTCCTCCGCCCACGCCCCTTTGGCCTTCTCTAACCTCCTCTTTAACCCCCTCAGCAGGACTCTGTTTGCTGACTCCGCTTGCCCGTCGGTCTGGGGGTGTTCGACTGATGCGAACACTTGCTTGATACCTACCTCAGCGCACAGATTTCTGAACTGCTGACTGGCAAACTGGGTCCCATTATCGGATATCAAGCGCCTAGGTACGCCAAAGCGACACACAATGTTCTTCCACACAAAGTGTTGTACCTTGTGCGCAGTGATCTGTGCCACGGGCTCTGCCTCTATCCACTTGGTGAAGTACTCGATGGCAACGATCAAATACTTCATCTGCCTTATCGCCAGTGGGAACGGACCCAGCATGTCGATTCCCCAGGTATGAAAAGGCCACGGGCTATATATGGATCGCAGTTCTTCTGGCGGCGCCTTGTGCCAGTCAGCGTGCTTTTGGCATTGCCTGCAGCGCTGGGCGTGTCGCGCGCAGTCCTCTTTTACTGTTGGCTAGAAGAACCCTGCGCGTATCACCTTGGAGGCTAAGGACCTTCCCCCTACGTGGCTCCCGCAAATGCCTTCGTGGAGCTCCGCCATTATCCTGGTACACTCGTCGCCACTTACACACGTTAGGATAGGGTGAGTGAAACCGTGCCTGAACAACACTCCGTCCACCAGAGTATATCTTGCGGCGTTTCTCTTGACCTTCTTACCCTCTTTCGGCTCCACTGGAAGAGCCCCATCGGCCAGGTACCGTTTGTATGGCGTCATCCAGGTGTCTCCCTCAGCTAGGACACATACCTGCATTTGCCTTCCTTCTTCAGGCATATCCGCGTACGTGCCGAAGCGGGGCATTTTCAGCGTATCTTGGGTCAAAGAGCGATGACTCCTTGGCCTTCCTCTTGTTGTATAAGTCTGGAAGACATCCACCCTGTTATCTTCCACGAATTTACGCGGAGCCTTGAGCGTCTCTTGGATCACTGTCCTCTGCCTACCCCCCTTGCCTGAGCTGGCCAGCTTGGCAAGCAGGTCAGCTCTGGCATTCTGCTCCCTTGGGACATGTACCAGCTCAAAAGCGTTGAATGCTCCCTTCAACAACTGGACGTATTCTAGATACGCCGCCATCTGTGGGTCCTTTGCCTGGAACCCACCCGACACCTGCCCAATAATCAGTTGGGAATCGCTTTTCACCAGGAGGTTCTGTGCGCTCATCTCCTTGGCCAGGAGCAACCCCGCGATCAGAGCTTCGTATTCCGCTTGATTATTACTTGCCTTAAAAACGAAGCGCAGAGCTTGCTCAATCAGTACGCCGTTGGGTCCCTCCAAGACTATTCCCGCACCGCTCCCTTGTTGGTTGGAAGAGCCATCAACCGAGAGCAACCACTGCGAGCCCACCTCCACCTCTTGCTCACCTCCGGGCGAGAGTTCCGCTATAAAATCCGCGTACACTTGCCCTTTGATGGATCCTCTAGGCTCATACTGAATGTCGAATTCTGACAGCTCCACCACCCAGCGCACCATTCTTCCCGCCACGTCAGGCTTCTGCAGCACTTTCTGTATAGGGAGCTTTGTCATCACTACCACCGTAAAGCTGTGGAAGTAATGACGGAGCCTCTTGGCTGAAAACACCACTACTAACGCTGCCTTCTCCAGCGCCTGGTATCTCGTCTCAGCGCCTTGTAATGCCTTGCTCACGAAATAGATGGGCTTTTGACTCTGGTCCTGCTCCTGGACTAACACAGAGCTGATAGCCCGCTCCGTTACCGTGAAATATAGCCGGAGGGGCACACCTGTTACTGGTTTGCAGAGGACCGGTGGCGTCGCTAGGTACTCTTTTAACTTAATGAAAGCCGCTTCGCATTCGTCAGTCCATGCAAAGCGACTATTTCTCTTGAGGCACTAGAAATATGGGTGCCCCTTCTCTCCCTCGGCGGAAACAAACCTTGAGAGTGCCGCCATCCGCCCTGTTAGCTGTTGCACTTCCTTTACCGACGTCGGGCTTCGCATGGCGATAATCGCTGCGCATTTGTCGGGGTTCGCTTCTATCCCCCTCTTTGTGAGCATAAAACCCAAGAACTTACCGGCCTCTACCCCGAAGACACACTTTTCAGGGTTTAGCTTGAGGCGGTACTTGGATATTGTGACGAACAACTCCTCCAGGTCTGCCATGTGCTGTGCCCTATCCTGTGACGCCACCACCATGTCATCCACGTAGGCGTACACATTCCTCCCTAGCATGGGCGCCAGGACCTTGTCCATTAGCCTTTGGTATGTGGCACCCGCGTTTTTCAGCCCAAAAGGCATCACCTTATAACAGTAACTGCAAGTCTCAGTCATGAATGCAGTTTTACTCTCATCTCTCGGATGCATCTTGATCTGGTTGTACCCCGACAATGCGTCCAGGAAGCTCAGCACCTTGCTGCCGGATGTACTATCCACCAACGCGTCGATGCTGGATAGTGGGTACGAGTCCTTCGGGCACCCCTTATTCAAGTCCGTGAAGTCCACGCACATCCTCCACTTCCCATTCGCCTTCTTCACCAAGACGACGTTGGCTAGCCACTCGGGGTATTGAATCTCCCTGATGTGGCCAGCACTCAACAGCTTCTGCGTTTCATCCTTTACCACCTGCTGCCTCTCTTCGTTAAACTTTCTCCTTCTTTGGCGAACGGGGCAGACCGTGGCGTCCATGCTGAGGTGATGACACAGGAAATCAGGGTCGATGCCGGGCATATCCAAGTGGCATGAAATCACTTCTGCCACCCCTTCCTGTTCTTCTGGGCTCAGCAAACTTCTTAACTTAAACGTTTTGCCGCCAATCTCCCTCTCCACGGCGTTAGCCGCCAGTTGTTCCCTGGTACCATCCTCGACATGCGCCGCCTCTTCCACGGGCGCCGCGTCGTCAGGACCTTCTTCCATGGGTGCATCTGTTTCGGGCGTCGCCCTCGCGGGTACGGCCTCGTTAGGCGTCGACCCAGCGGGCGTCGCCTCAATCATCGTCGTGTCTGCACTCGGCGAACGCTCATACACCATGAACACGCCTCTCTTCGTTTTCAGGCTGTTCTCATAGCATTTCCTTGCCTCCTCCTGGTCTGACTTGATGACTATCACATTGCCACTGAGGTTTGGCAACTTCATCTTCATATGGCGTGTGGAGGCTACTGCGTTCAGCCGGTTCAACGCCGGCCTGCCCAACAAGATATTGTAAGCGGAGCTGGCGTTCACGACCAAGTACCGGATGCTTTCGGTACGCGAGGCCTCTCCGTCCGTGAACGTAATCCTCAACACCAGGTAGCCTCGGACTTCCACCTGGTTGTCCGCAAACCCATACAGGCACCCTGTGTAGGGCGTCAAAAGGTCGGGGGGTAACCGTAACTTATTGAATGTCGACCAGAACATGACGTCCGCTGAACTTCCTTGGTCGACAAGAACTCTGTGCACCTTTCTCCCAACTGTGACAACCGAAATGACCACAGGGTTATTGTCGTGCAGCACCACGTCTCTGAGATCCCCTCTCGTGAATACGAGGTCCGACTCCCACGGCTCACCCGAGATCCTTTCTTCGATCGAGTTGACCCCCCTCGCGTATTTCTTTCGCTGGTATGGACCTCGCCGAGAACCGGCGTCTCGTGTGCTTGTTCTTCCGCTGGCGGCGGCAAGGTGGCGGTCGTTGCGGGTTCCGCGACATAGTCCTTCAGGAACCCGGTTCTCACCAGCTCATCCAGCTGGTAACCCAGCGACAGGCAATTATCAATGTGGTGACCGAAAGCCTTGTGGAACTCACACCAAGAGTCTTTCCGAGGCCCCAACACCTTATCAGACTTCGCCGGTCGCCTCAATCTCTCAGCTATATTAGGCACGGCGATCAGGTCCTTCAGTTCCACCACAAAATTGTATCTCGCCGGCCTCGTTCTTTCTCTGGCCGGGCGATCACCCCCCGCTGGACCCCGGGGCTGGGGCGTCTCCCCTCTGGTTTCTTCCTTCCGGTCGTGGTCTCATTGACCCTAGCGGGTTGAGCTCGCGTCGGCCCTCTCGGGCGCGAGGGTACGACGCTGGTGCGCTTCACACACACCTCTCCCTCAGAAGCGATATGCTCTACCGCCCGACGCCGTAGTTCAGCAAAAGTCCTAGGGCGGTTGCGAATGATGGATTCACCAAAAGGGCCGGGGCATACGCCTTTCACGAACGCGTATACAATCATAGGTTCCTCTGTCGTACCAACCTTTACTACCTGGGCCCCGAAGCGATTGATGTATTCCTTTAGGGTCTCCCCTTACCGGCGGCGGGGCCTTGTTTGCTAGGTATTGTTCCCTGAACAATCGTGACAGTTGTCGGACAGAGGTGATATGGCCGTTCGGTAGGCTGATAAACCAATCCATAGCCATCCCCGTCAAGGTGCTCAAAAAGAGCTTGCACTTGGCAGTGTCAGAGCCGCCTACTAGGACCATCTGCGTGTGAAACGCAGCGAGGTGCTTCTCAGGGTCCTCCATCCCGGTGAAGATCACCTTGGGTCCCGCGAATGTGTTTGGGATCACTGCGTCCAGAATCTCCTGCGAGAAGGGAGTGGAAACTCCCTTGGCGGGGAGTGGTTCTCCATCTCGTCACGTTCACGTTGCCCCCGATTATTTTGCAAACCCCGGCGCAACTCCTCATTTATACAATGGATCTCTTCATTCCTCTCATGCGAGGCTTCGAGATCTGCTTGCATGGGTTCCTGTTCCAGTTTCGACTCCGCCATATCCTCTTGCAGCCCCCGCATTATCTCCAGGACCAGTTGCATGGACAGTTCTGCTGGGGCCGCGCGTGCAGTACCTCCTCTTGTGGTGGCCATTTTCACGGTCTCTTCAAACCTCCTCCAACGTTACTATAACTTGGTAGATGATCTCAAACTTGTGATGGGACTGATGTTTTATATCGGCCCCACGGTGGGCGCCAAATGTTCCGTCCGGTTGACCTGGGACGTCTTCATGCGCAACCTCAACCGTCAGCTAGGGACTCCTTCCCACTGATTACCTGTGGATTCCTGCAAAGAAGGACAAAAGGGCGCCCTAGCGGCCGTTTGCACTCCGACGCTCAAGTCAGCCAGCAAGAAACACCAAAGACTCTACACCTCCGTATCGGAGCACCGTGACTGGCACTCTGAAGGTGGTCTAATGAAACTGTGTACTGTGTATCTTTCTCCCTCTGGCAAACAGTCTCACCCTCTCTCTCTCTCTCTAGTCCCTTGTCCGTAATCCCAAGACTCGAGCAAGCAACTAGAGTGTATTCTGGGAAAGTCTGCCAAAAGTTCGAACCCCGTTCCCAACATTCTCGGCGCTATTTAAACTACCCAAGCATTTAAAGCGCCTTAAAGCGCTTTTAATCATAAAACGTAACGCACTTAATTAACGCGTCTAATTAGAAACGTAGCGCATTTAAAACGTTGAAACGCTTGGGAGCCTTTATAGTACCTTAAACGCTCAAAACAGAAACTGTATTAAATGACTTTAATTACCTGGTACCTGACTAAATGGTGTTTCTATTCTGACCTGGCTGTCGTACACGTGGAGGGCCTCACAGTGCCATGACCCCATCTGGGGACGTTTCTACGTGCGAGTCCTCCTGCTTGGGAGTGCTACTGCGCAAGGGGTGACTTTTTGGGTGCCAACTCATGCCCCCAATCATCTAGTCACTCACTTTGAGAGCGTATCTGCCTTCCTCTCGTACCCTGCACATGGCTACCCTGGGCGTGACCCTCCCCTTGAGTCGTATCTGTCCCAAAGGCGTCTCTGGGGTGGCAGTGGTACTTCACGAGTCAGGCTGCCCTACACCGGTGCTATCACTATGGCCTTGAAGCCACCTTTTCCTTCTCTTTATCACTACCCCGGATTATCGGGACCTGAGGCCTTCCCACGGCGTCGCTCCCTCCATGGTCTTTCCTACCCATGGGTATCGGGGAACCGCGCTGTGACTGCCTTGACTTAATGATATTTGATCTTGGCGACGCCCTGGTTGGGCGACGCCTCCACCTAGGCGACGCCTCGCCTTGGCGACGCCTCGCCTTGGCGACGCTTCCTCTTGGCGACGCTGGTACTTGGCGTCTCTTCACCTAGGCAAAGCCTTGTGTTGACTTTGACTCCTGGAGTTGACTTTGACCTTGACTTTGTCAACGCCCGAATACGGGACGGTACAGACATTGACCTACACAAGAGGCCATCCGTGGTCTCTTGGAACGATTTGAAAGCTTGTTTACGCGCTAGATTCGTCCCCCACACTTTAGGAAAGACCTATTGTTGAAACTCCAACGGTTTCATCAAGGCACGCTAAGTGTGGATGATTACTTTAAACAACTAGACACGCTTTTAATTCGAGTTAATATGGATGAGAGTGAGGAAGCTAAGATAGCTAGGTTTGTGAGTGGCCTTCGAAGGGACATTCAAGACGTGGTAGAGTTGCAAGAATATTCTTCTTTGGAAAATGTGGTTCACCTTGCTAGTAAAATTGAAAATCAACTTGCAAGGAAAAATTCCTTCAAATATTCTTCTAAGGATAACTACTACCACTCTTCTTGGAAAAATAAAAATAGCTCTTTTTCAAATACCCCTTCTAAGGACTCTACTTTCAAACCTAGAGATTCTAAGCCTTCCACTTCCACTTCTAGGCCTAAATCACCACCTAAATCGTCTAGTAAGAAGTGTTTTAAATGCTTAAGCTATGGACATATTGCTTCTAATTGCCCTTCTAAGCGAACTATGTATATGCATGATGGGGTAGATGGTAGTGAGCATGAGTCCGAATCTTCTAGACATTCCTCACCTTCTAGATCCCCAAGTGAGAGTGAGAGTGAGAGCCCACATGAGGGTGACCTGTTAATAATAAGACGCATGCTTGGACAAGTTTTAAAACCTTTTGATGAAACTCAAAGAGAAAATATTTTTCATTTGAGGTGTCTTATTAATGATAGGGTATGCTCTTTGATTGTGGATGGGGGGAGTTGTGCTAATGTGGCAAGCACAAGAGTGGTAGACAAACTTGGATTGCCTACCATCTCTCATGCCAAGCCCTACAAGTTACAATGGTTAAGTGAGGTAGGTGAGCTAGTGGTGAACAAGCAAGTCCTCATTACATTTTCCATTGGTAAATATAAAGATGAGGTCTTGTGTGATGTTGTTCCAATGGAAGCTACTCATATTCTTTTAGGTAGGCCATGGCAATTTGATAGAAAAGTTTTTCATGATGGCTTTACCAACAAAATTTCTTTTAACTTCCATGGGCACAAAGTCATTCTTATGTCTCTCTCTCCAAAGGAAGTGCATGAGGACCAAGTCAAAATGAGAGAAAAGAGAGAGAAAGAAAATGATAAAAAAAGTTCCAAGAGAAGCCTTCTCATATCTACCCAACAAGTTAAAAAGGTAATAGTTACTCAAAAGCCTATTTTTTAGCTATTCCTAGACCTATTGAATGTGAGTCGGCTAAGGATAGTCCCACATGTTTGGACAATTTGGTAAAGGAATATGAAGATGTGTTTTGTACCGACCAGGTAGTCGCGAGTGATGACGTGGCAGCAAGAGATAAAATAGGCGTGTTAAGCGGAACACCTGGCTGGCAGAAGGGAAGCACATCGGGGAGTTCGTGTAGTCGGCAGTCGTTAAGTTGGCGTGCTCCGATCTCTAGCATATCTAAATCGGCGGTCACCAGGCTTGTAATGTCCTCGCCGTATGCGAGCTTGGGCGACCAAGTGATCAGAGATCACCGAGAGGAGGACATCGCTGAAAGATCAGGAAAGCTTGTTCAAGGCTTTCAAGGAGCACGAGTGCGAAGGATGAAGTTATCAGATGATCATTCCCTAGCTAGCCAGAGGTTGAGGTCAGGGAACAGCTTACCAGGACATGCACGGTGAAGCAAGTGAAGCAGATCATGATGGCGGCTGGCGAGACCACAGAGAAGGTGTGCATGGTGACACCCCGCACTCGCCACACAGAAGAGATCGCGCTCCAAGGCAGCTATACGCCGAGTTGCTCATTGCATGGGTAACTTAGTCGAACAGCCTGAAGAGTAAGAAGTGACGCTCAAGCAGAGGACGCTCCAGATGGTGACACGTGTACAGCTGGATGCAAGCCACGTGTCCAGAGGTGTAACTGTCAGGAGAGAGAAAGTGCACTGGTATATAAGGGATTCTAACGAACTTCTGAGGTACGCGTGTTTAGAACACTTCTTTACGCTTGAGAATACTTGAGTACGCTGAGAGAGTTTTTGCACGGTTCCTTGAGTTCTTAGTTTTCTCTCTTAGAGTTTTGGTGGTTTCGTCGCTGACTTCAGCGTCGGAGCGCGATCGACCGAAGCGGCGCCACTCTGTCTTTTGCAGGTTCTTGAGGTGAATCGAGGTGTGAAGGACGGAAGCTAGCGTGGTGCAAAGCCGATCCAGAGGAAGACACCTTTGACGAGGCAAGGCTCTTGCGCTCTGGTCAACAGGCAGGATCATGTTTCAAGATCTTCCTAAAGGCTTACCACCTCTAAGAGGAATTGAACACCAAATAGACTTCATGCCCTGGGTTTCTTTACCAAATCGCCCTGCATATAGGACCAATCCCCAAGAGGCCAAAGAAATTCAACAAGTTGAGGATTTATTAGCTAAGGGGTGGGTACTAGATAGCATGAGCCCATGTGTTATGCCTGTCATACTTGTCCCAAAAAAAGATGGGACATGGAGGATGTGTACGGATTGTCGCGCTATAAATAACATTACCATCAAATATAGGCATCCCATTCCTAGGTTAGATGACTTGTTGGATGAATTACATGGGTCTAAAATTTTCCAAAATTGATCTTAAGAGTGGTTACAATCAAATTCGAATTAAACATGGTGTTGAATGGAAAACCGCTTTTAAGACCAAATTTGGTTTATATGAGTGGTTGGTCATGCCTTTTGGCTTGACTAATGCTCCTAGTACCTTCATGCGACTCATGCATCATGTATTAAGAGCATTCATTGGCAAGTTTGTTGTGGTTTACTTTGATGATATTCTTATATATAGCTTGTCTTTAGAAGATCATGAGTCACATGTTAGACAAGTATTAGAAACTCTTAGGAAGGAGAAATTGTATGCTAATCATGCTAAATGTTTCTTTGCATTAGATCATATAGACTTCCTAGGGTTTGTGGTAAGTCATAAAAGGGTGCATGTAGATCAAACAAAAGTTGCAGCAATTCAACATTGGCCTACACCCACCAATGTCAATGAAGTATGAAGCTTTCATGGACTTGGTAGTTTTTATAGGCGGTTTGTGAAAGACTTTAGTACAATTGCCGCACCTTTAAATGCCATAGTAAAGAAGGATGTGGTTTTTAAGTGGGGACAAGAGCAAGAAAACGCTTTTCAAACTTTGAAGGATAGATTAACTAAAGCCCCCATTCTAGCCCTTCCTAACTTTTCTAAGACATTTGAAATAGAATGTGATGCCTCTAATATAGGCATTGGGGCCATTCTCCTTCAAGAAGGACACCCCATAGCTTATTTTAGTGAGACACTCAAAGGGAATCATCTCAATTACTCCACTTATGATAAAGAACTTTATGCTCTTGTTAGAGCTTTGGCTAATGAACCAGTCCATAGCCATCCCGGTCAGGGTGCTCATAAAGAGCTTGCACTTGGCAGCGTCAGAACCGCCTACCAGGACCATCTGTGTGTGAAATGCAGCAAGGTGCGTCTCTGGGTCCTCCATCCCGGTGAAGATCACCTTGGGCCCCGCGAACGTGTTCGGGATCACAGCGTCTAGGATCTCCTGCGAGAAAGGAGTGGAAAACTCCCTTGGTGGGGAATGGTTCTCCATCTCGTCATGTCCAGGCCGCCTCCAGTCATTTCTCAGGCCCTGGCGCAATTCCTCATTTACGCGGTGGAGCTCTTCATTCCGCTCATGCGAGGCGTCGAGATCTGCCTGCATGCGTTCCTGTTCCATTTTCGACTCCGCCATGTCCTGCTGCAGCCCCCTCATTATCTCCAGGACCTGTTGCATGGATAGTTCTGCTGGGGCTGCGCGTGCTGTGCTTCGTCTGGTGGGGGCCATTGTCACTCCAACCTCCTCCAACGTTACTGCGACTTCGTAGATTTTCTCGAACTTGTGATGGGACTGATGTTTTATATCGGCCCCACGGTGGGCGCCAAATGTTCCGTCCGGTTGACCGGGACGTCTTCGTGCGCGACCTCAACCGTCAGCTAGGGTCTCCTTCCCACTGGTTACCTGTGGAATCCTGCAAAAAAGAGGACAAAGAGGCGCCCTAGCGGCCGATTGCACTCAGATGCTCAAGTCAGCCAGCAAGAAACACCAAAACTGTTCACCTACGTCTCTGAGCACCGCGTATGGCACTCTGAAGGTGGTAAAATGGACTGTGTACTGTGTGTGTTCTCTCCCTCAGGCAAAGATATTCCCCAGTCACTTGTACGTAACCTTGAAGCACGAGCAAGCAACTAGAGAGTTCTGGTAAATCTGCCAAAAGTTCGAACCCCGTCTCCAACATTCTCCGCGCTATTTAAACTACCCAAGCATTAAAGCGCCTTAAAGCGCCTTTAATTACAAATGTAACGCACTCAATCAGCGTATTTAATTTAGAAAACGTAGCGCATTTAAGACGTTGAAACGCTTGGGAGCCATTATAGTACCTGAATGCTCGAAAGGGAAACTGTATTGAATGACTTTAATTACCTGGCTCCTGACTAAAGGGTGTTTCCATTCTGACATGGCTGTTGTACACGTGGAGGGCCTCACGACGCCGTGACCCCATCTGGGGGCGTTTCTGCCCACCTGGGGACGTTTCTGCGTGTGAGTCCTCCTGCTTGGGAGTGCTACTGTGCTAGGGGTGACTTTTTGGGTGCCAACTCATGCCCCCAATCATCTAGTCACTTACTCTGAGAGCGTATCTGCCTTCCTCTCGTACCCCGCACCCGGTTACCCTGGGCGTGACCTTCCTCTTGGGTCGTATCTGTCCCGAAGGCGAAATCTGGGGCGGCAGGGGTACTTCACGAGTCAGGCTGCCCTACACTGATGCTATCACTATGGCCTTGAAGCCACCTTTTCCTTCTCTTTATCACTCCCCCGAGCTATCGGGACCTGAGGCCTTCCCACGGCGTCGCTCCCTCCATGGTCTTTCCTACCCATGGGTATCGGGGAACCACACGGTGATTGCCCTGCTTTAGCACTGTTTGATCTGGCGACGCCCTGGTTGGGCGACGCCTTCACCTAGGCGACGCCTTCACCTAGGCGACGCCTTGTCTTGGCGATGCTGGCACTTGGCGTCTCTCCACCTAGGCGACGCCTTGCGTTGACTTTGACTCTCCAGTCGTTGACTTTGACTTTGACTTAGTCAACGCCCGGATACGGGATGGTACACAAGCCCCCCAGTCTTAAGCCGAAGACTTGTCTTCAGCGCAAAGACTAAAGCCTCGCCCACGCCGTCCACGTGCCATCCTGATGACGTGTCATTCCGTGCTGACTCAACAATTCTCGAATTGTTGACATGACGCTCTCTGAACCCTAGGAGCGCTCTCACTGACTGATTGGACCTCCTCTGAAATGGTGATAATAACACCTTTTGGGGCTACCCTTGATCGCGCGCCACGTGGCCCATCGCATGGCCAGCCTCTAGAGACCCTTGCGTTTCCCTGGGGCGATTGATCCTTTGACACGTGGTACGATCTCACGGCCCCTAGTTAGCGCCTCTTGAGTTACGAAATGTAACGTTTAAGTTACTCCAAACCCCGCGCTCACCCTACTGTTACATTCATCCCCTCTGCGTTTTTGCACTGTTCGTCGTCTTCAAACCCCTTTTCTCCGCGATTGTTGTTCTCCCCTTCCTATGCTCTTCTTCCATCTTCCCTTCGATAGCAAAGGTATGATTTTCGAACACTCACGACCCTTCCCTTTCGTCGCATTGTATGATTTATTGAACTGCCTGGGACTGTTGTTGTTCATGCATTACTGCGTTCTTCCGCTTCTCCTTCCTTCTCTGGGTTTTCTCGCGTGGGTGATGTTTCCTGGGGTCACTCCCCTTCCTGCCATGGCTACACTTGCTAAACCCTTTTTCCTCTCTTCTTTCTCCAGCTATTTATTTACACCATGACGCGCACGAACGCAGAGCCTGATTCCTCCCCCAAGACCCCCAAGTCCAACTACAAAGCCTTCTACCCATGGGCCCCCGACGAGCTCCTGAGCGAATGTACTAGCCTGACTTCCTTCCAAGACCTGGAAGCTCATCGCGGGGATCCCCATTTGTACAACTTTAACGCTTTCTGCCGCACACACGACGCCCACATATCCGTCCGTCCCGGCAGGCCTGGGGAACCTGTCTGTTTGGATGACAAACCTAGAAAGGGGAAACCCTTCTTCTTCATGTATCAGACCGTGTTCAAACGCGTAGGAGTGCGTCTCCCATTCACCCCCTTTGAGCGGGAACTCCTCACTGAAATCAATACCGCCCCCGCCCAGCTCCATCCCAACAGCTGGGCATTCGTGAGGGGTTTTCAAATTCTTTGCGGACACTTGGGTATCCTCCCTTCCGTAGACGTCTTCCTACATTTCTTTGAGGTGAAAAAGCAGGGGAAAAGCTTCTGGGTAAGCTTTTCCGGGATCGCGGGTAGGATCCTCCTCTCCCTCTTCCAAAATTCTTACAAGAACTGGAAAGGGAAGTTCTTTAGGGTGTGCAGCGCCAAGCACGATCCCACAGCCTTGGATGGCTTCCCCCTTTACTGGACGGAGCGCCCCAAACTGCTCAGGGCCAAAACCCTGGAAGAGCTATCTCCCGCCGACAGGGAGGTAAGCAAAGCCTTGGCCGGGTTGGGGATCGTTTTTGATACCTTGAAGCTTGTTGCTAGCGAGTACAATGCTCACGCCCTGACCACCTACTTTGGTAAGGGGACTCTCCCCTCATCCTTCTTGTTGTGAACACCCTGCTACCGGATGTTTGTTCCCCCAGAATATTCTACTCGTTTTATATTGTGCCATGTTACTTGCATCTCACGCCTCCATGTGTATTGTAATTTTGCATAGCTGCTTTGGTCCTAATTTTTGCTGTTTGGTCTGTTTTGATGTAGGATCGGTGATGGGCGCTTCTAAGAGAATGATGCTGGCGAAAGCAATGAAGGAGGCTCGCGCCGCCAAGGCGGGCGCCTCCTCCACCCCTGCTGCCGATCCAGTTCCCCCACCAACTCTGTCGCCGCCTCCTCCGTTTACCGCCGAAGCTCCCCTTAGTTCATCTCCGTCATCTCCACACAGCCCCGCAGCACTTCAGACTCCTGGCTCTCCTCTATCGATCGCCGCCGTTCCCCTAGCCGCGGCCTCGTCACCGGCTCCAACCCCCCTTGACAAAGGGAAACGGGTCTTGGAGATTCTATCAGATGATGAGGACTCGGAGGGTGTGGCGCCTTTCAAAAGGAGAAAATCTGCACAGGTTCCTCTTTTGGTAGAGGCGTCGCCCTAGGGAGGGAACTCCTTCATGGACAACCCCCCAAGTGCGACCTCACTTCCCCCCACGACACTCCAAGAGGAAGGGGGCGAAGGCGCCGAATCTGCCCCGCCTCCGCCGCCGGTAGAAGTCATTGCTTCCCCTGCTCCCGTCGCTGCCGCCCCCGATTTCATCGCCATCCCTCCTCCAATCATGCATCTAATGAGGGGCTTCAGTGGTGGGACTCTGCCAGAGGGCACCGACAGGAAAGAAGGCATGCCTTTCTACTTGGGGGCCTTCTTGGCGGTGGCCCTTGAATGGCGCGCCCAGGCCAGGAACGCTGCCTTACAAACCCAAACTCTCCAGGCCTTGGAAACAAGGGTGACTGCTCTGGAGGAGGAGAAGAAAACCCTGGGATGCCAGAATGAAACCTACCAAACCTCCCTAAAGCATGCGCAAGAGTCCAAAGCAGAAACTGAGAGGCAACTGGCAGAGGCGTTGGAGCTCCAGGCTGGCTTTTATACTCGGGAAGTCGCCCTCCAAGTTCAGATAACGGGCCTTCAGGAATTGGTCAAAGCTGATGCAGAAGTTCAAAAGGACCTGAAGGACCGTTGCTGTGAGCAGGCTGACAAGATGGAGCGGATGGAGGGGGAAATGGCCTCCCAAGCCTAGGCTATGGGCCTTCTCCAAGCTGACTACGACAAACTACAGGCCGAGGTCAGTCGGCTTCGTGTGGAAAAGGAGGCTTTGGAGAAGCAGGTAGCCTCGGGGGACGCCGCCATCGAGGAACTAGAGAAGGACAAAAAGGCCCTCATCCAGGAGATGGAGGGTACTTTCGAGGAGGGGTTCCAAGAAGCTTTGGCTCAAGCAGTCAGCACGAATCCGGGGATTGACATTTTCAGCTGCGATCCCACTCACCACATTGTTGATGGAAAGGTCGTGCCCTTGGAGACAGACGACTGAGCCGCCACCCCCCGATCATTAGCTCATTTCTTTACACTTGTTTTAAGCTTCTCTGACAAATTTGTAATTCTTTGAAATCATCTGCACTCTTGATACAACTCTGGAACTTTGTTATAATTACTTTCATGTCCTCGCGACATAGAATCCTACCCGTGCGATTTTATTCTCATCCTTCACCTTTGCGCGCTTCGGGTATTTTATTTGTGTTTTGCCTGTTTCTTTCACTTCGTTGGATGGCCTTGTATGCCCGGGAAAGGTCGCGTGCCAACCCTCCCGCCCATGGAGAGGCTCACCTAGTGACGTCGTATCGTCCACGGGGTGTTTCTAACACCGAAACGGTTCTTTCCTTGATCCTTAGCACCCGGCGCCCACGCCTAAGGAGAGGCCTGCTATAGCAGCGCCGTATCGTCCCCGGGTGTCTAAAACGTCGAGTGCTTTGGGGGGGGGGGGGGGTCGTTCCCTCTATGGTCTTTCCTTCCCATAGGTATCGGGGAACACCCTGCCAGCGATTCGCCGGTGTTTGGCGGTCTTAACTCCCTCCACAGTCTTTCCTACCCGTGGGTATCGGGGAGGTGACGCCAGCAACTAACTCTGCCCCCTTCAATTTCGTCTCCCTCCACAATCTTTCCTACCTGTGGGTATTGGGGAGGCGACCCTGTTGACATTTGGGTTGGCGACACCTGCGACGTCTCACGCTGGCGTCGCCCTTCACGTCCTTCCGGGCGATGCCTCGGGCGTTACCTTTACTTCGACATTGACTTTGATTCTTGCCTTGGTCGACGCTTGATGACAGCGAAGAGCTCAAGGTTTTGTCCGTGCCATCCACGTGGCGCTTCTTGTATGGCTGATGGGACGTTCCGTCATTCGATTTGATCCACGTGGCGCTGCTTGTATGGATGATGGGACATTCAGTCATTCCACTGAGTCCTGACTCCTGCTGTGCCCCTGACCCACTTTCGACGACGCATCGTACCACTGGATATTCTGTTGATACGACGTTCTCTGATTTTACCCAGCGGTGCCAGGGTCATCCTTTCATCTTCTGCCACGTGGATCAATCGTGCGGTGCATCCATTCACGTCGTTTGGCGCTCTAACTGCTTTATTTAACCCTTCAAACTCTGAAACTATCCTCATCATTTTCTCACTCTTCATAACCTACTTACGCTCTTTCTTCTTGCGCCCTTCCTTCTTGCACCCTTCCCTTTCTCCCGAAGGGTTGTTCCAGCATTCGCTTCCCTCGCTCAACTCTTGCATTTCCGGCAGTCCCTACACTCTTGACAACCCCTAATCTTGTCAAAGAATGTCTTCTCATGCTGCTTCCTCCAGGGTCAATCCCAAGGACTTGTACCCTAGGGCTTCGAGTGAACTTCTTGACGAGTGTTCATGCTTACTCGCTACCAGGGCCATAAGGGAGCACAAAGGGGATTCGTGTTCCTATGACCATCGGGCGTTCGCGAGGAGGCATGACGACGACATCGTCGTGCTCCCTTGCACTCTAGGGGAACCGGTATGTGGAGACGAACGGGCCAACGAAGGGGTCCCTTTCTTTTACTTTTACCAGGTGGTGTTCAAGACCATCGGAGTGCGCCTACCCTTCTCCTGGTTCGAGAAGGAACTGCTGACGGAGATCAACATTGCTCCGGCCCCGTTATACCCCAACAGCTGGGCCTTTGTCAAAGCCTTCGACATTCTCTTCGGGTTTCTGGGTTGTGCACCCTCGGTTGACCTCTTTCTTCACTTCTTCGAGGTGAAGAGGCAGAGACACAACCTCTGGGTAACTCTCAGTAATGTACCCGGGAGAGTTCTCTTCACACCCTTCCAAAGCTCGTTCACCGGGTGGAAAGGCCGGTTCTTCAAGATCTGTCGTACTGACCTTGTTCCCGACGCTCTGGATGGGTTTCCGCTGTACTGGGTGAGAGAGGCGAGGGCCCTCAAAACCAAACCCTTCAAGAAGCTGGCTCCAAGTGATCAAATAGCTTGCCGGATTCTTGCTGAGGCGGGAGGTTTTGACTCTGCCACTTTGATCAGCCTGGAGTTCAACGCTGGGACTCTCGAAAAGTACATATGTAAGAGCCACTGCCTTAGAAACTTCGGCCTTCATTGCTTTCTAACTGTGTATGTCTTGCTTCATGGTGTCTCTGACACGTTTATCTCCTTTGGTGCAGGTTCGAAAATAAACCAAGAAAGGAGGACACGACTTACTCGAGCTCTGCGGGCTGGGAAAGGGGCTTCGCCTTCCTCCAGTGTTGATTCTGACGGCCATTGAGAAATGGCTTGTTCGTGTTTTTGCATGATCTGTAGTGTTTGCTCCGTTTGTGCTACTCTCATTGTATTGAACATTGCTTGTAACAACAACTTTTCAATATCATACTTGATTTTTTGCAACGCCACTTTACTTTGCATATGCTTCGCGTACCGCGCGCTTTTCTTTCGTCATGTTCTTCCAACGGTGCATGCCTTCACCTGGGCGACGCCTTCACATGGGCGACGCCTTCACATGGGCGACGCCTTTATCTAGGCGACGCCTTCTTTCTTGGCGACGCCATGACCTAGGCGACGCCTTCTTTCTTGGCGACGCATCACATTACTTCAAACGGAGAAAGATAAAGGCTGAAAACCAAGGCACTTCTTTTTCTCAAACTGGTTTTACCTTTTATTAGGGTGACCTCATTAAAAAACCCCCGAGAGGGAAAAAGAGCGACCCCTTCAACTAAATTGTTACATATTGCTTACATAAGTCAACTGAAATAAAATTTTAAGTTGGCTGCATTCCAACTGCGCAGGATAGGACCTCCATCTAAAGTCTCCAGGTTGTACGAACCGTTGCCCTTAGCTTCAGTAACTCTGAAGGGTCCGGTCCACTTGGGAGACAACTTATTCTCCAACTCGTATGGGTGAGCTTTCCTCATCACTAGGTCGCTGACCTGAAACTGTCGCAGCTTTACCTTAGAGCTATATTGCCGCTCTACTCTTCTCTTCATCGCTTCAGCCTTTATTCTAGCTTCTTCCCTGGCCTCGTCTAGCAGATCCAGGTTTACCCGCCTCTCTTCATTGGATTCCTCCACCACAAAGTTTTGAAAACGTGGTGAGCTTTCATGTATTTCTACTGGAATCATCGCGTCCGACCCGTAAACCAAACTGAAAGGCGTCTCCATAGTTGAGGATTGAGGCGTGGTGTGATATGCCCATACGACCCTTGGTACCTCTTCCGCCCACGCCCCTTTGGCTTTCTCTAACCTTCTTTTTAACCCCCTCAGCAGAACTCTGTTTGCTGACTCCACTTGTCCATTGGTCTGGGGGTGTTCAACCGATGCAAACACTTGTTTGATTCCTACCTCAGCACACAGATTTCTCAACTGCTGACTGGCAAACTGGGTCCCGTTATCAGATATCAGGCGCCTAGGTACGCCAAAACGGCACACGATATTCTTCCACACGAAATGTTGTACCTTGTGCGCAGTGATCTGTGCAACGGGCTCTGCTTCTATCCATTTGGTGAAGTATTCGATGGCGACGATCAAATACTTCATCTGCCGGATCGCCAGTGGGAACGGGCCCAGGATGTCGATTCCCCATGTATGGAAAGGCCACGGGCTGTATATGGATCGCAATTCTTCCGGCGGCGCCTTATGCCAGTCGGCGTGCTTTTGGCATTGCCTACACCGCTGGGCGTGTCGTGCGCAGTCCTCTTTCACTGTTGGCCAGAAGAAACCTGCGCGTATTACCTTGGAGGCTAGGGATCTTCCCCCTACGTGGCTCCCGCAGATGCCTTCGTGTAGCTCCGCCATTATCCTGGTGCACTCGTCGCCGCTGACGCATGTTAGGATAGGGTGAGTGAAACCGTGCCTGGACAGCACCCCATCCACCAAAGTATATCTTGCGGCATTTCTTTTGACTTTTTTACCCTCTTCAAGCTCCAGTGGGAGAGCCCCATCCGCCAGGTATCGCTTGTAGGGCGTCATCCAGGTGTCTCCCCTGGCCAAAACGCATACCTGCATCTGCTCTCCTTCGGGCACGCCCGCGTACATGCTGATGCGGGACGCCCTCTGCGTATCTTGGGTCAAAGAGCAATGACTCCTCGGTCTTCCCCTTGATGTATAAATCTGGAGGACATCCACCCTGTTGTCTTCCACGAATCTACGCAGAGCTTTGAGAGTCTCTTGGATCACTGTCCTCTGTCTACCCCCCTTGCCTGAGCTGGCCAGCTTTGCAAGCAGGTCAGCTCTGGCATTCTGCTCCCTCGGGACATGTATCAGCTCAAGAGCGT
Source organism: Phaseolus vulgaris (assembly GCF_051622355.1). Classification (NCBI taxonomy): domain Eukaryota; kingdom Viridiplantae; phylum Streptophyta; class Magnoliopsida; order Fabales; family Fabaceae; genus Phaseolus; species Phaseolus vulgaris. Next base: position 28,711,428 of record NC_143507.1, read on the forward strand.
TGAATGCCCCCTTCAACAACTGGACGTATTTCAGATACGCCGCCATCTGTGGGTCCTTCGCCTGGAACTCATCCGACACCTGCCCCGTAATCAGCTGGGAGTCGCTCTTCACCAGGAGGTTCTGTGCGCCCATCTCCTTGGCCAGGAGCATTCCTGCTATCAGGGCTTCATATTCTACCTGATTGTTACTTGCCTTGAAGGCGAAGCGCAGGGCCTGCTCGATCAGTATGTCGTCGGGTCCCTCCAAGACTATTCCCGCACCGCTCCCTTGTTGGTTGGAAGAGCCATCAACCGAGTGCAGCCACTGCGAACTCACTTCCACCTCTTGCTCACCTCCGGGCGACAGTTCCGCTATAAAATCTGCGTACACCTGCCCTTTGATGGATCCTCTAGGCTCATACTGGATGTCGAACTCTGACAGTTCTACCGCCCAGCGCACCATTCTTCCCGCCACATCAGGCTTCTGCAGCACTTTTTGTATAGGGAGGTTGGTCATCACCACCACCGTAAAGCTGTGGAAGTAATGACGGAGCCTCCTGGCAGAAAATACTACCGCTAGCGCCGCCTTCTCTAGCGCTTGGTACCTCGTCTCAGCTCCCTGTAACGCCTTGCTTACGAAATAGATGGGCTTCTGACTCTGGTCCTGCTCCTGGACTAACACAGAACTGATGGCCCGCTCCGTTACAGTAAAATATAACCGGAGGGGCACGCCCGTTACCGGCTTGCAGAGGACCGGTGGCGTCGCCAGGTACTCCTTCAGCTTAATGAAAGCCGCTTCGCACTCCTCAGTCCATGCAAAGCGACTGTTTCTCTTGAGGCATTGGAAATATGGGTGCCCCTTCTCTCCTCCGGCGGAAACAAACCTCGAGAGCGCCGCCATCCGCCCTGTCAGCTGTTGCACCTCCTTTACCGACGTCGGGCTCCGCATGGCGATAATCGCCGCACATTTGTCGGGGTTCGCCTCTATCCCCCTCTCCGTGAGCATAAAACCCAAGAACTTACCGGCCTCTACCCCGAAAACACATTTCTCCGGGTTTAACTTGAGGCGGTACTTGGATATTGTGACGAACAACTCCTCCAAGTCCGCCATGTGCTGCGCCCTATTCTGCGACGTCACCACCATGTCGTCTACATAGGCGTACACATTCCTCCCGAGCATTGGCACCAGGACCTTGTCCATTAACCTTTGGTACGTGGCGCCCGCATTTTTCAGCCCAAAAGGCATCACCTTATAGCAGTAACTGCAGGTCTCAGTCATGAATGCAGTCTTGCTCTCGTCTCTTGGGTGCATCTTGATTTGGTTGTACCCCGAAAAGGCGTCCAGGAAACTCAACACCTTGCTGCCGGACGCACTGTCTACCAAGGCGTCGATGCTGGGCAGCGGATACGAGTCCTTTGAAGTCAACACATATCCTCCATTTTCCGTTCGCCTTTTTCACCAAGACGACGTTGGCAAGCCACTCAGGGTATTGAATCTCCCTGATGTGGCCAGCACTCAACAGCTTCTGTGTTTCGTCTCTCACCACCTGTTGTCGTTCCTCATTGAACTTTCTCCTTCTCTGACGCACGGGACGGACCGTGGCGTCCATGCTGAGGTGGTGACACAGGAAATCGGGATCAATGCCTGGCATATCCGAGGCGGACCATGCGAAGGCATCCAGGTGGCGTGAAATCACTTATGCCACCCCTTCCTGTTCTTCTGGGCTCAGCGAACTTCCTAACTTGAAAGTCTTGCCGCCAATCTCCCTTTCTATGGCGCTAGCCGCGGGCTGTTCCCTGCCATCATCTTCGACGGGCACCGCCTCTACCACGGGCGCCGCGTCGTCAGGGCCTTCCTCCATAAGCGCATCTGCTTCGGGCATCGCCCTTTCCGCTATGGCCTCTTTAGGCGTCAACCCAGCGGGCATCGCCTCAATCATCGTCGTGTCCGCGCTCGGCGGACGTTCATACACCATGAACACGCCTCTCTTCGTTTTCAGGCTGTTCTCATAGCATTTCCTTGCCTCCTCCTGGTCTGACCTGATGACTATCACCTGGCCATTGAGGTCCGACAGCTTCATCTTCATGTGACGTGTGGAGGACACCGCGTTCAGGCGGTTTAACGCCGGTCTGCCCAGCAAAATATTGTAGGCAGAGTTGGCGTTCACGACAAGGTACCGGATGCTTTCGGTACGGGAGGCCTCTCCGTCTGTGAACGTAGTCCTCAATTCCAGGTACCCCCGGACTTCCACCTGGTTATCCCCGAACCCATACAGGCACCCAGTATAGGGACTCAACAGATCGGGGGACAGCCGTAACTTATTAAAGGTCGACAGAAACATGACGTCTGCCGAACTTCCTTGGTCAACAAGCACTCTGTGCACCTTCCTTCCGGCTGTGACGACTGAGATGACAACGGGGTCGTTGTCGTGGGGTACCACATCTCGGAGGTCTCTTCTCGTGAACACGAGATCCGACTCCCATGGCTCCCCCGAGAGCCTCTCTTCGATTGAATTTACCCCCCTCGCGTATTTCTTCCACTAGGAGGCGGTGGGTCCCCCGCCGGAAAAACCTCCAGCAATGGTGTGGACTTCGCCAAGCACAGGCATCTCATGTGCTGGTTCTTCTACCGACGGCGGCAAGGTGGCGGTCGTTGTGGGCTCTGCGACATAGTCTTTCAAGAACCCAGCTCATCTAGCTGGTAGCCCAACGACAGGCAGTTGTCAATATGGTGCCCGAAAGCCTCGTGGAATTCACACCAAGAGTCTTTCCGAGGCCCCAACACCTTGTCGGTCTTCGCCGGTCGCCTCAGCCTCTCAGCTATGTTAGGCACGGCGATCAAATCCTTCAATTCAACCACGAAGTTGTACCTCGCCGGTCTCGCTCTTTCTCTGGCCGGGCGATCGCCTCCTTCTTGGCCCCGGGGCTGGGGCTTTCTGGCCTCGTAGGGGCGTCTCGCCTCTGGCTTCTTTCTTCCCGTCGTGGTCTCATTGACCCTGACGGGTTGAGCTCGCGCCGGTCCCCTCAGGCGTGAGGGCACGACGCTGGTGCGCTTCACACACACCTCCCCTTCAGAAGCAATATGTTCTACCGCCCTACGCCGTAGTTCAGCGAAAGTCCTAGGGCGGTTGCGGATGATGGATTCTCCAAAAGGACCGGGGCATACGCCTTTCACAAATGCGTACACGATCATAGGCTCCTCTGTCGTACCAACCTTCACGACCTGGGCCCCGAAGCGATTGATATACTCCTTCAGGGTCTCCCCTTGATACTGCTTCACATCGAACAGGTCGTAAGAGACTGGCGGCGGGGCCTTGTTTGCTAAGTATTGTTCCCTGAACAACCGCGACAATTGGCGGAAAGATGTGATATGACCCTCTGGAAGGCTAATGAACCAGTCCATAGCCATCCCGGTCAGGGTGCTCATAAAGAGCTTGCACTTGGCAGCGTCAGAACCGCCTACCAGGTCCATCTGTGTGTGAAATGCAGCAAGGTGCGTCTCTGGGTCCTCCATCCCGGTGAAGATCACCTTGGGCCCCGCGAACGTGTTCGGGATCACAGCGTCTAGGATCTCCTGCGAGAAAGGAGTGGAAAACTCCCTTGGTGCGGAATGGTTCTCCATCTCGTCATGTCTCACGTCATTTCTCAGGCCCTGGCGCAATTCCTCATTTACGCGGTGGAGCTCTTCATTCCGCTCATGCGAGGCGTCGAGATCTGCCTGCATGCGTTCCTGTTCCATTTTCGACTCCGCCATGTCCTGCTGCAGCCCCCTCATTATCTCCAGGACCTGTTGCATGGATAGTTCTGCTGGGGCTGCGCGTGCTGTGCTTCGTCTGGTGGGGGCCATTGTCACTCCAACCTCCTCCAACGTTACTACGACTTCGTAGATTTTCTCGAACTTGTGATGGGACGGATGTTTTATATCGGCCCCACGGTGCGCGCCAAATGTTCAGTCCGGTTGACCGGGACGTCTTCGTGCGCGACCTCAACCGTCAGCTAGGGTCTCCTTCCCACTGGTTACCTGTGGAATCCTGCAAAAAAGAGGACAAAGAGGCGCCCTAGCGGCCGATTGCACTCCGACGCTCAAGTCAGCCAGCAAGAAACACCAAAACTGTTCACCTACGTCTCTGAGCACCGCGTATGGCACTCTGAAGGTGGTAAAATGGACTGTGTATTGTGTGTGTGTTCTCTCCCTCAGGCAAAGATATTCCCCAGTCACTTGTACGTAACCTTGAAGCACGAGCAAGCAACTAGAGAGTTCTGGTAAATCTGCCAAAAGTTCGAACCCCGTCTCCAACATTTTCCGCGCTATTTAAACTACCCAAGCATTAAAGCGCCTTAAAGCGCCTTTAATTACAAATGTAACGCACTCAATCAGCGTATTTAATTTAGAAAACGTAGCGCATTTAAGACGTTGAAACGCTTGGGAGCCATTATAGTACCTGAATGCTCGAAAGGGAAACTGTATTGAATGACTTTAATTACCTGGCACCTGACTAAAGGGTGTTTCCATTCTGACATGGCTGTTGTACACGTGGAGGGCCTCACGACGCCGTGACCCCATCTGGGGGCGTTTCTGCCCACCTGGGGACGTTTCTGCGTGTGAGTCCTCCTGCTTGGGAGTGCTACTGTGCTAGGGGTGACTTTTTGGGTGCCAACTCATGCCCCCAATCATCTAGTCACTTACTCTGAGAGCGTATCTGCCTTCCTCTCGTACCCCGCACCCGGTTACCCTGGGCGTGACCTTCCTCTTGGGTCGTATCTGTCCCGAAGGCGAAATTTGGGGCGGCAGGGGTACTTCGCGAGTTAGGCTGCCCTACATTGATGCTATCACTATGGCCTTGAAGCCACCTTTTCCTTCTCTTTATCACTCCCCCGAGCTATCGGGACCTGAGACCTTCCCACGGCGTCGCTCCCTCCATGGTCTTTCCTACCCATGGGTATCGGGGAACCAACGGTGATTGCCCTGCTTTAGCACTGTTTGATCTGGCGACGCCCTGGTTGGGCGACGCCTTCACCTAGGCGACGCCTTGTCTTGGCGATGCTGGCACTTGGCGTCTCACCACCTAGGCGACGCCTTGCGTTGACTTTGACTCTCCAGTCGTTGACTTTGACTTTGACTTAGTCAACGCCCGGATACGGGACGGTACAGGCGCATGTGCGTCGACTTCACTGACTTAAACAAGGCTTGCCCAAAGGATTCGTATCCTTTGCCAAGCATAGACGCCCTGGTGGACAGTGCTGCAGGGTGCAAGTTGCTGAGCTTCCTGGACGCCTTCTCGGGGTACAATCAGATAAAGATGCATCCCATGGATGAAGAGAAGACCGCCTTCATGACCGAGAGATCGTGCTACTGCTACAAGGTGATGCCCTTTGGGCTGAAGAACGCGGGGGCCACGTACCAAAGGTTGATGGATCGGGTACTTGCACCTATGCTGGGGAGGAATGTGCAAGCGTACGTAGATGACATGGTCGTGACCTCGCCGGAGAAGAGCAAGCACGTCGCGGACTTGGAGGAGTTGTTCACCACAATCGCCAAGTTCAGATTAAAGTTGAACCCCGAGAAGTGCGTTTTTGGCATAGAGGCGGGGAAGTTCTTGGGATTTCTCTTAACTGAAAGAGGAATAGAAGCCAATCCTGATAAGTGTGCTGCCATCTTGGCGATGAGGAGCCCGGCTACCCTGAAGGAAGTGCAGCAACTTACAGGTCGGATGGCCACCCTGTCTCGTTTCGTATCAGCTAGCGGAGAGAAGGGCCATCCGTACTTTCAGTGTTTAAGGCGGAACAACAAGTTTGCCTGGACGAAGGAGTGTGAAGAGGCCTTCGTCAAGCTTAAAGAGTACCTGGCGAGCCCGCCGATTTTGTGCAAACCGCTGGTGGGGACCCCTCTCAGGTTGTATTTTGCTGTGACTGAGAGGGCAGTGAGTGCGGTGCTCGCCCAAGACCAGGACCAAGCTCAAAAGCCTATTTATTTCGTCAGCAAAGTGCTGCATGGCCCGGAGGTGAGGTATCAGGCCTTGGAGAAAGCCGCGCTGGCTGTGGTATTTTCGGCGAGGAGGTTGCGCCACTATTTTCACAGTTTTACAATACTGGTGATGACTGACTTGCCCATCCAGAAGGTTCTGAAGAAACCCGATGTAGCTGGGAGGATGGTGAAGTGGGCGGTGGAACTGTCAGAGTTTGATATCAAGTATGAGCCCCGAGGTTCGATCAAGGGGCAGATTTTCGCTGATTTCGTGGTCGAGCTCTCGTCAGAAGCAGCGCAAGTTGAGGGGGATGATTTCCGTTGGGTACTCTCGGTGGACGGATCGTCGAACCAGCAGGGTAGCGGTGCTGGAGTCATCTTGGACAACGGCGTGCTGATTGAGCAGTCCCTGAGGTTTGCCTTCAAAGCCAGCAACAATCAAGCAGAGTTTGAGGCGCTGATCGCCGGAATCTTGCTGGTTAAGGAGATGGGAGCTAGGGTGCTAATGGCTAAGAGTGACTCGATGTTGGTCACGGGACAAGTAATAGGGGAGTTCCAGGCCAAGGATCAACAAATGGCGGCTTACCTAGAGTATGTGTAGGAATTGAAGAGTTCCTTTGTCTCCTTCGAAGTGGTGCATGTGCCCAGAGAGCAGAATGCCCGAGCTGACTTGCTAGCTAAGCTCGCCAGTTCAGGCAAGGGGGGTAGGCAGAGGACAGTGATCCCAAAAACTCTGAAGACGCCCAGAGCATTTGTAGCAGATCACCTGGTTCTTCAAATAAGCAAGTCGACGGAAAAAGCGGCTAGAAGTCACAGGTCTTTGACTCAAGAGACCTTGAGATCGCCGAGAATAAGAGCATGTCAAGGAGAGAGGGTGAACATCACGCAGGTCTGCGCTACGCATGAGCCAGACACGTGGATAACGCAGTACCAGCGATGCCTGGCAGATGGCCTTCTCCCGCTAGATCCGACAGAGGCTAGGAAGATAAAGAAGAATTCTAGCAAGTTCACAATGATTGATGGCGAGTTGTATAGGTTTGGGTTCACACACCCACTCCTGGAATGTGTGCACGGAGAGAAATGTACAAGAATCATGGCCGAGCTCCATGAAGGGATATGCGGAAGTCACGTCGGGGGTCGAGCTCTGGCCGCAAGAACTCTCCGTGCAGGTTACTACTGGCCAACAATGAGGGAGGATTGCAAGAAGTATGCACAATGTTGCAAGCAATGTCAACGGCACGCCGATTGGCACAATGCGCCTCCCGAAGAGTTGAAATCGATTTACAGCCCTTGGCCGTTTCATACGTGGGGAATCGACATTCTGGGACCTTTCCCATTGGCGATCAGGCAGATGAAGTACTTGGTGGTGGCGATTGAATATTTCACCAAGTGGATCGAAGCAGAACCAGTGGCCCAGATCACCGCACACAAGATCGAGAGCTTCGTGTGGAAGAACATCGTGTGCCGGTTTGGTGTGCCTAAGCGCCTGGTGTCGGACAACGGGACTCAGTTTGCAAGTCACCTATTGAAGAAGCTGTGCGAAGGGGTGGGAATTCAACAAGTATTTGCGTCCGTCGAGCAACCTCAGACAAATGGCCAAGTAGAGTCCGCCAATCGGGTATTGCTGAGAGGTTTGAAGAGAAGACTAGAGAAGGCCAAGGGATCATGGGCTGAGGAGGTACCCCGTATAGTTTAGGCGTACCACACCACCGAGCAGTCAGGAACCCATGAGACCCCGTTTAGCTTGGTCTATGGGTGTGACGCAATGATTCCAGTGGAAATCCAGGAGAGCTCGCCGAGATTCTAGAACTTTGTAGCGGAAGACTCGAACGAGGAAAGAAGGCTGAATCTGGATTTGCTGGATGAGGTCAGGGAGGAGGCGAGAGTAAAGGCTGAGGCAGTAAAAAGAAGGATTGAACGAAGGTATAACTCAAAGGTGATGCCAAGGCAGTTTAAAGAAGGCGACCTGGTGATGAGGAAGGCCCACCAGTACGAGATGGAGAACAAGTTGTCGCCGAAGTGGACGGGACCGTTCAGGATAACCGAGGTGCTCGGGAACGGCGCCTACCGCTTAGAAACGTTGGAAGGAGGGGCGATTCCTCGCACTTGGAACGCCACGCACCTCAAGTTATATTACAATTAAAAGCTTTGTACGTAAAAACAAACACGAAGAGTTTGCAAGCTTTCTGTTAAAACAGTTTGAAGGGGGCACTCTTTTTTCCCTAAGGAGGGTTTTTAATGAGGCCACCCAATAAAGAAGAGTTTTTCAAAGTTTAAAGTGTTTTAGATTGCATGCTTGTTGTTATTACGAAAGTTTTGGAAAAGGACCTTGCCGCTCGTATGTGATTTGAGGCGAGTTGAAGTTATGTTGCATGCTTTCAAAAAGTTAAAGGACCCCATCGCTTTTCGGCGATTGGCGGCATCAGTTAAACTTAAAAGTCCTCATCGTCTTTCGGCGATCGGAGGCACCAGCGACGTTTAAAAGACCTCAACGCCCCCGCGCGTCCTGAGGCGAGAAAGAGATAAAGACCTCCTCGCCGTCGAGCGAGTGCAGGGGAGAAAGAGAAAAAGTCCACAGTGCCTCCAGGGGAGAGAAGATGTAGCCCCTGGGACAATGTAGAGGCACCAGTAAAAAGTCCTCAGTGCCTCCAGGGGAGAGAAGATGTAGCCCCTGGGCAATGTAGAGGCACCAGTTAAAGACCTTCTCGCCGACGAGCGAGTTCAGGCGAGTTAAAGACCTTCTCGCCATCGAGCGAGTTCAGGCGAGTTAAAGACCTTCTCGCCATCGAGCGAGTTCAGGCGGGTTAAAGACCTTCTCACCGTCGAGCGAGTTCAGGCAAGATAAAATCCTTCTCGTCTCGAACGAGTTCAGGTATGGTGTGGAGGGTGGAAGAAGTTTAAAGGATAAGCTAAGGTAGGTTCGAAGAGAACGCCTAACTATTCGGCTTATTGTTCTGAAACTCAGGGAAGGTAGAGAAGGATCCGAAAGGCGCCTCTACCCCAGATGAGGGAACAATGGCCAAGTTATGAAGGCAAGAGGAAGCTGGTATCGCCAAGATTCTTTGGCGATCAGAAGAAATTCAAGCGATGGCAAGGGTAAGGGCCCGTTTTGATGGAGCAGATTAGGTGAACTATGTCTTAAACTATCAGTTGGACTGAAACTCGCTGTTTAGTAAGTAGTTTCACGCTGAAGTTCATTGCCTTAAAGTTCACAAGTTATTAAGATACTATCGTTCGAGAGTTGGTAGTTTGGTCGAGCTTGAAGCAGTAAGTAAACAGTTGCGCCCGCAGAATTGCTAAGTCAATTTCGTTTAAGCGATTTTTACAAGAAAAAGCAAGGCAAACAGAGAGATCGTATGGAGAAGCAGAAAAATTTATGATAAAAGTGGCATCAGTTCAAATACAAAGAAAGAAAGTTATTACAAAGTTTGTGCAAAGCAAATAGGCAGATAAGTGATGGAGGGAAGCAGCTAATCTTCAGAATGAACGATCTTCCCATCCACCACTTCGTTGCATATTGACACCATGGAGAGGTACTGGCAGGCAAATTGCTCCAGGGCGGCGTCAAACCCAGCGGCGAGGACTTGGGCGGAGCTCAGCTCAAGATCTTCATTTTGTTGCTTGAGCCCCTCGGTTTGCTGCTTCAGCTCGTCAGCTCGCTTCTTCAGTTCTTCAGTTTCCCTGCGAGTCTGAGCGAGGTCTTCAGCAACCTTCTTGTTTTCCTCCCGCGCCTGGGCCAGCTCTGCCGCGATCTTTGCATTCCCCTCTCTGGCTTCGGCGACCTCAGCCACGGCGTCATCCCTCTCTTTTTCAAGTTTTCCTAAGAGAACCTCCCGATCGACCGACCTCTTCTCAAGGTTCTCTACCTTGGCTGCATCCGCTTTGATTGATGCCTCCAGGTCAGCCACCTTGAGACGGTAGGGAACCAGCTTGCTCTCCAGCTCGATTTTCTCTTGAGCTAGGAGGTGCAGCTTCTGGCGCAGATCGGTGGCCTCCTTACGCGCCACCCTCAGCTCGGTGCTCATGGCATCCTCCACCCTCGAGTGTTCGATTTCCGCCATCATAAGGTTGCAAGACAACTTCTCCGCCTCGATTCTTATCAGGCGATTCTCCTCTTAGAGTGTGGAGATATCATCCTGAAGTTTCTTGTTGGAGCTCTCCACAGCTTTTGTTATGATAGAGGGGAGATCCTCTGCCATCATTTTAAGCCTAGCTGTGAAGGGCCCCCAGATTCCTTTGACCGCGAGGGAAAGGTTTGCAACCGCTGTTGGTGGAGGCGCTGAAGGAGCCTGGTGCTGGCTCTCACCACCGCCCTCTTGGATTGGTTGTTGAGGTTGGGCTTCTTGGCGTGGTGGTGACGTGGGGGACTCGGTGATGATTATTGGCGAGTTATGAGCGCCTTCGTCCCCACCTGGCGCAGCTTCGGCGATTGAGGCAGTTGAAGGAGGACCCTCTCCAACGGATACGAATGGCGTGGAGGCACTCGGAGGGTTCTCCATGAAGTTGAGCTCGTTGGCCTCAACCACAGGAAGTGCAGCCGCCAAGGGTACTGCTTGGACTGGCGGTGTTGGAGCTGGGGGAGAAGGTGGTGTTGGTGTTGGAGCTGGGGGAGAAGGTGGTGTTGGTGTTGGAAGGGCAGGTGGAGCAGATGGTGAAGAAGGTGCCACCCTTCTCCTTTTGGTGATGAGGTCGTCCTCAGTTGCCTCATCATCCTCTTCTTCATCTTCTTGAACCACTTGAGGAGTTTTCCTCTTTGGTTTCCTCAAGATGAGTTTCTTTCATTGAGGAGCGGACAGTGCTTCTGGAGGAGTCGAGCCTTGAGGGGGCGATCTTCCCTGAGCAGCGGCGATCTCCACCACCGAGTTTGGCACGGTTTGAGAACCCGATGCCAATTTGTGGGTTCAGGCGAGCGCCCTCAATTCGGCTAACTTGCCTTTACCCAGCATGAGATCTGCACAGTGCAAAAGTATACAAGTAAGCTCATAGACAAAAGTAAAATATATGAGTACATGTGCAAACGAGACAAACAAATGGTGCAGGAAATGAAAACCAGGTCTAGCGCGCAACAAGCAGAACGCCCAATAATAGGTAACAGAGATACAGCACAAGACGAAAGCTAAAGGTCGAGGTAAGTGCTAACCTATGTGAGCTTCGAGTTGACTCTCGAGGAACTCGAAGGTGATTATTGCAGAGGTGGGAAAGGTAATATTAGCAGCTGCCACGCTTTTCCAGAAGAGGCATAGATCCTTGTCCAACTCGCCCATGTTGTCAGGACTTCTAGGCCTTCTGAAGCTTCCCTTGGAATCCTTATTTCCCTTGTTTACCCAGTACATGGGAAAGCCGTCGAGCAGCGAAGGGTCTCGGTCATTTTGGCGCACTTGGACGAACTTTCCCTTCCAGTCTTTGTAAGATTGCTGGAAGATAGAAAGGATCGACCTCCCAGCAATTCCGTTCAGGCTCACCCAGGGGCGATCTCCAGGATTCTTGGCCTCGAACAGGAAAAGGAAGACATCTACCGAAGCCGGTAGTCCCAAGTGCGCGCACATGATTTGGAACGCCCGCACGAATGCCCAGCTGTTGGGATGAAGCTGGGCAGCGGCGATGTCGAGCTCGGTTAATAGTTCCCGTTCGAAACGGGTGAAGGGAAGCCTGAGTTTCACCTTCTTGAAGAGGGTAGTGTACACGAAGCAGAACAACTCGCCGTTGTTCCCTTTGTCATTCGCGCAGATCGACACATCAGGAGGGCAAGGCAGCACCATCAGTTTGTCATCGTGCTCCTTGTGGAACGAAAGGTTGGGTTCGTCCCCTTTCTTCAGCCGTAGCACCGCCAGTGCAGAGTTCACTGAACAAGTCTCTTTCAGCAAAGTTGGGTTGGCCCATGGGTAAAGCTTCTTGTAATCTGGAGTGGGGATGGAGGCTCCTCCGGCGACTGGTGGAGTTGCCTGAGCAAGGTTGGGGCGAGAGGTTGCAGGCCTCTCAGCCTGGGAAGAGGGAGCACCAGGTGCTCGCGGTAGGTTATGCGCTTGGGATGGAAGGTTTCGTGACGAAGGAGCAGGATTCGCGGTGGTCTTTGTACGAGCCATCGCGGGAACTGCAAAGGAAAAAGGAAAAGAAAGATGAGCGAAGGACTCGATTGCAAACGAGGGATGAAAAACGAACGAACGAAAGTTCGTTTTTGATGAAAGTAATGGAAGACGAAGCCCTAAGTTACGAAAAGGGAGAAGAAGAAGAAACAACCCACAACGTATGCACCAGACAGTTAATGGATGATGCGAATCGGTTAAAATGCAGCAAATATCAACAGAAGAAGTAAAAGAGGTACCTTTCGATGATCAGATAAACGTTGAAGGGAGTTGGGGATTGAGAGAGTCGAAGAGCGTCGTGGGTTTGCAGAGAAGACTCAGAGCGTTTCGAAGGTAGAAAGATGATGAAACAGTAAAAATGAAAAGGGTTTAAGGGTTTTTCAAACGATTTTGGAAGCGCAAACGACAGCTAAAGATGACCGTTGTTGAAGCCACGTGTCGAGCGATTGGAAAGGTGTTTGGTGGAGCGTCAGAAAAGCAGAAAGTACGAACGTTTGGAATTCTGCGCCAGCGCCACGTAGATCGGTAGTGACGTGACTTCTTTAGTCTTTTCGCTGGACAAGTCTTCGCTTAAGACTGGGGGGTTTGTGTACCGCCCTGGTAGTCGGAAGTGATAACGTGGCAGCAAGCTATTATGTAGGCGTGTTGAGCAGGGCCCATGGCTGGCAGAAGGGAAGGAAGTCGGGGGGCTCGTGTAGTCGCCAGTCCTTAAGTTGGCGTGCTCCGATCTCTAACATACCTAAACTGGCGGTCACCAGGTTTATGATGAAGTCGCCGGAGGCGAACCCAGACGACCAAGTGATCAGAGATCGCTGAAAAGAAGGACATCGCCAAAGGATCATAGAAGCTTGTTCAGGCTTTCAAAGCAGAGGATAAAGTCGTCAGATAGTCATTCCCTACCTAGCCAGAGGTTGAGGTCGGGGAACGGCTTACCTTGAACATGCAAGACGAAGCAAGAGAGGTAGATCATGAAGGCGGCCGGCGAGACCACAGGGAAGGTGTGTATGAAGGCACCCGTACTCGCCATGCAGAAGGGATCACGCTCCAAGGCAGCTATGCGCTGAGTTGTTTCATGCATAAGTAACTTAGCCAAAAGCCTGAAGAGTAAGAAGTGGCGCCCAAGTCAAGGATGCTCCAGATGGTGACACGTGTACAGCTGGATGCGAGCCACGTGTCCAGATGTGTAACTGTCAGGAGAGAGAAAGTGCACAGGTATATAAGAGATTCTAACGAACTTCTGAGGTACGGGCGTTTCAGATAACTTCTTTTACGCTTGTGAAAACTTGAGTACGCTGAGAGAGAATTTTGCATGGTTCCTGAGAGTTCTTAAGTTTTCTCTTAGTATTTGGTGGTTCAGTCACTGACTTGGGCATCGGAGCGTGATCAGCCGCAGCGGCGCCGTTCTGTCTTTTGCAGGTTCTTGAGGTGAATCAAGGCGAAGGACCGAAGCTAACACGGCGCAGAAGTCGATCCAGATTTGACGTGGCAAGGCTCTTGCGTCTTGGTCAATAGGCCGGATCATATTCCTTTTGTTCTAACCTTTTCTTGCTTATACTTTTTCTTGCTTGTCTTCTTTGTTTCTCTAGTTGTTGTGGTGATATTGTTCCTTGATTAAGTGTGGTTTGCTTTGGCATATTTCACTTGAAGCTCATCCAATCCACATGAGAGGCTTGGTAAAGGACAGAAAATTATTTTCTTGGAGTGGTTTGAGCACATTCTTTTGGCCTTTTTCCAGCAACCTACATCTTACTCTATTTTGCTAACAAGTTTCTTTAATTGTTTGTTTCTGTTTTTTTTTTTTTGTGCTTTTATTATCATGGATACTTTTTCTAGCAGCAAATCTTGTAAACCTTGCTCACCTCAAAAGGCAGCTCTCATTGAAGATTTAAAACATGTTAAACAATCAAATGCACAATATCTTGAGGTGTTGAGCCAAATGGAGACAAGGCTTCGAATTTTGGAAGTACAACGCATGGAGAAAAGATTGTCAAAACTTGAACTGAAGTACGAAAGATCTTCACATTCCAATCATGAAAGACATCATTCTCCTAGGCATTCTTCCAAAGATTTTTCCAATGCTCACGGCCAACATCATCATGGGCTTGTTTTAAAGAGTTTCAACACCTATGGGAGCTTTGAAAAAAAGGAAGAATGGAAAATACACAAACGTGAAGATAGAAGCTGATCCTGCCTGTTGACCAAAACGCTGGAGCTTTGCCTCGTCAAACTTTGATCGACGTATGCGCCGTGTTTGCCTCCGTCCTTCACCGCGATCCACCTCAAGAACCTGCAAAAGATGAAACGGCACCGCTGCGGCCGATCGCACTCCAACGCCCAAGTCAGTGACTGAACCACCAATTACTTCAAGAGTAAGACTCAAGAACTCTAAGGAACTGTACCGCCCTGGTAGTCGGAAGTGATGACGTGGCACCAAGCTACAGTGTAGGCGTGTTCACAAGGCGCCAGTTTCGCGGAAGGGAAGGAAGTCGGGGGGCTCGTGTAGGCGCCAGTTATTAAGTTGGCGTGCTCCGATCTCCAGCATACCAGGCGATCGCCCAGTTGAAGATGAAGTCGCCAGATGTGAACTCAGGCGACCAAGTGGTTGGAGATCGCCAGAGCAAGCACATCGCCGAAGATGAAGGTGGTGCAGATTATGAAGGTGGCCGGCGAGACCACAGGGAAGGTGTACGAAGGCACCCTAACTCTCCAATTCCAGTAGAGATCACGCTCCCAAGTTAGCTATGCACTGGGCAGTACCATGCATAAGTAACTTAGCCAAAAGAGAATCAGAAGCAGCGCCCAAGTCAAGGAGGCTCCAGATGGTGGCACGTGTACGACTGGATGCGAGCCACGTGTTCAGGTCTGTAACTGCCAGGAGAGAGAAAGTGACCAGGTATTTAAGGGTTCTCAACGAACTTTCGAGGTACGCACGTTCAGATTATACTCTTTACGCTTGCGAGTTCTAGAGCATACTGTGAGAGAGAACATTGCACGGTTCCTTGAGAGTTCTAGAGTGTTCTTGCTCTTAGATTTTGGTGGTTCGGTCACTGACTTGGGCGTTGGAGTGCGATCGGCCGCAGCGACGCCGCTCTGTTCTTTTGCAGGTTCTTGAGGTGGATCTTGAAGAAGAACGGAGGTTAGAAGCGGTGCACACGTCGATCCTTTGACGAGGCAGGTTCCAACGTTCTGGTCAACAGGCAGGATCATCAGGCGCCCACCGTGGGACCGTGTAAAACTTGTTCCCATCCGCAACGTGAGTTCTTGGAGGTTTTCGTAATTTTCTGTGTGGTTGTGTGCTGGTGCAACCGTAGTTCGCTCGTTCGGTGAAGTTGGAGTTCCTTGGCTCGTTTGGTTTGTCGAGGGAGAAGCGGCGTTTTCTGGTGAAGTTGCAGGTGTCTGTGGAGGTTTTCTGTGTTCTTGAAGTTCTTGCGGAGTTTCGCGCAGGTCTGACCGATTGATCGCTGAGTTGATCGTCGCTGAAGGAAGTGTTGTTCGTTGCATTCTGAGATTCGTCAAATTTCATGAGAAAAATGAGAAGCAATCGTTCAAGTCCAGTTGCGCCCGTCGCTGCTGAAGGCGCTGCCGCCATGACCATGGCGCAGATGGTAGAGATCATGCGCTCATTGCAGGCAACTGTGGAAGCCTCGCGCATAGAACAGGCGAGAATGCATGAGGACCTAGCCGCCTCTCGGGCCAGGAATGATGAGCTTAGCAAGGTGACTGAGGAGCTGCGTCAAGCTCTTCAGGAGCAGCAAGGGCGTCCTATTGCTGAAGAGGTCGCGCCGTCAACACCGCCTCGTGTTTTTCCTATGCCTTTTGTTCAGGCGATTACTGACACGCCTATTCCTACGAGTGTGGTACCTGTCAAGGCTGTTTTTACCGGCGTGGAGGATCCAGAGGCTCATCTCACCACGTTCCATACGCAGATGATGCTGTCAGGGGGATCAGACGCCGTGTACTGCAAGATGTTCGTGAGCACACTCCAGGGAACGGCGCTGGAATGGTTTGTGAGCCTGCCTAACGGTCACATTAACAATTTCCAACAGTTCTCGAAGATTTTCGTCGAGCAGTACATCGTGAATAAGGCACCGCCCAGGGTGTCTTACGATTTGTTTGATATAAGGCAATATCAGGGAGAGTCCCTCAGGGACTACTTGAATCGCTTTGGAGCGCAGATGGTCAGATCGCCGGCCAAAGATGAAGAAATGCTGGTCTATGCATTTAAGAAGGGCGTGCTGCCGGGACCATTCTGCGAGGCATTGATCAGGGCCCACCCCGCGACGTTTGCTGAGGTTAGGCGACTTGCGGTGGCCCACATCGCCGACGAGAGCGAAGTCGCCGAGAAGAGAGGAAGCGTGGCCCCCGCTAGGCCACGCGCCCAGACCAGGATCCAGCCACAGAGGGTGCTGGAGACAGCGGCGGCCAGGAGGGATCAAAGGACTCGCCATCCTTATGATCCAAGGAAGAATAAGGGAAGGGTCCCAGGACGCCAGCAACCAGCGTGCCGGGAATACAATCGCCCGCCTAAGCACAAGTTTTTCATGGGATTGGCTGATCTGATCGCCATTCCCAATATATCCGCTAGGTTGAAGGCGCCAGAAAAGGTGGGCGACAAGGTGCTGGGACCAAAGCCAGACGCCTGGTGTGAGTTTCACCAGGGCTTTGGCCATACAGTGGACTCGTGCTTAGCATTAGGATACCAGCTCGACGATCTGGTTAAGAGCGGGTTCCTAAATGACTATTTGTTGGACAGAAGGACGGGGGGCGCGTCGAGCTCCCAACCAGCAGGTGCTGAGGCTCAGCAGCACGAGATGCCTACGCATGGAGAAATCCACACCATTGCAGGGGGTTTCTCAGGAGGTGGATGCACCGCATCACAGAGGAGGAGGTACGCGAGGTCTGTGATGACGGTGGATATGTTTGAAGACCACTTGCCGGAAGTGGATATTACATTCACCAAGCAAGATCTTTGGGATGTTGTGCCTCATGACAACGATCCTATAGTGATTTCGTTGATCACAACAGGAAGAAAGGTCCACAGGGTGCTGGTGGACCAAGGAAGCTCGGCAGATGTGATGTTTTGGCCAACTTTCACGCAGTTGGAGCTGCCCCTTGACCAGCTGAGGCCCTATGGAAGGTGTTTGTATGGTTTTGCTGGTGACCAGGTGGAGGTCAGGGGGTACATAGAATTGAGGACAACGTTTACAGACGTGGCGGGTTCAAGAACGGAGAAAATCAAATCCCTTGTTGTAAACGCTCCTTCAGCATACAACATCCTGTTGGGAAGACCCACGCTCAACAGGATAGGTGCCATACCGTCGACCCGGCACATGAAGGTGAAGTTGCCGTCTATGGAGGGGGTGGTGATCACCATCAAATCCGATCAGAAAGAAGCGAAAAAGTGCTATGAGAATAGCCTGAAAAACAAGAGATCGGTGAGTTACGTAACGACCA
The DNA here is from genome assembly GCF_051622355.1 of Phaseolus vulgaris. Lineage (NCBI taxonomy): Eukaryota > Viridiplantae > Streptophyta > Magnoliopsida > Fabales > Fabaceae > Phaseolus > Phaseolus vulgaris. The sequence goes on from NC_143507.1 coordinate 28,728,909, forward strand.
CCCCGCCTCCTGGTGTGAAGCCCAGATCGACGGTAACGGAAGAGACCGCCGGAAGGGACGTGGAGATGGTGGACGCTGAGCTGGGGGAGGGGAACGCTGGTCTGGAGGAAGAAGAGGCAAGGAATCGCCCTGAGGAAGCGAGAGAACTGGGAATTGCCAGAGCGGTGATCGCCAGAGAAACCAGACCAAAACCCGTCGAGCAGTGGCTCGAGAGAGAAATCGGGGGAAAGATCTTCAAGCTGGGAAGATCCCTGGAGGTTGAGCTCCAGGACCAGATCGCCAAGGTGATTGAACGGCATCTGGATGCGTTTGCATGGTCCGCCTCAGACATGCCCGGGATCGATCCCGACTTCTTGTGCCATCATCTGGCGATGGACAACTTGGTGAGACCAGTGCGACAAAAAAGAAGGAAGTTCAACAAGGAGAGGAGGCAGGCGATCAGGGACGAAACACAGAAACTCCTCGCCGCGGGCCACATCAGGGAAGTCCAGTACCCTGAATGGCTGGCAAATGTCGTGCTGGTGAAGAAGAGTAATGGGAAATGGCGCATGTGCGTCGATTTCACTGATCTGAACAAGGCTTGCCCAAAGGATTCATATCCTTTACCAAGCATAGACGCCCTGGTGGATAGTGCTGCAGGGTGTAAGTTGTTGAGCTTCCTGGATGCCTTCTCGGGGTATAATCAGATCAAGATGCATCCCATGGATGAAGAGAAGACAGCCTTCATGACGGAGAGATCGTGCTACTGCTACAAGGTGATGCCGTTTGGGCTGAAGAACGCGGGGGCCACGTACCAGAGGTTGATGGATCGAGTACTTGCACCGATGCTGGGAAGGAATGTGCAAGCGTACGTCGATGACATGGTCGTGACCTCGCCAGAAAAAAGCAAGCACGTTGTAGACTTGGAAGAATTGTTCACGACGATCGCCAAGTTCAAGCTGAAGCTGAATCCAGAGAAATGCATCTTTGGCGTGGAGGCTGGAAAATTCCTGGGATTTCTATTGACTGAAAGAGGCATAGAGGCCAACCCTGATAAGTGTGCCGCCATCTTGGCGATGATGAGCCCAGCTACAGTGAAAGAAGTCCAGCAGCTAACAGGTCGGATGGCAGCCCTGTCTCGCTTCGTGTCAGCTAGCGGAGAGAAGGGACATCCCTATTTTCAGTGCTTAAGGCGCAATAACAAGTTTGCTTGGACGAAGGAGTGCGAGGAAGCCTTCGTCAAGCTGAAGGAGTATCTGGCGAGCCCGCCGGTTTTGTGTAAACCGCTGGTGGGAACCCCTCTCAGGTTGTACTTCGCTGTAACTGAGAGGGCGGTGAGTGCGGTGCTCGCCCAGGATCAAGATCAGGTTCAAAAGCCTATCTATTTTGTTAGTAAGGTGCTGCAGGGCCCCGAAACGAGATATCAGGCCCTGGAAAAGGCTGCGCTGGCTGTGGTATTTTCGGCGAGGAGGTTGCGCCACTATTTCCATAGCTTCACCATACTGGTGATGACTGACCTGCCCATCCAGAAGGTCTTGAAGAAGCCTGACGTTGCGGGAAGGATGGTGAAGTGGGCAGTAGAATTGTCAGAGTTTGACATTAAGTATGAGCCCCGAGGCCCGATCAAGGGACAAATCTTTGCAGATTTCGTGGTCGAGCTCTCATCTGAGGCGACACGAGTGGAAGGGGACGACTTCCGTTGGGTACTCTCGATGGATGGATCGTCGAACCAGCAGGGTAGCGGTGCTGGAGTCATTTTGGAAGGACCCAACGGTGTGCTGATCGAACAATCTTTGAGATTTGCCTTCAAAGCCAGTAACAATCAAGCAGAATATGAGGCGCTGATCGCCGGGATTTTGCTGGCCAAAGAGATGGGAGCGAGGGTGTTGATGGCTAAGAGTGACTCGCTGCTAGTCACAGGGCAAGTAACAGGCGAGTTCCAGGCTAAAGATCCACAAATGGCGGCTTACCTAGAGTATGTGCAGGAATTGAAGAGTTCCTTTGCCTCCTTTGAAGTGGTGCATGTGCCCAGAGAGCAGAATGCCCGAGCTGACTTGCTAGCTAAGCTCGCCAGCTCAGGCAAGGGGGGTACGCAGAGGACAGTAATTCAAGAAACTCTGAAGACGCCAAGAGCATTTGTAGCAGATCACCTGGTTCTTCAGATAAGCAAGTCGACGGAGAAAGCAGCGAGAAGTCATAAGTCCCTGACGCAAGAAACTTTGAGATCGCCGAGAATTAGAGCATGTCGGGGAGAGAAGGTAAACATGACGCAGGTCTGCGCTATCCATGAGCCAGACACCTGGATAACACAGTACAAGCGGTGCCTGGCAGATGGCCTTCTCCCACTGGATCCGACAGAGGCTAGGAAGGTAAAGAAAAATTCTAGCAAGTACACGATGATCGACGGCGAGTTGTACAGGTTTGGGTTAACTCACCCACTCCTGGAATGTGTGTATGGGGAGAAATGCACGAGGATTATGGCAGAGCTCCATGAAGGTATATGCGGAAGCCACGTCGGGGGTCGAGCTCTGGCCGCAAGGACCCTCCGTGCAGGTTACTACTGGCCAACGATGAGAGAAGACTGCAAGAAGTATGCGCAGTGTTGCAAACAATGCCAGCAGCACGCCGATTGGCACAAGGCGCCTCCCGAGGAGTTGAAGTCGATCTACAGCCCTTGGCCGTTTCATACTTGGGGAATCGACATCCTGGGACCTTTCCCGCTGGCGATCAGGCAGATGAAGTACTTGGTGGTGGCGATTGAGTACTTCACCAAGTGGATCGAAGCAGAACCAGTGGCCCAGATCACCGCACACAAGATCGAAGGTTTCGTGTGGAAAAACATTGTGTGCCGGTTTGGTGTGCCCAAGCGCCTGGTGTCGGACAACGGGACTCAGTTTGCAAGTCACCTGTTGAAGAAGCTGTGCGAAGGGGTGGGAATTCAACAAGTGTTTGCATCCGTCGAGCACCCTCAGACAAATGGCCAAGTAGAGTCAACTAATCGGGTGTTGCTGAGAGGGTTGAAGAGAAGGCTCGAGAAAGCCAAGGGAAGCTGGGCTGAGGAGGTACCCCGTATAGTCTGGGCGTACCACACCACCGAACAATCAGGAACCCATGAGACCCCGTTCAGCTTGGTCTATGGGTGTGATGCGATGATTCCAGTAGAAATTCAGGAGAGCTCGCCGATATTCCAGAACTTCGTAGAGGAAGACTCGAATGAAGAGAGAAGGCTGAACCTGGATCTACTGGATGAGGTCAAGGAAGAGGCGAGATTGAAAGCTGAGGCGGTAAATAGAAGGATTGAACGAAGATACAACTCGAAGGTGATGCCAAGACAGTTTAGAGAGGGCGACCTGGTGATGAAAAAAGCCCACCAGTACGAGATGGAGAATAAACTGTCGCCCAAGTGGACAAGGCCGTTCAGAATAACCGAGGCGCTCGGGAACGACGCCTACCGCTTAAAGACATTGGAAGGAGGGGCGATTCCTCGAACTTGGAACGCCACGCACCTGAAGTTGTATTACAGTTAAGAAGCTTTGTAAGTAAAGACAAACACAAAAGTTATGTTACGATGTCTCTGTTAAAACAGTTTGAAGGGGGCACTCTTTTTTCCCTAAGGAGGGTTTTTGATGAGGCCACCCAATAAAAGAAGAGTTTTCAAAGTTCAAAGTTGTTTTAGATTGCGTGCTTGTTGTTTTCAGAAAGTGTTGAAGAAAGACCTTGTCACTTATATGTGATTTAAGGCAAGTAAAGATATATTGCATGCTTTCTAAAAAGTTTTAAAGTCCTCATCGTTTTTCGGCGATCGGAGGCATCAGTTAAAGCTTTAAAGTCCTCATCGTTTTTCGGCGATCGGAGGCATCAGTTAAAGTTTTAAAGTCCTCATCGTTTTTCGGCGATCGGAGGCATCAGTTAAAGTTTAAAGTCCTCATCGTCTTTCGGCGATCGGAGGCACGAGTTAAAAGACCTCGACGCCCTCGCGCGTCCTGAGGCGAGTTAAAGACCTCCTCGCCGTCGAGCGAGTGCAGGCGAGGAAGAGTGAAAAGTCCTCAGTGTTTCTGGGGGCGAGAAGATGTAACCCCTGGGGCAATGTAGAGGCACCAGTGAAAAGTCCTCAGTGTTTCTGGGGGCGAGAAGATGTAACCCCTGGGGCAATGTAGAGGCACCAGTAAAAAGTCCTCAGTGTTTCTGGGGGGGAGGAGATGTAACCCCTGGGGCAATGTAGAGGCACGATTTAAAGACCTTCTCGCCTATGAGCGAGTTCAGGCGAGTTAAAGACCTTCTCGCCTATGAGCGAGTTCAGGCGAGTTAAAGACCTTCTCGCCTATGAGCGAGTTCAGGCAAGATAAAATCCTTCTCGTCTCGAACAAGTTCAGGTATGGTGTAAAGGGTGGAAGAAGTTTGGAAGGTGGCTAAGGTAGGTTCGAAGAGAGCGCCTAGCCACCCGGTCTTTTGTTCTGAAGTTCAGGAAGGTAGAGAAGGATCCGAAAGGCGCCTCTACCCCCAGATAAAAGAACAATGGCCAAGGTGAAGCCAGAAAGAAGCTGATATCGCCAAGAGTCTTTGGCGACCAGAAAGGTTCAAACAGCGGCGAGAAAGTTAAAGACCCGTTTTGATGAAGCAGATCGGGTGAAGCGATGTTTTAAGCCAGTAGTTGAGTTAAAGTTCGTTGCTTGAGGAGTGATTTTGCGCTAAGGTTAATTGCCTTGAGATTACAAGTTTTAAAGTGATTATTGTTTGAAGTTGAAGTGGCTCGAAGCAGTTAAGTGCATGATTGCGCTTATGAAATCACTAAGTCATTTCTCTGAAGTAAATCGCGCAAGGAAAGTCAAAACAGTTAAAGAAGTCATAAGAGGAAATACACAGACTTTGCCATTGAAATAAGTATCAGTTCAAAAACACATATACAGGAAAATATGAAGTTTATTACAGTTACATACAAAGAAAAAGCATAAAGGTGATGGATGAGGGGAAATTGATCAGTCTTCAGCGGGAACCACTTTCCCATCCACCACCTCATTGTTAAGGGACACCATGCTGAGGTCCAGATCGAGGAACAAGCAGGCGAACTGTTCCCGTTCAGCCTCAAATCCAGCAGCCAGAATTTGGGCAGAACTCAGATTAAGCTCTTCAATCTGTTTCTTGAGTTCTTCAGTTTGTTCCTTCAGCCCTTTATTCTGCTGCTCCAGCTCTTCAACTTGTTTCTTGAGTTTTTCGTTGGTTTCTTGAGCCTGGAGAAGGTCTTCTGCAACCTTCTTGGATTCTGCTTGCACCTGGCCCAGCTCGGCAGCAAGCTCCCCTTTTTCCTTGTTGGCTTCGGCAAGCTCAGCCATGGCGTCATCCCTTGCTTTTTCCACCTTTCCCAGGAAGATCTCCCGATCAGCTGACCTCTGCTCCAGTTTCTTCACCTTGGCAGCGTCAGTTTTTATTAAGGCCTCTAGGTCAGCCACCTTAACGCGATAAGGTACAATTTTGCTTTCCAGCTCAATCTTCTCTTGAGCCAGAAGCTGCACCTTGTGGCGTAGATCGGTGGCCTCCTTGCGCGCCAACCGGAGCTCGGTGCTCATCGCATCTTCTACTCGGGAGTGTTCAATCTCCGCGAGTGTCAGATTGAAGGACAACTTCTCCACCTCAACCCTCATAGTGCTATTCTCAGTTCGAAGGTTGAAGAGGTCATCCTGGAGCTTCCTGGTGGAGCTCTCCACAACTCTAGTTATAATGGTGGGGAAGTCCTCTGCCATCATCTTCAGTTTGGCCGAGAAAGGCTCCCACATTCTTGTGACCTCGAGAGAGAGGCTTGCTGGTGGAGGCACCGGGTGGGCCTGTTGTTGGCTCTCGCCGCCACCTTCTTTAGTTGGTTGTTCAGCAGGTGCTTCTTGGCGCGATGGCGACGTCGGGGATTCAGTAATCAGAATTGGAGAGTTATGGGCAACTTCATCCCCGATTGGAGCAACGTCTGCGGCTGAGGCATTTGAAGGGGGACCCCCTCCAGCTGTTGCACAAGGCGTGGAGGCGCTCGGGGGGTCCTCCATGAAGTTTGGCTCGGGGGCCTCAACCGCGGGTGGCGCAGACGCCAGTGGAATTGCTTGGACTGGTGAGGCAGGAGCTGGTGGAGGTGGCAGAGTTAGAGGCGGAGCTGGTGGGGGTGGCGATGATGGAGGAGGAGCAGGCGTAGATGGCGGCGTTGATGTTGGAAGAGGGGGTGGTGCAGATGGTGAAGAAGGTGCCACCCTCTTCCTCTTCGTGACAAGGCCATCTTTAGTGGCCTCGTCGTCTTCCTCCTCCTCCTCGTGGACTACCTGGGGGGCTTTCCTCTTGGGTTTCCTGAGGACAAGCTTCTTGCGTTGGGCGGCGGGTTGGACATCGGAGGGAGCTGGGCCCCTGGGTGGCGATCTGCCTTGAGCAGCGGCGATCTCCACCACAGAGTTTGGCACTGTTTGGGAACCCGTTGCCAACCCGTGGGTTCGGGCGAGCGCCCTTAATTCAGCGAGCTTGCCCCGCCCCAACATGTTATCTGCATAGAGCGAAAATGCATGGGTTAGCTCAGAAAGGAAATAGATGCATAAGACAGTATGCAACAAAGCAGGCGAATAGTGCAGAAAAATAAAACCAAAGTCTTGCGCACAACGCACAAGACGCCCAGAAACAGTTAACAGAGAAACAAGAACTTAAACGTTCTAACCTATGCGGATTTCGAGTTGGTCCTCAAAGAACTGGAAGCAGATCAGGGTGGTGGTGAGGAAGGTGATGTTGGCATCTGCCACACTCTTCCAGAAGAAACAGAGATCTCTGTCCAAAGCACCCATGCTATCAGAACTTCTGGGTCTCCTGAAGCTGCTTTTGGACTCTTTGTTCCCCTTGTTTACCCAGTACAAGGGGAAACCGTCGAGTAGGGAGGCGTCCTTGTCGTTGGGGCGCACTTGGACGAACTTTCCCTTCCAGTCTTTATAGGATTGTTGGAAGATGGAGAGGATCGACCTCCCAGCAATCCCATTCAAGCTTACCCGCAGGCGGTCTCCTGGGTGCTTGGCTTCAAAAAGAAACAAGAAAACGTCCACCGACGCTGGCAGCCCCAAGTGGTCGCATATGACTTGGAACGCCCGCACAAACGCCCAGCTGTTGGGATGGAGCTGGGCGGCGGCGATGTTGAGCTCGGTGAGAAGCTCCCTCTCGAAACGAGTAAAGGGAAACTTGAGCTTCACCTTCTTGAATAGAGTTGTGTAAACAAAGCATAAGGGCCCATCGTTGCTCGCCTTGTCATCGGCGCAAACTGGCAGGTCGGGGGGGCAAGGCAGCACCGTCATCTTCTCGTCGTGCTCCTAGTGGAATGTTTGGTGAGGCTCATCCCCCTTCGTCAACCGCAGAACTACCCCAGCAGTATTTACAGAAGACGTTTCCCTCAGCAAGGTCGAGTTGGCCCAGGGATATAATTTTTTGAAGTCTGGTGGGGAAACGGAGGCTCCTCCGGTGACAGGCGGAGTAGCCTGGGCCAGGTTGGGGCGGGAAGGTGCAGGCCTCTCAGCCTGAGAAGATGAAGCGCCGCGTGCTCGCGGTGGGTCGTGTGCTTGGGAGGAAGGGTTTCGTGATGAAGGTGGCGGATTTTGGGGTGATCTTTGAGCGAGTCATTGTCGAAGCTGCAAAGGAAGAAGAAAAGGAAAAATGATCAGGGTTCGCAGAGGCTGACTCGATCATGGAGGAAGGGTGAAAAACGAACGAACGTATGTTCGTTGTGAACGTTGACGAAGCCCTAAGTTACGAAGAAGGAGAAATAGAAAAAACAACCCACAACGTATGCACCAGACAGTTAAATGATGATGCGAATCGGTTAAAATGCAGGAAAAACCAGCAGAAGAAGGAAAGGAAGTACCTTTTTATGATCGGGAAGGCGATGAAAGATGTTGGTGATTCAGAATGTTGAAGAACGCTGAGATCTTTTTTGCAGAAGAGAGTTGGAGCGTTTGAGAATGCGAGGAAAGTGATGGAACAGTGAAACGAAAATGAGTTTAAGGGTTTTTCGAAATGGGTTTGGGGAGCGCAAACGTTAACTGAAGGTAACCGTTGATGACGCCACGTGTCGAGCGATGGGTGAGGGGTTTGGTGGAGCGTCAGAGAAGCAGAAAGTACAACCGCTTGGAATTCTGCGTCAGTGCCACGTAGATCGGTGTTGGCATGACTCTTTTAGTCTTTTCGCTGGACAAGTCTTCGCTTAAGACTGAGGGGCTTGTGTACCGCCCTGGTAGTCGGAAGTGATGACGTGGCACCAAGCTACAGTGTAGGCGTGTTCACAAGGCGCCAGTTTCGCGGAAGGGAAGGAAGTCGGGGGGCTCGTGTAGTCGCCAGTTATTAAGTTGGCGTGCTCCGATCTCCAGCATACCAGGCGATCGCCCAGTTGAAGATGAAGTCGCCAGATGTGAACTCAGGCGACCAAGTGGTTGGAGATCGCCAGAGCAAGCACATCGCCGAAGATGAAGGTGGTGCAGATTATGAAGGCGGCCGGCGAGACCACAGGGAAGGTGTACGAAGGCACCCTAACTCGGCAATTCCAGTAGAGGTCGCGCTCCCAAGTTAGCTATGCACTGGGCAGTACCATGCATAAGTAACTTAGCCAAAAGAGAGTCAGAAGCAGCGCCCAAAGTCAAGGAGGCTCCAGATGGTGGCACGTGTACGACTGGATGCGAGCCACGTGTTCAGGTCTGTAACTGCCAGGAGAGAGAAAGTGATCAGGTATTTAAGGGTTCTCAACGAACTTTCGAGGTACGCACGTTCAGATTATACTCTTTACGCTTGCGAGTTCTTGAGCATACTGTGAGAGAGAACATTGCACGGTTCCTTGAGAGTTCTAGAGTGTTCTTGCTCTTAGATTTTGGAGTGCGATCGGCCGCAGCGGCGCCGCTCTGTTCTTTTGCAGGTTCTTGAGGTGGATCTTGAAGAAGAACGGATGTTAGAAGCGGTGCACACGTCAATCCTTTGACGAGGCAGGTTCCAACGTTCTGAACAGGCAGGATCAGGAACCGTGACCAGTTCTCTCTCAGTGTACTCAAGACTCGTAAGCGTAAAGAATAATCTGAACGTGCGTACCTCAGAAGTTCGTTGAGAAACTCTTATATACCTGGACACTTTCTCTCTCCTGGCAGTTACACACCTGGACACGTGGCTTGCATCCAGCTGTACACGTGCCTTCATCTGGAGCATCCTTGACTTGGGCGCTACTTCTGACTCTCCTTTGGCTAAGTTACTTATGCATGATACTACTCAGTGCATAATTGTATTGGAGCGCGATCTCTATTGGATTGGCGAGTTAGGGTGCCTTCGTACACACCTTCCCTGTGGTCTCGCCGGCCGCCTTCATAATCTGCACCACCTGTTCCACCGTTTATGCCCGAGTAAGCTGTCCCCCGACCTCATCCTCTGGCCAGCTGGGAAGCATCCATCTGCCTTCATCTTCGGCGACGTCCTTGCTTTGGCGATCTCAAATCACTTGGTCGCCTGGATTCACATCTGGCGACCTCATCTTCAACTTGGTGACCGTCGGTATTGGTATGATGGAGATTGGAGCACGCCAACTTAATAACTGGCGAGTACGCGAACCCCCCGACCTCCTTCCCTTCTGCCAACCAGGTGTACCATCCAACACGCCTATACCATAGCTCGACGCCACGTCATTACTCCCGACTAGCAGGGCGGTACACAAGCCCCCCAGTCTTAAGCGAAGACTTGTCCAGCGAAAAGACTAAAGGAGTCACTTCAATACCGATCTACGTGGCGCTGGCGCAGAATTCCAAACAGTTGTACTTTCTGCTTTCCTGACGCTCCACCAACCACTCTTCCAATCGCTCGACACGTGGCTTCATCAACGGTTGCCTTCAGTTGTCGTTTGCGCTTCCAAAACCCATTCGAAAATCCTTAAACCCATTTCGCTTCTACTGTTCCATCACTTCTTCGTTTCCTCAAACGCTTCAAGTTTCTTCTGCAAAAGCTCACGACACTCTTCAACTTCCTGAATCCTCGACTTTCTTCATCGTTCTTCTGATCATAAAAAGGTACCCCCTTTACTTCTTCTGCTGATTTTTCCTGCATTTTAACCGATTCGCATCATCCATTAACTGTCTGGTGCATACGTTGTGGGTTGTTTCTTCTATTTCTCCTTTCTCGTAACTTAGGGCTTCGTCTTCGTTGCAACGAACCTTCGTTCGTTCGTTTTTCGCCCTTCTTTCACGATCAAGTCAGCCTCTGCGAACCCTGATCACCTTTTCTTTTCTTCTTCCTTTGCAGCTTCCGCGATGGCTCGCTCAAAGATCACCCCAAATCCTCCTCCCTCGTCACGAAACCCTTCATCTCAAGCTCACAACCCACCGCGAGCACTTGGTGCTTCTTCTTCCCAGGATGAGAGGCCTGCAACCTCCCGCCCTAACCTGGCTCAGGCTACCCCACCCGTCGCCGGAGGAGCCTCCGTTCCTTCCCCAGACTTCAAAAAATTATACCCATGGGCCACCCCGACCTTGTTGAAGGAAACCTCCTCAGTAAACTCTGCTGGGGCAGTTCTTCGATTGAAGAAAGGGGACGAGCCTCAACTGTCGTTCCACAAGGAGCATGACGACAAGATGATGGTGCTACCTTGCCCCCCCGACATGCCAGTGTGCACCGACGACAAAGGGAACAACGGCGGGTTGTTCTGCTTCGTATACACCACCCTGTTCAAGAAGGTGAAACTTAGGTTTCCCTTCACTCGTTTTGAAAGGGAGCTACTTACCGAGCTCGACATCGCCGCCGCCCAGCTCCATCCCAACAGCTGGGCGTTCGTGCGGGCGTTCCAGATCATGTGCGCACATTTGGGGTTGCCTGCGTCAGTGGACGTCTTTCTTTTCCTCTTTGAAGCTAAACACCCAGGAGATCGCCTGTGGGTGAGTCTAAACGGGATTGCTGGGAGGTCGATCTTCTCCATCTTCCAGCAATCCTACAAGGATTGGAAGGGCAAGTTCGTCCAGGTGTGCCCAAACGACAAGGACGCCTCATTGCTCGACGGTTTCCCCTTGTATTGGGTAAACAAGGGGAATAAAGAGTCCAAGGGTAGCTTCAGGAGGCCAAGGAGCCCCGACAACATGGGAGCCCTGGACAAAGATCTGTGCCTCTTCTGGAAGAGCGTGGCAGATCTCAACATCACCTTCCTTACCACCGCGCTCATCTCCTTCGAATTCTTCGAAGATCAACTCGAGGCTCGCATAGGTTAGTGCTTCAACGTTTAAGTCTTTGCCTTGCCATTCCTCTGTTAACTGTTGTTGGGCGTCTTGTGTGTTGTACACAAGACTTTGGTTTTATTTTCTGCACCCCTTATCTGCTTTCTTGCATACTGATTTATGCGTTTTTCTTTCTCTCTAAGCTGACCCCTGTTCCTTTGCATTATGCAGACCTCTTGTTGGGTAAGGGAAAGCTGGCTGAGTTGAGGGCACTCGCCCGAGCCCATGGGTTGGCGTCGGGTTCCCAAACCGTGCCAAACTCGGTGGTGGAGATCGCCGCCGCCGCCCAGGGGAGATCGCCCCCTAAAGGCCCAGCACCTTCGGCTGCCCAGCCCGCCCAACAACAGCGCAAAAAGCTTATCCTCAGGAAACCAAAGAGGAAAGCCCCCCAAGCAGTCCATGAGGAAGAAGAAGAAGACAATGATGAGGCGACGGAGGATGGCCTCATCACCAAGAGGAAGAGGGTGGCTCCTTCTTCACCACCTGCTCCACCTCCACTTCCGACGTCAACACCACCCTCCACGCCGGCTCCACCTCCAACACTGCTTCCTCCTCCAGCTCCCACCTCGCCAGTCCAAGCGGTTCCTCTGGCATCTGCGCTTCCTGTGGTTGAGGCTACCGAGCCCAACTTTATGGAGAACCCCCCGAGCGCTTCCACGCCCTATGTATCAGCTGGAGGGGGTCCTCCTTCAAACGCCTCAACCGCAAATGCCGCACCAGTCGGGGATGGGGGTGCTCACCATTCACCTATCCTTATCACTGAATCCCCGACGTCGCCACCATGCCAAGAATCACCCATTGAACAACCAACTCAAGAAGGTGGCGGCGAGAACCAACAACAAGCTCACCCGGTGCCTCCACAAGCAAACCTCTCTCTTGAGGTCAAGAGGGTGTGGGAGCCCTTCTCAGCAAAACTGAAGATGATGGCGGAGGATTTCCCCTCCATCATATCCAAAGCTGTGGAGAGTTCCACCAAGAAGCTCCAAGATGACATCTTCATACTCCGAGCTGAGAATCGCTCCATAAGGATCGAGGCGGAGAGGTTATCCTGCAACCTAACACTCGCCGAGATTGATCACTCTCGAGTGGAAGATGCCATGAGCACTGAGCTCCGGGTGGCACGCAAGGAGGCCACCGATCTACGTCATAAGGTGCAGCTCTTGGCTCAAGAGAAGATTGAGCTGGAGAGCAAGCTGGTACCCTATCGCGTCAAAGTGGCTGACATGGAGGCGTTGATCAAAGCAGATGCCGCCAGGGTAAAAAACCTCGAGAAAAGGTCAGTCGATCGAAAGGTCTTCTTGGGGAAGGTGGAAAAGGAGAGAGACGACACCATGGCCAAGCTCGCCGAAGCCAACGAAGAAAACGGGAAGATCGCCGCATAGCTGGCCCAGGTGCAGGCGGAATCCAAGAAGGTTACTGAAGACCTTCTCCAAGCTCGGGAAGCAGTTGAAGAACTCAAGAAACAAGCTGAAGAGCTGAAGCAGCAGAACGAGGGGCTAAAGAAACATATTGAAGAACTTGAGCTGAGCTTTGCCCAGATTCTCGCTGCTGGATTCGACGCCGCCCTGGAGCAGTTCGCCTGCCTGTACCCCGACTTGGACCTTTCCATGGTGTCTCTCAACAACGAGGTGGTGGACGGGAAGGTTGTTCCTTCTGAAGACTGATTGCTTCCCTCCATCCATTATTCCTTTGTCCCTCTCTTATACTTGTAATAAACTCTCTCTTTATTTGTACATGTGTCTTGAACTGATTATACCTTATGATAAAGTCTTTGTACTTCTTCTTCTAACTTCTCTGTCTGCTTTATCTCTTCTTGTATAATTCACTTCAACGAATCTTAACTTAGTAACTTCGTAAGCGCAATTATATACTACCCGCTACGAACCATCAGCTTTCGAACAATAACACTCTAACAACTTGTAACTTCAAGGTAATGAACCTTAGCGTAAAATCGCTCTTCAAATAACGAACTTCAACTCAACTAATGGCTTAAGGCACCGCTCATCTGATCTGCCTTATCAAAACGGGTCTTGACTTTCTCGCTATTGCTTGAATTTCTCCTGGTCGCCAAGGACTCTTGGCGATATCAGCTTCCTCCTGCCTTCACAACTTGGCCACTGTTCCTTTATCTGGGGGTAGAGGCGCCTTTCAGATCCATCTCTACCTTCCTGAGCTTCAGAACAAAAGACCGGGTGGCTAGGCGTTCTCTTCGAACCTGCCTTAACCACCCAACAAACTTCTTCCACCCTTTACACCATACCTGAACTCGTTCGAGACGAGAGGAATTTATCTTGCCTGAACTCGCTCATCGACGAGAAGGTCTTTAACTCGCCTGAACTCGCTCATCGGCGAGAAGGTCTTTAACTCGCCTGAACTCGCTCATCGGCGAGAAGGTCTTTAACTCGTGCCTCTACGTTGCCCCAGGGGTTACATCTTCTCTCCCCCATAAACACTGAGGACTTTTTGCTGGTGCCTCTACATTGCCCCAGAGGCTACATCTTCTCTCCTCTGGAAACACTGAGGACTTTTTACTGGTGCCTCTACATTGCCCCAGAGGCTACATCTTCTCTCCTCTGGAAACACTGAGGACTTTTTACTAGTGCCTCTACATTGCCCCAGAGGCTACATCTTCTCTCCTCTGGAAACACTGAGGACTTTTTACTGGTGCCTCTACATTGCCCCAGAGGCTACATCTTCTCTCCTCTGGAAACACTGAGGACTTTTCATTCTAACTCGCCTGCACTCGCTCGACGGCGAGGAGGTCTTTACCTCGCCTCAGGACGCGCAAGGGCGTTGAGGTCTTTTAACTGGTGCCTCCGATCGCCGAAAGACGATGAGGACTTTAACTTTAACTGATGCCGCCAATCGCCGAAAGACGATGGGGACTTAGAAACTTTTTAGAAAGCATGCAATATATCTTTAACTTGCCTTAAATCACATATAAGTGACAAGGTCTTTCTTCAAAACTTTCGGAAAACAACAAGCATGCAATCTAAAACAACTTTAAGCTTCGAAAACTCTTCTTTATTGGGTGGCCTCATTAGAAACCCTCCTTAGGGAAAAAAGAGTGCCCCCTTCAAACTGTTTTAACAGAAACATTGTAAAGCTCTTCGTGTTTGTTTTACTTACAAAGTTCTTAACTGTAATATAACTTGAGGTGCGTGGCATTCCAAGTGCGAGGAATCGCCCCTCCTTCCAAAGTCTCTAAGCGGTAGGCGCCGTTCCCGAGTGCCTCGGTTATTCTGAACGACCCCGTCCACTTAAGCGACAGCTTGTTCTCCATCTCGTATTGGTGAGCCTTCCTCATCACCAGATCGCCTTCTCTGAACTGCCTTGGCATCACCTTTGAGTTATATCTTCGTTCAATCCTTCTTTTCACCGCCTCAGCTTTTAATCTTGCCTTTTCCCTGACCTCATCCAGTAGGTACAGGTTCAACCTTCTTTCCTCATTCGAGTCTTCCTCCACGAAGTTCTGGAATCTCGGCGAGCTCTCCTGGATCTCCACTGGAATCATTGCGTCGCACCCATAGACCAGGCTGAACGGGGTCTCATGGGTTCCTGACTGCTCGGTGGTGTGGTACGCCTAGACTATACGGGGTACTTCCTCAGCCCAGCTTCCCTTGGCTTTCTCTAGCCTTCTCTTCAACCCTCCCAGCAACACCCGATTGGCTGACTCTACTTGGCCATTCGTCTGAGGGTACTCGACGGATGCAAATACCTGTTGAATTCCCACCCCTTCGCACAGCTTCTTCAACAAATGACTTGCAAACTGAGTCCCGTTGTCCGACACCAGGCGCTTGGGCACACCAAACCGGCACACAAAGTTCTTCCATACGAAGCCATCAATTTTGTGTGCGGTGATCTGGGCCACTGGTTCTGCTTCAATCCACTTGGTGAAATATTCAATCGCCGCCACCAAGTACTTCATCTGCCTGATCGCCAGCGGGAATGGTCCCAGGATGTCGATTCCCCATGTGTGAAACGGCCAAGGGCTGTAAATCGACTTCAACTCTTCGGGAGGCGCCTTGTGCCAATCGGCGTGCTGCTGGCATTGCTTGCAGCACTGTGCATACTTCTTACAGTCTTCTCTCATTGTTGGCCAGTAGTAACCTGCACGGAGAGTCCTTGCGGCCAGAGCTCGACCCCCGATGTGGCTTCCGCATATCCCTTCGTTTCTGCCATAATCCTTGTGCATTTCTCGCCGTGCACACATTCCAGGAGTGGATGAGTGAACCCAAACCTGTACAACTCGCCGTCAATCATTATGAACTTGCTAGAATTCTTCTTTATCTTCCTAGTCTCTGTCGGATCCAGCGGGAGAAGGCCATCCGCTAGGCACCGCTTGTACTGTGTTACCCAGGTGTCTGGCTCATGGGTCGTGCAGACCTGCGTCATGTTCACCTTCTCTCCCCGACATGCTCTTATCCTTGGCAACCTCAAGGTCTCTTGAGTCAGGGATCTGTGACTCCTCGCCGCTTTCTCCGTTGACTTGCTTATCTGGAGAACCAAGTGATCTGCTACAAATGCTCTCGGCGTCTTCAGAGTTTCTTGAATCACCGTCCTCTGCCTACCCCCCTTGCCTGAACTGGCGAGCTTAGCTAGCAAGTCAGCTCGGGCATTCTGCTCTCTGGGCACATGCACCACTTCAAAGGAGGCAAAGGAACTCTTCAATTCCTGCACATACTCCAGGTAAGCCGCCATTTGTGGATCTTTAGCCTGGAACTCGCCCGTTACTTGTCCCGTGACTAACAGCGAGTCACTCTTAGCCATCAGCACCCTAGCTCCCATCTCTTTAGCCAGCAAGATACCGGCGATCAGCGCCTCATATTATGCTTGGTTGTTGCTGGCTTTGAAGGCAAACCTCAAAGATTGTTCGATCAGCACGCCGTTGGGTCCCTCCAAGATGACTCCAGCACCGCTACCTTGTTGGTTCGACGATCCGTGCACTGAAAGCACCCAACGGAAGTCATCCCCTTCAACTCGTGCTGCTTCAAACGAGAGCTCGACCACGAAGTCTGCGAAAATCTGCCCCTTGATAGGACCTCGGGGCTCGTACTTAATATCAAACTCCGACAGCTCCACTGCCAACTTCACCATCCTCCCAGCAACGTCAGACTTTTTCAAAACCTTCTGGATGGGCAAGTCGGTCATCACCAGTATCGTGAAGCTATGGAAATAGTGGCGTAACCTCCTCGCCGAAAAGACTACCGCCAGTGCAGCCTTTTCCAGGGCCTGATACCTCGTTTCGGGGCCCTGCAGCACCTTACTAACAAAATAAATAGGCTTTTGAGCCTGATCTTGGTCCTGGGCGAGCACCGCACTCACCGCCCTCTCAGTCACAGCAAAATACAACCTGAGAGGGGTTCCCACCAGCGGTTTGCACAGAACCGGCGGGCTCGCTAGGTACTCTTTAAGTTTAACGAAGGCCTCTTCGCATTCCTTCGTCCAGGTAAACTTGTTGTTCCGTCTTAAGCACTGGAAATACGGATGGCCCTTCTCTCCACTAGCGGACACGAAACTAGAGAGGGCGGCCATCCGACCTGTAAGCTGCTGCACTTCCTTCACGGTAGCCGGGCTCCTCATCGCCAAAATGGCAGCGCACTTATCAGGGTTGGCTTCTATTCCTCATTCAGTTAGGAGGAATCCCAGGAACTTCCCAGCCTCTACGCCAAAGATGCACTTCTCAGGATTCAGCTTCAACTTAAACTTGGCGATCGTAGTGAAGAACTTCTCCAAATCTGCGACGTGCTTGCTCTTCTCCGGCGAGGTCACGACCATGTCATCTACGTACGCTTGCACATTCCTTCCCAGCATTGGTGCAAGTACTCGATCCATCAACCTCTGGTACGTGGCCCCCGCGTTCTTCAGCCCAAAAGGCATCACCTTGTAGCAGTAGCACGATCTCTCGGTCATGAAGGCAGTCTTCTCTTCATCCATGGGATGCATCTTGATCTGGTTATACCCCGAGAAGGCATCCAGGAAGCTCAGCAACTTACACCCTGCAGCACTATCCACCAGGGCGTCTATGCTTGGCAAAGGATAAGAATCCTTTGGGCAGGCCTTGTTCAAATCGGTGAAATCGATGCACATGCGCCATTTCCCATTGCTCTTCTTCACCAGCACGACATTGGCCAGCCAATCAGGGTACTGCACCTCCCTGATATGGCCTGCAGCAAGGAGTTTATGTGTTTCGTCTCTGATCGCCTGCCTCCTCTCCTCATTGAACTTCCTTCTCCTCTGTCGTACTGGTCTAACCTGACTGTTTATCGCCAAATGATGGCATAAGAAGTCGAGATCGATCCCGGGCATGTCCGAAGCGGACCATGCAAACGCATCCAGATGCCGCTCTATCACCTTGGCGATCTGGTCCTGGAGCTCAACTTCCAGCGATCTTCCCAGCTTGAAGATCTTTCCCCCGATCTCCCTTTCGAGCCACTGCTCGACGGGTTTTGGTCTGGTTTCTCTGGCGATCACCGCCCTGGCGATTCCCAGCTCCCTCGCTTCCTCAGGGCGATTTCGCGCCTCTTCTTCCTCTAGACCGGCGTTCCCCTCTCCCAGCTCAGCATCCACCATCACCACGTCACTTCCGGCGGTCTCTTCTATTACCGTCGACCTGGGCTTCACACCAGGGGGCGGGGTGGTTGTCACGTAACTCACCGACCTCTTGTTCTTCAGGCTATTCTCGTAGCACTTCTTCGCTTCTTTCTGGTCGGACTTGATCGTGATCACCACCCCTTCCATAGACGCCAGCTTCACCTTCATGTGCCGGGTCGACGGTATAGCGCCTATTCTGTTGAGCGTGGGTCTTCCCAGCAGAATGTTGTATGCTGAGGGAGCATTTACGACAAGGTACTTGATTTTCTCTGTTCTCGAACCAGCCTCATCTGTAAACGTGGTCCTCAACTCAATGTACCCCCTGACCTCCATCTGGTCGCCAACGAAACCATACAAACAGCCCCCATAGGGCCTCAGCTGGTCAAGGGGCAACTCCAATTGTGTGAAAGTCGGCCAGAACATCACGTTTGCCGAGCTTCCTTGGTCCACCAGAACCCTATGGACCTTCCTTCCCGCCGTAATCAGCGAGATGACTATGGGGTCGTTGTTGTGAGGCACAATGTCCCGAAGATCTTGCTTGGTGAACGTAATGTCCACATCCGGCGAGTGGTCTTCAAACATATCCACCGTCATCACAGACCTCGCGTACCTCTTCCTCTGTGATGCGGTGCATCCACCACCCGAGAAACCTCCTGCAATGGTGTGGATTTCCCCGTGTGTAGGCATCTCGTGCTGCTGAGCCTCTCCACCTGCTGGTTGGGAGCTCGACGCGCCCCCCGTCCTTCTGTCCAGCAAGTAGTCGTTTAGGAACCCGCTCTTGACCAGATCGTCGAGCTGGTATCCTAAAGCCAAGCACGAGTCCACGGTGTGGCCAAAGCCCTGGTGAAACTCACACCAGGCGTCTGGCTTTGGTCCCAGCACCTTGTCGCCCACCTTCTCGGGCACTTTCAACCTAGCTGATATATTGGGAATGGCGATCAGGTCCGCCAATCCCATGACAAACTTGTGCTTTGGCGGGCGATTGTACTCCCGGCGTGCTGGTTGCGGGCGCCCTTGGCCCCTGCCCTTGTTCTTCCTTGGATCATAAGGATGGCGAGTCCTCTGATCCCTCCTGGCCGCCGCTGTCTCCAGCACCCTCTGTGGCTGGATCCTAGTCTGGGCGCGTGGCCTAGCGGGAGCCACGCTTCCCCTTTTCTCGGCGACCTCACTCTCATCGGCGATGTGGGCCACCGCAAGTCGCCTGACCTCAGCAAACGTGGCAGGGTGAGCCCTGATCAATGCTTCGCAGAATGGTCCCGGCAACACGCCCTTCTTGAATGCGTAGACCAGCATCTTTTCATCTTTGGCTGGCGAGCGGACCATCTGCGCCCCAAAACGATTCAGGTAGTCCCTGAGGGACTCTCCCTGATACTGCCTTATGTCGAACAAATCATAAGACACCCTGGGCGGTGCCTTGTTCATGATGTACTGCTCGACGAAGATCTTTGAAAACTGTTGGAAGTTGGTTATGTGACCCATAGGCAGGCTCACAAACCATTCCAGCGCCGTTCCCTGGAGCGTGCTCACGAACATCTTGCAGTACACGGCGTCTGATCCTCCTGACAGCATCATCTGCGTATGGAACGTGGTGAGATGTGCTTCGGGATCCTCCACGCCGGTAAAAACAGCCTTCACAGGCACCACGCTCGTAGGGATAGGCGTGTCGGTAATCGCCTGAGCGAAAGGCATAGGGAAAACGCGAGGCGGCGTTGACGGCGCGACCTCCTCAGCGACTGGGCGCCCTCGCTGTTCCTGAAGAGCTTGACGCAGTTCTTCAGTCACTCTGCTAAGCTCATCATTCCTGGCCCGAGAGGCGACCAGGTCCTCGTGCATTCTCGCCTGCTCTATACGCGAGGCTTCCACATTCGCCTGCAGCGAACGCATGATTTCCACCATCTGCGCCATAGTCATGGCGCCTTCAGCAGCAACGGGCGCAACTGGACTTGAACGGTTGCTTCTCATTTTTCTCATGAAAACTTGGCAAATCAAAGAGTGCAATGAACAACACCTCCTTCAGCGACGATCGATTCAGCGATCAATCGGTCAGAACTTCGCGAAACTTCGAAAGAAACCTCAAGAACACAGAAAACCTCCACAGAAACCCGCAACTCCACCAAAAACCAACGCTTCTTCCACGAAAATCCAAACGAGCCAAAGAACTCGGATCTCACCGAATAAATCTCGCGTAAGCAGCAGAAAACCTCACCTCACCGAACAAAAACCTAAACGAACGGTGGAAAACGCGAAATTACCGAACAAAACCTAGATGAACAGCGGACAATGGTTGCACCAGCACACAACCATACAGAAACTGCAAAAACCTCCACGAACTCACACTCTGGATGGGAACAGGTTTTACATGGCCCCACGGTGGGAGCCTGATGATCCTGCCTGTTGACCAAAACGCTGGAGCTTTGCCTCGTCAAACTTGGATCGACGTATGCGCCGTGTTTGCCTCCGTCCTTCACCGCGATCCACCTCAAGAACCTGCAAAAGACGAAACGGCGCCGCTGCGGCCGATCGCACTCCAACGCCCAAGTCAGTGACTGAACCACCAATTACTTCAAGAGTAAGACTCAAGAACTCTAAGGAACCGTGACCAGTTCTCTCTCAGTGTACTCAAGACTCGCAAGCGTAAAGAATAATCTGAACGTGCGTACCTCAGAAGTTCGTTGAGAAACTCTTATATACCTGGACACTTTCTCTCTCCTGGCAGTTACACACCTGGACACGTGGCTTGCATCCAGCTGTACACGTGCCTTCATCTGGAGCATCCTTGACTTGGGCGCTACTTCTGACTCTCCTTTGGCTAAGTTACTTATGCATGATACTACTCAATGCATAATTGTCTTGGAGCGCGATCTCTATTGGATTGGCGAGTTAGGGTGCCTTCGTACACACCTTCCCTGTGGTCTCGCCGGCCGCCTTCATAATCTGCACCACCTGTTCCACCGTTTATGCCCGAGTAAGCTGTCCCCCGACCTCATCCTCTGGCCAGCTGGGAAGCATCCATCTGCCTTCATCTTCGGCGACGTCCTTGCTTTGGCGATCTCAAATCACTTGGTCGCCTGGATTCACATCTGGAGACCTCATCTTCAACTTGGTGACCGCCGGTATTGGTATGATGGAGATTGGAGCACGCCAACTTAATAACTGGCGAGTACGCGAACCCCCCGACCTCCTTCCCTTCTGCCAACCAGGTGTACCATCCAACACGCCTATACCATAGCTCGACGCCACGTCATTACTCCCGACTAGCAGGGCGGTACAGAAGCCAACATGTGATATTGCCTTATGTTCAAAGTGTTAAAGTACCTAACTTTAGTGGTAATAGTGATCCTAATGTGTATTTAGATTGGGAGGCTAAATGTGAACAAATTTTCAAAGCCTATGGGGTCTATGAAGACCAAAAGGTGAAAATAGCCTCTTTAGAATTTTTAGATTTTGCCAAGAAATGGTGGCATAGCATTGTAATGGACATTGGATATCACAAGAGACCTCCCGTGGTTTCTTGGAATGATTTGAAAGAGTGTATGCGCGCGTGGTTTGTTCCTCCTTATAGGAAGGAACACTTGTTGAAGTTCCAAAGGCTTCATCAAGGACATAGGATGGTAGATGAATATTTTCAAGAATTTGAAACATCTTTGATTAAAATGAATTTGCATGTTAATGACGAATCAAAGATAAAATGGTTTGTAAGTGGTTTAAGAAGAGAAATTAAAGATTTGGTAAAACTACATGAGTATACTTCTTTAAAGAAAGTGTTTCACTTAGCCATCAAGGTAGAATCACACCTTTTGAAAACAACTTTCAAAAATACTCATGATGATAGTTTCTACAACTCTTCTAGGAAGGATGCAACCAAAGTTTCTACTCAAAATTCTCCTTCAAATTTTTGCAAAGAAACCACTTCTTCCCAAAAAGTCACCAAAACTTTAAAAACCAAATGTTTTAAATGTTTAGGTTTTGGGCACATAGCTCTTCATTGTACACAAAAGCAAACCTTAATGATAAACAAGGTAAAACAAGACCTAATTCACCCACCTACCACACGTGAAAATGAAAAAGACAAAGAAGGCCAAATTGACATGGGTTTTATCCTTCCACATCCAAGGTATTTTCCTTCCTTATCTTTGTCATTACCAAAGGTTCTTACTTCACCACCATCTTGGTTAAAAAATGTTAGGAATGATTTTTTCATACCTCCTAATGGTTGTCACCATTTAAGCGGCCTTTTTCCAAAAGATATCATCATTCCCAAACAAATTTTTCCAACTTGGTCAATTTCTAGAACCTCCTTTTCTGCAATCCCATTGTTTACAAAAGCTAAGTCATGTTTGCCTTTTTCTTCCCCTTTTAATTGTCACAATAAACTGACTTTTTTCTATGCAGGGATTCAGAATTCGTGGACGAATTCTCTCCAACTCGAGGAGTATGATGAGAATCAAATAAAGGAGGCTTTTATTAATGAAGGAAAAGGTCATTCACCTTCACATTTGAAGTTCTTCCTTCTAGTCTTCTCAAAATTAAAAGAAGACATAAAATAAAGAGAGGATCAAGCCTAACGCCAAAGAAGTCTACAATCTTTCAAGAATGGACTTCAATTAAATATCTCTCTTTATAGTTTCTTTTAAATTGTAAATAATATAGAATAGTGTTTAGAAAGGTGCTTAGAGGGAAACATTAGACACCTCTTTTGTAAAAGCATGTTTAGGCTTTAGTTTAGAAAATTCTAGAAGCTTGGGGAGTGAGCTTAGTAAGGGGGGTGTGATCTTAGGAGCTTTTTGGGTAGCTTAGGGAATAAGCTATGTAAATGACCAGCCCTTGCTCCTATAAAAGGAGGGCTTAGGTCCTTCACAATTCAGATTGGAAAAATAGAGTAAAGTTACTATGCTCCATTTGTGAGTGATTGTGAGACTAGTTCTCCTTTTCCTTGTCTTATCTTGTGATGCATTGGGAGCATTCAAGTGGCGGCAAATCTGCACTTATCTTGGAACATTCATCATCCAAGTGGCGTGTCCATTCCCAATCCTTGCTTTAATCACATAAGTCATCTTCCTTCATCTTGTTCTTCAATTTCAATCGGTAATTTTGGTTTGTTTTAGTGTTCTTCAACGTTTCCACCGATTGTATTTGTGTCTTCCAACTTTGTTTTCATTTCTGTTCGGTGCAGTAGCTTTTCCTTTCAATTCTATTCGGTTGTTTTAATTTTGTTCTTCATTCTTTGTTGTTGATTCCATTTGACAATATATGGACTTCCATATGAGGTTTGGTTTGGTGCAAAGTCTTGGTGAGTTCTTGAATTAGAACATTGATCCAATTCTAAGTAAAGTGCCATTTCATGACCAACTCAAGTTGCTCCTAAGAATGTCAAAGAATCATGTATTCTTGTTGTTGCATTCACATTAGCACCGCAACTCAGAAGGAAAGAACGGAGAGTAGGAGAAAAGAGCATGTTCTACCTAAAGAGTTAAAGTCGAACATGACGAAGGGGAGTATCAAAGGTAACGCACGTGACATAGCAAAGAAAGCAGAAGCAGACACAAGCATGCAAAGATAAAGCGGGTAACGTTTAAGCATAAATCAAGAGTTATAATTACAGATAAGGTTCATGATAGTTGCAAATTGAGCAAAAGACAATCATATACACATCCCATGTTCATGTGAGACACAAGATCAGGCTACAATTCAGGGGCCTCCAGAGTTTGAACAGGGCGATGCTGAAGCCCCCCCTTTGGACCTCAATGCCTAAGCCAGCAGCGACCTTCGTTGCCTGTCCATCTTCGAACCTGCACCAAAAGGACAAACATGGTAAAGGACGGGCACAAACCAAGGCACTACGCGAAGAGACAAGATAAATCATGCAAGAATCCAGCAAAAGCAAGGAATAGAAGGTTTTAAGGGGAATCTCTCATACTTATATATTTTCCAGAGCCTCAGCATTATACTCTAGGCTTATCAAGGCGGCGGCGTCAAAACCCCCCGCACTAGCCAACATCCAGCAAGCCTCTCGATCGTTCGAAGGCAGCCCCTTAAGAGACTTGGACTTCAGGGCTCTTACCTCGTTCACCCAATACAGAGGGAAGCCGTCAAGGGCGGAGGGTACGAGGTCGGAGCAACAAACTTTGAAGAACTTGCCTTTCCACCCCGTGAAGGAGTGCTGGAATGGGGTTAAGAGGACCCTCCCAGGAACGTTGCTAAGAGTCACCTAGAGGTTATTCCTTTGCCTCTTCACTTCAAAGAAATGAAGGAAGATGTCAACAGAAGGTGCACACCCGAAGAAACCGAACAGTATGTCGAAAGCTTTGACAAAGGCCCAGCTGTTAGGATACAGCTGGGCTGGGGGAACATTGATCTCCGTTAGCAGCTCCCTCCCGAACCTGGAGAAAGGCAGGTGCACGCCGACGCACTTGAAGACCACCTGATAGAAATAAAAAAAGGGGACCCCGTTGTTGGCTCGCTCATCCCCGCACTCCGGCTCCCCTAGGGTGCAAGGAAGCACTGCGATATCATCATCGTGCCTTTTCGTGAAGGTGCGGTGATCGTATCGTAGGTGCTCGGGTCCCCTACATGGTCCCTCTAGGCTTTGGTGGAAACTAGACTCGAGCACTCGTCAAGTAGTTCGTCCGGAGCCCATGCATAAAGATCCCTATGATTAACTCTAGAGGAAGGAAGGTTGGCAGTCATTTTGGCACGTACTGTCAATGAGCGAACTAAAGATTGAAGAAGAAGAAGAAGGGTTCAGCAGTATAGTAGAAGGAAAGAATCGATGAGGAAAGAATGCAGGGAGAGTTCTTTGGAAAGAACATGAATAGTACGGAAAAGATGCGAAAAAGTGGAAACAATGAGTTAAAGCGCGGGATTTCAAAGACTCAAGCGTTGCAATTGAAGCACCAAGGACGCTAAATGAGCACCGTGCGATTGAACCACGTGTCAGGAGATTAAGATACGACCCGAGGTGTCACTTTTCTCGCTCAGAGAATATCACATCATCAGAGTCCTCGAAGGTACGCCGCGCTGGCGGTGCAGAAAATGTCACGTCAGCCGGTCAGAGAGTGACACATCATCAAAATGCCACGAGGACAATAGGGGCGAGGCCTTAGTCTTTTTGCTGAAACACGTGTCAGCTCAAGACTGGGGGCTTGTGTACCGTCCCGTCCCCGGACGTTGACCAGAAGTCAAAGTCAAACACATGGTGGGACCCCTCAAGGGACCCAAGGAAGGAAAGCCAACAGGCCGATCGCTCGAGGCATCGCCCAAAAGAGACGTCGCCTAAAGTAAGACATCGCCCAAGTAAGACATCGCCTAAGCAAAGACATCGCCCAAGAGAGCCATCGAGCCTAGATAGTTCAGAACAGTAGCAAGGAGAAAAGAAAGGTGGCTTCAAGGCCATGAGTTCTAGTACCAGTAGGGGGAAAACCTGACTCGTGAAGTATCCACGCCACTGATGGGAGAGCCTGGGACAGATACGACCCATGAGAGGGCCGTGACCAGGGGGAACCACGTGCATGATACGGGAGAAAGGTAGATACGCCCCCAGGGCGAGTGACTAGTGATTGGGGCGCATGAGTTGGCACCCAAAAAGTCAACCCACGTGACAGAAGCACTTCGCAGAAAAGAGGGCTCACACGATGGAAAAACCCTAAGTTGGGTGGCAGCGCTGTGGGACCCTCTGCACAGAATAACGATCAAGTCAGAGTGGCACGTGGCAATGCCCACATGCTCATTAAAGGTTTCAGGGAAAGTTTTCCAAGGTACGCGTTAAGTAAGTTAAGATTCGTATATTCCAAGGCACATTTTTATACGCCTTCAATGCGCTTCAACGCGTTTTAAATGCAGAAGGTATATAAAAGGGGCTTTGGGTCGTTTGAAAGAGGGAGATTTTTAACCTAATACACACAGATACACAGAGAAAACCCTAGTTGTCTTCGCGGGGCACTCACAGTGAGCACAAGGCAATTAGGGCAACACAGTTCTAGTTACACAGTTTCAATCGTTCAGTATAGTTTTTCGACCACCTCCCAAGGATGTGTCACCTTTGATGTTTCTCACTAGCTGACTTGATTGTCAGAGTGCAAACGGCCGCGAGGCCGCCCCTTTGTTTACTTCTTTCAGGTACTCACAGACGGAGCAAAACGAAGGTGATATGATTCCACTAGAATGGTTCTTGACATTCTTAGGAATCATCTTGAGTTGGTTATGAGATAGGCACTTTATCATAGAAATGGATCAAGGTTCTATGAACAAGAACTCACCAAAACTAGTGCCAAAACACAAACTCATATAGAAGTTCCAATTATAGTCAAATTGAACCGAACAAAAAGGCACAAAAGCTAAGCAAACTGAAATAGAATGCTGGAAATTAAATTGTACCGAACTAAAAGCTGGAAAATGAAGAAGAAAGATGAAGAACAACAAGGCACAACAAAAGAACCGAAGCAACACAATTAAAACTGAAACTGCCGAACCAAAATCAACATGGAAACAAGCTAAGACAAGGAAATAACAATAGAAGAAAGGAAGGAGAAGAGAGTGCTCATGAAGATGGATGTATGGTTGGATGATCACGCCACTAAAAGGATGGTTGCTCCTAGATGAGTGTGCTGCCGCCACTTGAGGACACCATGGATCCTTCAAGATAAGACTAGAGAAGAAGGCTCAAAAGCTCTCCAATGATCACTCAAAATTTGAGTATAGTTTCTTTTCTCTAAAATTCAAATCTGAAATTTACAAAGGGAGCACCTCTATTTATAGCCTAAGGTGCTGAAATGTAAGCTACACAAATTCAAATTTCCCCCCTAAACATATTCTAGAACCGGCGCCTATTTACAAGGCATGAGGACGGTGTGACTTTTTCCATCACTTTGGCACCTCCTATTCTACTCCTACACCTATCTACTAACACACCCCCCTCCTAAAGCTCCTAACTAAAGCCTAGAAGATGCTATAACCAAAGAGGTTTCTAATGTTTCCCTCTAAGCACCTTCAACCAAAGAAATTACAAAGAGAGAAAATAAATGTCCCCTAGCTCCTAAAGCTTTGAACATGCTTCTTGTAAGCCTTTGAGGTGCGCTTTGACCTCCATGGGCGTCCTCCATTTGTGCCTCTACCTCTTCTTGATCTTGTTGATTGGCCTCCATGTCCTCTTGAGCTTGATCTCCATCATACTCCCCGAGTTGGAGAAAATTCGACCACGAATTCTGGAGACCTACAGAAAAAGGAGTTAGATCGCTGACATTAAAAGTATGACTACCTAAGAATGTATCAGGCATATCTAACTCATAAGCATTGTCATTAATCCTCTTGAGGATTTAGAAAGGTCCATCCCCTCGAGGCATTAGTTTGGACTTCCTTTGAGTAGGAAAACGATCCTTCCTCAAGTGAAGCCAAACCCAATCACCCTCATCAAACAACAATGCTTTTCTCCTCTTATTGGCAAGTTCAGCATACTTGCCAACCTTCTTCTCAATTCTCTTCTTGATGTCTTTATGCAAAGTTTTCACAAAAGAAGCCTTTTCATCCCCATATTTGCACAAGACATCTCCAAGAAGGGGAATAGGAAGAAGATCAAGAGGTGTTAGGGGATTAAACCCATAGACCACCTCAAAAGGAGAATGTGAGGTGGTAGAATTTACTACACGATTATATGCAAACTCAACATGGGGTAGTAAATTCTCCCACACTCTAGGATTCCCCGAAATAAAACATCTCAATAGTTGTCCCAAAGTTCTATTCACCACCTCGGTTTGACCATCAGTTTGTGGGTGGCAAGTGGTAGAAAATAAAAGCTTAGTCCCAAGCTTGCCCCACAAGGTCTTCCAAAAGTGACTCAAGAACTTAGGATCTCTATCGGACACTATAGACCTAGGAATCCCATGTAGGCGAACCACTTCTTGGAAGAAGAGGTTTGCAATGTGGCATTCATCATCCACTTTGTGGCAAGGAATAAAGTGAGCCATCTTTGAAAAACGATCCACTACCACAAAAATGGAGTCCTTTCCCTTTGATGTCTTGGGTAAGCCTAAGATGAAATCCATAGATATATCTACCCAAGGCATTGAAGGGATAGGAAGAGGAGTGTATAGACCATGGGGATGCATTTTAGACTTAGCTTTGCGGCAAGCTATGCATTTATCACACAAACTATGAACATGTTTATGCATATAAGGCCAAAAGAAATGTTCATGCAACACATCCAAAGTTTTAGCAACCCCAAAATGTCCCATTAAACCCCCCTCATGAGCTTCTCTAACAAGAGATAATCTAATAGAGCATTGAGGAACACAAAGACGTTTTCCTTTAAAAAGAAAGCCATCTTGAAT
The DNA here is from genome assembly GCF_051622355.1 of Phaseolus vulgaris. Classification (NCBI taxonomy): domain Eukaryota; kingdom Viridiplantae; phylum Streptophyta; class Magnoliopsida; order Fabales; family Fabaceae; genus Phaseolus; species Phaseolus vulgaris. The sequence continues at coordinate 28,757,035 of NC_143507.1, forward strand.
AAAAAAGTCTTTGTGTCCTCCCTTAAGACACTCTTGATAGATGAGAGAAAAATCAAGGTCATCATGATAAAGTTCCTTAATGTGATCAAAACCAAGATATTGAGAGCTTAAAATATTTAGCAAAGTGTATCTTCTAGAAAGAGCATCCGCCACAATATTTACTTTGCCTTGCTTGTGTTTGATCACATAAGGAAATTGCTCAATGAATTCCACCCACTTAGCATGCCTCTTGTTAAGTTTGTTTTGGCTTTTCAAATATTTAAGAGATTCATGATCACTATGTATCACAAACTCTTTGGGAAAAAGATAGTGTTGCCAAGTAAACAAAGCCCTAACAAGTGCATATAATTCCTTATCATAGGTGGAATAATTGAGATGACTTCCCTTCAATTTCTCACTAAAATAGGCTATGGGGTGGCCCTCTTGAAGGAGAACAGCCCCAATACCTATGCTTGAAGCATCACACTCAATCTCAAATGTCTTAGTGAAATTAGGAAGGGCCAAGATGGGAGCATTAGTTAATTTTTCTTTCAAAGTGTCAAAAGCATTTTGTTGTGCTTCTCCCCAATGAAAGACCACATCTTGGAACTCTTCTACCAAATTTTCCAAGCAATGAGGACTATCAACAAGTGATTCTACTCTAAGAGTTCTAGGGATGGCTAAGAAAAGAGGATGATGAGCCACTATTTCCCTTTCAATGTCACGCCTAGACACAAGGAGTGTAGGCTTAGAACTCTTATCTTTTTTATCTTTTTCACTCTCCCTCTTTTTCTTCATGATAACTTGGTCCTCATGGACTTCTCTTGGAGAGAGAGATTTTAAAGTAACCTTGTCACCATGGAATTCAAAAGATAGTTTGTTGGTAAAGCCATCATGTAAAACTTTTCTATCAAATTGCCAAGGCCTTCCCAAAAGAACATGAGTGGCTTCCATGGGCACAACATCACATAATACCTCATCTTTGTATTTTCCAATGGAGAAATGGATGAGGACTTGTTTATTGACAATTATTTCTCCTACTTCACTAAGCCATTGTAATTTGTAGGGCTTTGTATGAGAGATAGTAGGCAATCCAAGCTTATCTACTACTCTTGTACTAGCCACATTTGCACAACTACCCCCATCCACTATCAAGGAACAAATGTTGTTTTGAATAAGACATCTTGTATGGAAAATATTTTCCCTTTGACTTTCATCAAAAGGTTTTGAAACCTGTCCAAGAAGTCTTCTCACAACTAACAAGTCCCATTCAAGTGGACATTCGCTCTCTTCCTCACTAGATGCATGAGAATGCAATGAATGCTTAGGAGAATCCGAATCATGCTCACTAACTACAATGCCCTCATGCATGTACATACTTCATTTGGAAGGACAATTTGCAGCTATATGACCATAACCCATACATTTAAAGCATTTAGTATTGGATGTTCTAGTGGGAGACTTAGGTCTAGAAGTAGATGGCTTAGTTTCCTTGGGTTTGAAAGAAGAATCTTTGGAAGGATGTTTAGAAAAAGAATTTTTGTTTCTCCAAGACTTGGAGTAGTATCCATCATTGGAAGCATTTTTGAAAGAGTTTTTCTTAGCAAGTTGGGCTTCCACCTTCATTGCAAGATGAACTAAAGATCCCAATGATGAATACTCTTGTAACTCAACAATGTCTTGAATATCCTTCCTAAGACCACTCACAAACCTAGCAATCATAGCTTCCTCACTTTCTTCTAATTCAATTTTAAGCACAAGCGTCTCAAGCTCCTTATAATATTCATCCACATTTAGCGTGCCTTGTTGAAACCGTTGGAGTCTCAACATGAGGTCTTTCCTAAAATGTGGGGGCACAAACCTAGTGCGCATATGATCCATTAAAGAGTTCCAAGAGTCCACGGGAGGACCCTTGTGATAGATAATGTCCTTTACAATTCCATGCCACCATTTCATGGCATAATCACTAAACTCTAGGGTGGCTAGCTTAAGCTTATGCTCATCTTGGATCTCATGGATCTCAAATATTTGGTCACACTTAGCCTCCCAATCTAAATATACATTAGGATCACTAGAGCCATTAAAACAAGGAAGCTTGACCGAAGGAAGCCTAGACTTTGCATCATGATAGAAGCCATTGCCGTAGTGAGTTCTTTCCCCTTGGTGATGATGTCTTTGTCCATGGACTTAGGGTGGAGTTCTCCTTCTCCTATGCTCATCTTCACGGCCAAAATCATTGGAAGAAGCTCTTGTTGAAGGTCTATGATGCTCATCATGAATTGAAGGAGATGGTCTAGCTTGTTGCACCTCCATCTTTTGCAATTTCTCCTCCAAGCGTCTAATGGTTCTTTGAGCTTCATGTAATTCTGCTTGAAGCTTTGGAAGGAGAATTCTGCTTGTATGATGCCTCACTTGAAAATCCAGCCATTTTGGAAATAAAAAACAGCAAACACACAAAAAACAGCAAACAAGTTAAGAAACAAAAATTAGCAAAAACAATGAGTGTTTTAAGCAAAAATGCCGAAGTGAATTGAGGCAGAAAAATAGGTCACTCTCAAAGAAATAATGTCCTTGCACCAATCTGATCTTGAGGCCTTGGAATCCTCAAATGAAAGATGTCAAAGCAAGCACACCAATCTCAAAGGCAACCACCACAAAACCAATGAAACAATAAAGACAAACAAGAAAAGGTATAAGCAAAGAAAGGTAATTGCAAAAGGAAAACAATATGTAAGACAAACTCAAAGAGTAAAGAATGAAAGACAATCAAGAAAATAAAGAACTCAATGAGAAAGTAGGCACACAAAAGAATACTTAAGGAAAAGCACTAGAGTAGATGAAGAAAACAAAAATTTAGCTACTGGAAAATTTTTTTTAATGCAAACTGTGCTTGATATTCACTGATTTAACTGGAATGATGTAGAGCGAACTGGATTATGAAATTTAAACCACAGAAACTTCAAGATGTTAACTCAATAATGGCACTGGAATCAATTAAAAAAAGTAAGCCAATTAATTGAGATAAATTTTTCAAAATCGCTGCCAGATTACCGTATTCTTTTCGGCAGAATTGTACACTTTTTTTATTTTATTTATCATTTTTTGTGTACTTTGAATTTTTTAATGATTCTTTTTTCTACTCTTTTCTAACACTTTGAATATCACAAATCCAGAATTTCAGAATTTTCCAGTGAGTAAATCAATTGCAATAAGGAAAAACAGTAAGCACTTTTTTCAGAAACAGAGGAATCCTAATAGGAATAAAAAACAGAATTATGAACTAGCAAAGACATAACAGAAAATGAAGTATTGGAACTTGTATAGGTCTAGAATACAAGTATGAACTCAATTCTAAAAAGAAAAATTCACAAAGGATCAATATCAATTCAGAAAATTATATGACACTAAAGCAAGAAACAATCAAAACAATAAAAGTACTACTAGAAGTAATGACAATTATGGAATAATATGACTAAGACAAAACTTGACATGATTCAAAAAGGAAAATACTCAAACATATGATAGGCAAAAGAATTAAAACAGCAAGTAAACTCAAAATAAGCCTAAAACAGAAACTTAAATTGCAAGAAATTAAAAGAGCTCTTGAAATAAAGTGCTACACAACTCAACAATTAAACAAGAACACACCTAAACTCATGATACCACATGATGTGATTCCACTAGCACAATTAGAATGATTCTTGACATTCTTAGGAATCATCTTGAGTTGGTTAAGAGCTAGGCACTTTATCATAGAAATGGATCAAGGTTCTATGAACAAGAACTCACCAAAACTAGTGCCAAAACACAAACTCATATAGAAGATCCAATTATTGTCAAATTGAACCAACAAAAAGAGGTAAAACTTAAAACCACCGAATAGAATTGGAAAGGAAGCAAACTGAACCGAACAAAATGTAAATGAAAGGCAAAGAACTGAAAATACTTGCTGGAAAAAAAGAATAACCGAACCAAAAACTCAAGAACACAAGACAACATGAACAATTGAAAGAGAAGGAAGGAAGGAGAAGAGAATGCTCATGAAGATGGAGGCAAGGTTGGATGATCACGCCACTAGAAGGATGGATGCTCCTAGATGAGTGTGTTGCCGCCACTTGAGGACACCATGGATCCTTCAAGATAAGACTAGAGAAGAAGGCTCAAAAGCTCTCCAATGATCACTCAAAATTTGAGTATAGTTTCTTTTCTCTAAAATTCAAATCTCAAATTTACAAAGAGAGCACCTCTATTTATAGCCTAAGGTGCTGAAAATGCAAGTTAAACAATTTCAAATTTCCCCCCTAAAACAATCTAGAATCGACGCCTATTTACAAGGCATGAGGAAGGTGTGACTTCTTCCTTCACTTTGGCACCTCCTATTCTACTCCTACACCTATCTACTAACACACACCCCCTCCTAACGCTCCTAACTAAAACCTAAAAGATGCTATAACAAAAGAGGTTTCTAATGTTTCCCTCTAAGCACCTTCAACCAAAGAAATTACAAAAAGAGAAAATAAATGTCCCCTAGCTCCTAAAGCTTTGAACATGCTTCTTGTAAGCCTTTGAGGTGGGCTTTGACCTCCATGGGCGTCCTCCATTTGTGCCTCTACCTCTTCTTAATCTTGTTGATTGGCCTCCATGTCCTCTTGAGCTTGATCTCCATCACCGTAGCTCCTCATTGTCCCTACGTAACTCCTCATTAGCTTGTGCATGTTCTTCCATAACTTTTGGGGAAAATTCAATCTCTGTCATAAGGTGTGCCTAGTTCAATTGCGTTTCCTCACAAAGGCGTTCTTAGTCTGCCATAGCTCCTTACCGAATTCGCTCTTGCTCATGTCGGTATTCCTCATTTTCCCCTGGGAGAGCTCTCACGGCCTCCATAACTTGTTGCAAGGCTGGGGCCTCGCCTTCTTCGGATCTTTGCGTTCCTTGTCTAGTCTTTTTCATCATGTCAGATTGCTCAGCCGTAAATGTGAGTGGGGTCAAATTTCATCGGGCCTCACGGTGGACGCCAAATGTTCTCGCCTACTAACCTTGGTCGGACTTCAAAGTGGGCTCTAGGTTGAAACGACTTTGCTTGGTGTATTGAACCGAGATGAAGACGCTTTATGACGAAGGGGCTCCACCTCTTGACCACACTGAGATGATCAAGTCAGTGAGCATTCAAACTATGAAATTTGTATCAGTGTAGAGTTCTAAAAAAACTTACCTTTACTCAGTCAGGGTCTTAAACCCTTTTATAGACATTCCTTCAACAACTTCATAAACAAGAAAATAATTTCAACAACAAGAATATAATTTCAACGGGAAGAATATTTCGTTAATGTGTATCTTTATTTTTCGGGTGCAATGCAATATTTTTCCTAACAGCTTTTATTTACATCGAGAATACCCTTAACTACTTCAATTATTCGCCATGTGGTTTTGCTTTTAATTATCATTTCAATATATACAGTCAATTATCTGGGCCGACCTAATAACATGTCATTGGGCCCATACTCGCCCCAAGCCAAGCTAGGTAGTTCTCACGTGGGCCTGTCTAACGGGGCTACTAAACGTAAGTGCTTGGGTTGAGGACTCGAGCACTTCTGACCAGTACAATAACTAAAACTAAAATTGCACATAAAATATACGTACATCAAAAGCTAAAACAAAGTAAGTTAAGTTTTTTGAAGTATGAGCTCGTAAAAAAACTAGGAATTATATAAATAAACTACCATCAATCATAAAAAATATCCAAATATTGTTGAAATACTTATTATTCAAGATTAGTTGTTGAAAAACTTATTATCCAAGGTTATTTTGGTGAGTTTTTAAAATAAATTTTTGAAACTTTAAAAAACATATTTGTAATGTAAAGTTACACTTTAAAAAAATATATTTTAGAATAAACCATTGGAATTTAACTAATGTTAAAAACACTTCCATTAGTTTGCCGAGGTTTTAAAATAAACCTTTGAAATTTCATGAAGGTTTAAAAAAACCTTCATTATTTTGCTGAGATTTTAAAATAAACCTTTGAAATTTAAAAAAGTTAAAAAAACCTCTATTATTTATTTTGCTGAGGTTTTAAAATAACCTTTGAAACTTGAGAAAGCTTAAAAAAATTTGTGTTAACTAAATCAATTTTTAAGATTATATTAACATCCACTAACTAACCTCCCTTAAAATCCTTTTTTCTTATAATAGATAAGTTCTTTTTAGTTATACTTAATTAGATATAAATAAATTAACCAATGTTACACTAAATGTTATAATTGATACAAATTATTTGATTAAACTGTTTTTATCATATTAAAAGTTATATTTAATAGGTAGAGTCTAATTTTTTTATTTAAAAAATATAATCATTCAAACACTAAAATTTATTTGTGATCGATTTAATTCATTTAAGTGTTACCTGAGAGACAATTATGTACCTTACGATAAAAATAATAAAAAATAAAGACAGATGGATGCATATATATGTATTTTAACTTTTGTGAAGTTTATAAATTTTTGAAAATCAAAATTTCTGGATGCTTATAATTTTTTTAATGAAAAAATAATGTTGTAGTTTCTCTCCATTCACAACCTATTATCATATATTTTTACTATTACAAATTATCTCTCATATAATTAGTAAATGGTAGTGTTTTTTCTATTAATTAGATAAAACTTTTACCTAAAGAAAAGAAAAGAAAAAGAAAAGACAGCGAATTAAGTAGCAAAAAAAAGTCCCAATAATTATATGTTGGAATTTGATTTTGGAACCACTCACTGGCTCATCACATGGTGCAAAGCAAAACTAGGAGAGCAGTAATAACCATTCCAAATGGCTCCTCCTTCCAACATGCAAAACCTGAAAACCGCCCCTTGTAATGCAACCCACCATCTTCTCTTCCTCCCACTATTACACTCCACACACCACCCTTATAAATTCCAACATCCCCTTTTTTCTCTCTCACATTACCATTACCATTATCATTATTCATTACCATCAAACACAACCTTAACCTCATCAAACTCAAACCATGGACACCAACATCGGATCCCTTGACTCAAGTAAGCCCGCCAACAACGACGTTGGCTGTCCTCCCAACGGCACCGTTTCAGCCATCAAGAACTCCGTTCCCGCCTCCGCCATCTCCTCCTCTGAGGCCACGCTCGGCCGCCACCTCGCACGCCGCCTCGTGCAGGTGGGGGTCACAGACGTGTTTTCCGTGCCCGGTGACTTTAACCTCACCCTCCTCGACCACCTCATCGCGGAGCCGCAACTCACCAACGTCGGATGCTGCAACGAACTCAATGCCGGGTACGCCGCCGACGGCTACGCGCGGTGCCGGGGCGTCGGCGCGTGCGTGGTGACGTTCACTGTGGGGGGGCTTAGTGTGATCAACGCGATTGCCGGCGCGTACAGTGAGAACCTTCCACTGATTTGCATCGTGGGTGGCCCCAACACGAATGACTTCGGCACGAACAGGATCTTGCATCACACCATTGGGTTGTCGGATTTCAGCCAGGAGCTCAGGTGCTTCCAAACTGTTACCTGCTACCAGGTTAATATCTCACACCCTCATCTTTTGATTTTGCCTTTTAGTATCTCATTTCATTACATTAATTCATGGTTTGTTTTTAATAATGTATTTATTTAATTATTATGTAGAACACTTGAACTCAAAATTCTGCATAATAATTATGAATTTTATTATATTCACACCATCTTAATAAAGTTGGCTGTTTTTCATATATTGCTTGAAATTTTTCAAAAACTTTTTTTTTTTACTCTTAATTTAATCTACATTGTTTTTTTTGTATTTTTCTACATAAATATAATACATTTATTACAGAAGAGGAGTTATTTGAATAGTTATTTGGATCAGTGACACAGACAATAATTATAATAATATCTTTAACATTTCCATTAGCATTTAATTAAAGAAAATATTCATTTTCTTAATTTTCCTGCACTCTATTTTCAACCAATCAGACAGCATGCAAATATTATTTAAAGAAATATTGTACTTATTCTAAAAAGGAAAAAACATACTACATTCCTATGTTAATGTGTGATCAGACACTTTTAATTGTTTGATTATATATAACAGACTTCTTTCCTATTTACGGCATCAATATTTTTGGCATGTCTATTTCTGTTGCAAACAAAATTATATGTTCACAATCCATTATTTTTTTTTACATTCTCTTAATAATTTAAAAAATTATTATTTTATTAAAATATAATATTTTATTAAGAAAAGAAGATGTAACGAATTTTTTGAACAGTGGGGTCAAATAATACTTTCCCTTCTGTCGCTCTCCCAGGGTGCACATAGGTGCACATAAATATTTGTGAAAGTAAAAATTCAGCAGATACTTTTACAACTCATAATAAAAAACAATTTTCAATAATTAATTATTAATATTTTAATTATATTTTTCTGTTTTCTAATTATTGATATGTATTATTATATTATTGTTAAAATAAAACTGTTTAGTGAATGTTTATTTCAATAAAAAACGTCAAAATATAACTTTTCAAATACAATTACCTCAAATTTGAAGTGTAGAAGTTGCAATAGCAATGCTGCATGTGACATGACTTGAGTAATTAAATTTTCAAAAAAGTTAATTTAACACTGCAAAAACAAACCAACGCACTTGACAACCTATTATAATAATATTTAAATTAAAATATATATAATTAAAATATTAATTTATAGGATGTTAAAGTTTGATCACCCATTTTAAAAGGATGCATATACATTTACAACTTTCTGATTCGGTATATACTATAGATTATTCTTAAATTTTTTTCAGAAAGTTAAATAAAAAATTACTTTAATTTTTATGCTCCTTAGTGTGCAAAGATGTACAAATAGACTAGAGAAACTAACATTCATGACTTTTAAGTAATTATTTATAAATGTAGGTGAATGAAGCATTTTTTATTTAAGAAAATGAAAGTGAAATTCAGTCAACAATAGGAATCTACATGAACTGAAATAAAGAAAATGTAGTTTTCTTTCTTAAATCTCTCTATGGTTGTGAATCTGTGAGTGTTCTAAATGATTTTAGTGCATGGTTTGATAGGCTGTGGTGAATAACATAGAAGATGCTCACGAAATGATTGATACTGCGATCTCAACGTGTCTGAAAGAAAGCAAGCCCGTCTACATAAGCATAAGCTGTAACTTGCCTGGAATCCCTCACCCCACTTTCAGTCGTGAGCCAGTTCCATTTTCTCTGTCTCCCAGGTTTGATTTTGCATATTCCTTTACATTAAATAGTCAATTGGTTTCCGTAAGTGAGAGATGCTGGTTCTTCAACAGCCAGGTTCAATTAAAATAATCACTTATTTTTAAGTTTAAATAGAATTCGGCTTAATATAAAAATCAGAAAATTAAACAAATGCATGATTTTTTTTTAAATATGCTTGTTTTATTAAAAACCATTTGTTTTAAGGGATAAACAGAAACAAACTTACCCATATTTAAAAGCAATAAAATTAAGTAGAAGTCTTTTGAAGGACAATTTATCACTCACTTTACTTCAAAATTTAAAAAGTCATTCGACTTGAGTAATAATGTTAACATACTTTTTATGAACTAAAATTACAATAAGTAGTTAGATTTAAGGTTTATCTTTGATAGAATGAGGTCTTGTTTTAGATTTTCTTATTTTTTGAAGGACTAAGGTTTATTCTAAGTTTTTTAAAAAGGGGAAATGAAGATAATGGATGTATGTGTTTCTCATTGGTTTTCTTTATTCATGAGTGTTTTACAGATTGAGTAACAAGCAAGGGTTGGAGGCAGCAGTGGAGGCAGCAGCAGAGTTCCTAAACAAGGCAGTGAAGCCTGTAATGGTGGGTGGTCCAAAACTGAGGGTGGCTAAGGCATGCGAGGCTTTTGTTGAGCTTGCTGATGCATGTGGCTATCCATTTGCTGTGATGCCATCTGCCAAGGGACTAGTCCCTGAGCACCACCCCCACTACATTGGCACATTCTGGGGAGCTGTGAGCACTGCTTTCTGTGCTGAGATTGTGGAATCTGCTGATGCATACTTGTTTGCAGGCCCCATTTTCAATGACTACAGTTCAGTAGGGTACTCTCTCCTTCTCAAGAAGGAGAAGGCCATCATTGTGCAGCCGGACAGGGTTGTGATCTCAAATGGACCTGCATTTGGGTGTGTTCTTATGAAGGACTTCCTCAGAGAACTTGCAAAGCGTCTTCAGCATAACAACACTGCATATGAAAATTATGCCAGGATATTTGTCCCTGATGGAAAACCTCTGAAGGCTGAACCAAGAGAGCCCTTGAGGGTTAATGTGCTGTTTAAGCATATTCAAGAAATGATGTCTGGTGATACTGCTGTGATTGCTGAGACAGGGGACTCCTGGTTTAATTGCCAAAAGCTGAAGTTGCCAAAAGGGTGTGGGTGAGTAGCACGTACAATCTTATTGGTGTTTTCCATTTTAGTTTTCGTTAATTAGAGTTTGTTTTCAGTTTTGAAAAGAAGGTTTGTTGACAGGTACGAGTTCCAGATGCAATATGGTTCAATTGGTTGGTCTGTTGGTGCAACTCTTGGTTATGCTCAGGCTGTTCCTCAAAAGCGAGTGATTTCTTGCATTGGTGATGGAAGCTTTCAGGTTTGCCTTTCATAACTATTAACTATTTAAGTATGGACTTTTAAATCTAATTTAAAAGTATGGACTTTTAAATCTAATTTAATCTTATAAACAGATTTGATAAGGTTGATTTATGCTTAAAAAGCATTGTTTTCTTCGTTACACTCCAATAAATTTTTAATTTTCACATAAAAGGATTAGTCTCTCGTGGTATGAGGCACTATGCTTCAATTACAATTCTTGAGCTGATTATAGTATATTTATTTAACTTTGTTTGTAGGTGACAGTTCAGGATATCTCCACAATGATACGAAATGAGCAGAAGTCCATCATCTTCCTGATAAACAATGGTGGTTATACAATTGAAGTTGAAATTCATGATGGGCCATACAATGTGATTAAGAACTGGAACTACACTGGCTTGGTTGATGCAATCCATAATGGTGAAGGGAAATGCTGGACTACTAAGGTGAGATTGTTATGCATTCAACAACAACAACAACTTTGTTAATTGCATTCTTATTCTTATACATTCTCATGCATTCTTCTGAAAAGTTCATTGTTATAAATGTTATTAATTCAATCATGCCTTATTTCAGGTCACATGTGAAGAGGAACTTATTGAAGCAATTCAGATTGCAACAGGAGACAAGAAAGACTGCTTATGCTTCATTGAGGTGATTGTTCACAAGGATGATACAAGCAAAGAATTGCTTGAATGGGGCTCCAGGGTCTGTGCTGCAAATAGTCGTCCACCTAATCCTCAGTGAATTTCATGAGTCATTACAAAGTTGATGGAATCAACTTTGGAGTTTAGCTTTATCTAGGTTGAGATCTGTCCTTCAAGATGATTATGTAGGGGAGAGATTTTCCTTTATCAGTGCTTTTGCATTTAATGTTTTAAGTGAGTGCCGTAGATTTTCTGGAAATTTATTCTTCGGAGATAATTCACTTTTTTTCGTAAATTGATGCTTCTGGATTAGTTTGATGTTTAAGTGCACCATTTTATGATATGATTAATTGAGTTTGGAAAATTTATTACTTTATCTCACCTTTACAAAGAGCCTGAATTGGTTATTATTCCAATACACTTTGAAAATTGTATTACTTTATCTCACCTTTACATAACAGAATCTGATTGTTGGCAGAAAAAATAATTGAACAAATTACTTAGGTATATATATAATGATAATAGTTAAATATTTTTTATTTTATCTTTTAATTTGCTTTCAAATACTTATATTAAAGTTCAAATATATAAGTACGTAAATATATACATAAAAATTGATAACATGAATGGGTTGTATTATTTATTGTCGTCATGGTTGTTTGCATTTTACTTACACTTATTTAGGAGTGTCTATCTTTGTTGGTGTTCAAACTGTCGATTTCTTCGATCTTTGGCAGAATAAAGTTAAATTGAAGCTAACATCTTAGAAAGGTAAATCTTTTAGCATGATGAGTCGAATTTAGTTGGTCAATACAATGATTACTGGATTTCTAGCTTATAGCTTTAATATGTATAAAGGGTATGTTTCACTTCTTAAGCAAGTTGAGAAGTGGTGTTGAAATTTTATTTGGACCGGTGATATTCTGAAAAAAGGCATAACTATCGTTAATTGGGCTACTATTTGTTCTCCTCTCGAGAATGGAGGTTTGAAGGTTATTAATCTTCATCATGAAAATAATGTGTATCTTCTTAAGTTTACTTGGAACTTTGCTTATAGCAACAAGCCTTGGTCTTTTCTCCTAAAAGTCAAGGTTCTTAAATCAAAATACGAGCTTAGAATGGTTTATAGATCCTCATCTCTTTGGCCTGGAATTAAACAGTTTTATTCTACTATACTTGATAATACTTCTTAGATTATTGTACAAGTACTTTTATTAATTTCTGGAATGATAAATGGTGTTCCACTATCTCTTTAGCAAATATTGCAGGGTTATCTGATGGTGCTAGCATTCCAGATACAGTCTCCCAGTTTTGGACTGGTTGTGATTGAAATATTCCTTTGTCTTTACTGTAGATGCCTCATTTGTTTAATCATATCATAATTAGGAAGGAACATGATATTTCTAATTGGATTCTAGATGAGTCTGATCATTTCACTCTTAAATCGGCTAGGACTTTTTTCTTAAAACCAAGAGTTCCCTGTGGTTGGGGTAAATTCATTTGGTCTGCATATATTCCGTCTTCCAAAGCTTTAATACTCTAGGAAAGTTTTCATTGGCGGCTTCCTACAGATAAGCATATTCAGAATAAAAGTTTGCATATATGTTTTATGTGTACGCTTTGTGATCCCGCCTGTTGACCGAAACGCTGGAAACTGCCTCGTCAAAGGATCGACGTGCGCACCGCTTCTCACCTCCGTTCCTCTTCGGGATCTACCTCAAGAACCTGCAAAGAAACAGAGCGGCGCCGCTGCGGCCGATCGCACTCCAACGCTCAAGTCAGTGACGGTATCACCAAATACTAAGAGAACAAGAACCGTGCAAATCCTCTCTCACAGTCAGCTCTAGAACTCGCAAGCGTAAAGAGTATGAACTGAACGTGCGTACCTCAGAAAGTTTGTTGAGAACTCTTATATACCTGGTTGTTTTCTCTCTCCTGGCAGTTACAGACCTGGACACGTGGCTCGCATCCAGTCGTACACGTGCCATCATCTGGAGGCTCCTTGACTTGGCGCTGCTTCTACTCTCATTTTGGCTAAGTTACTTATGCATGGTACTGCCCAGTGCATAGCTAACTTGGGAGTGCGATCTCTACTAGAACTGGCGAGTTAGGGTGTCCTCATACACCTTCCCTGTGGTCTCGCCGGCCGCCTTCATAATCTGCTTCTCCTTCATCTTCGGCGATGTGCTTTCTCCGGCGATCTCCAACTGCTTGGTCGCCTGAAACTACATCTGGCGACTTCATCTTTAACATGGTGATCGTCGATTCTGGTAAGCTGGAAACCGGAACACGCCAATTTAACAACTGGCGACTACACGAACCCCCCGACTTCCTTCCCTCCTGCCTGCCTGGCGCCTCGCTAACACGCCTATACTGTAGCAGGATGCCACGTCATTACTCCCGTCCACCAGGGCGGTACACAAGCCCCCCAGTCTTAAGCGAAGACTTGTCTAGCGAAAAGACTGAAAAAGTCACTTCAACACCGGTCTACGTGGCACTGACGCAGAATTCCAAGCGGTTGTACCTTCTGCTGCTCTGACGCTCCACCAAACCCCTCACTCATCGTTTGACGCGTGGCTTCATCAACGGCTCTCTTCAGTTGCCGTTTGCGCTTCCTAAACCCATTTCGAAAAAACCCTTAAACCCATTTTCACTCAGCACTGTTCCATCACTTTCCCTCGCATTCACGAACGCTCCAACTTTCTTCTGCGAAAAACTCTCAGCGCTCTCCAGCATCCTGCATCTCCACCAACCTTCATCGTCTTCCTGATCATCGAAAGGTACCTACTTTCCTTCTTCTGCTGGTTTTCCTTGCATTTTAACCGATTTGCATCATCCTGTAACTGCCTGGTGCATACGCTGTGGGTTGTTTTTCCATTTCTCCTTCTGCGTAACTTAGGGCTTCGTCAACCGTCGCAACGAACCTACATTCGTTCGTTTTTCACCTTCCTTCTATGATCGGTCAGCTTCTGTAACCCCTGATCATTTTTCCTTTTCTTCTTCCTTTGCAGCTGCAACAATGACTCGTACAAAGATCACCCCGAATCCTCCCCCTTCGCAACGAAACCCCCCTTCACAAGCACACGACCCACCACAAGTTCGTGGCGCTTCATCCTCGCAGGCTGAGAGGCCTGCGTCTTCCCGTCCTAATCTGGCCCAGGCGACTCCACCCATCGCAGGAGGAGCCTCTGCTCCCTTGCCAGACTTCAAAACCTTGTATCCCTGGGCCAACTCGACCCTTCTAAGGGAGACATCTTCGGTGAATACTGCGGGAGCAGTTTTGCGGCTGACCAAGGGGGATGAGCCTCATCAAACGTTTCACAAGGAGCACGACGAAAGGATGATAGTGCTACCTTGCCCCCCCGAGCTGCCTGTTTGTGCTGACGAGAAGGTGAGTGCCGACGGGCCCTTCTGTTTCGTCTACACAACCTTATTCAAGAAGGTGAAGCTCAAGTTCCCTTTCACCCGTTTCGAAAGGGAGCTCCTAACCGAGCTCAACATTGCCGCCGCCCAGCTCCATCCCAACAGCTGGGCGTTTGTGCGAGCGTTCGAAGTGGTGTGCGCCCACCTGGGGTTGCCCGCATCGGTGGACGTGTTTTTATTCCTTTTTGAAGCCAAGCACCCGGGAGACCGCCTATGGGTTAGCTTGAACGCGATCGCTGGGAGGTCCATCTTTGCTATCTTCCAGCAATCGTATAAAGATTGGAAAGGGAGGTTCGTCTAAGTGCGCGCCAACGACAAGGACGAATCCCTACTCGACGGCTTCCCCTTATACTGGGTGGATAAGGGGAAGAAAGAATCCAAAAGCTGCTTCAGGAGACCCAGAAGTCCTGATAGCATGGGAGCGTTGGACAGAGATCTCTGTCTCTTCTGGAAGAGGGTGGCGGATGCCAACATCACTTTCCTGACCACCACCTTGATCTGCTTCGAATTCTACGAAGACCAGCTAGAAATTCGAATAGGTTAGAACATTAAACTATTGCTTTGATACTGCTTCTGTTTAGCTGTTTCTGGGCGTCTTGCGCGTTATGCGCAAGACTTTGATTTTATCTTTCCTACACATATCATCTGCTTTGCTGCGTACTACCTTATGCATTTGTTTTCTTTTTTTCCTGAGTTGACCCATGCAATTTCGTTTCATGCAGACGACATGTTGGGCAAAGGCATGCTCGCTGAACTTAAGGCGCTCGCCCGAAACCATGGATTGGCGACGGGCTCGCAAACAGTGCCCAACTCGGTGGTGGAGAAGGCTATCGTCCACGGGCGATCACTACCTAAGGAACCCGCCCAACGCAAAAAACTGGTTCTTAAAAGGCCTAAAAGGAAAGCCGCTCAAGTCATCCATGAGGAGGAAGAAGAGGATGACGAGGTCACCGAGGATGGCCTCGTTACAAAGAGGAAGAGGGTGGCACCTTCTTCACCACCTGCTCCACCCCCTCTTCCAACCTCAACACCACCATCGACGCCTGCTCCTCCTCCATCATCGCCACTCCCACAGGCTCCTGCATCTCCAGTCCAAGCGGTTCCACTGGCCACTGCGCCACCTGCAGTTGAGGCCCAAGAGCCAAACTTCCTGGAGGACCCCCCAAGCGCCTCTACGCCATATGTGTCAGCTGGAGGGGCCCCCCCTTCAAACGCTTCAGCTGCAGAAAATGCTCCAATCGGGGATGAGGTTGCTCATACCTCTCCGATTCTGATTATCGAATCCCCGATTGCGTCGCCACGCCAGGAAGCAATTACTGAAGAACCTGCTAAGGAAGGTGGCGACGAGAACCCACAACAAGCCCACCTGGCGCCTCTCCAAGCAGCAAACCTTCCCCTTGAGGTCACAAGGATGTGGGAGCCTCTAACTGCCAAGCTGAAAACCATAGAAGAGGATATCCCAGCGATCATAACCAGGGCTGTGGAAGGCTCAACCAGGAGGCTCCAAGACGACCTCTTCAACCTCAAAACCGAAAACAGCACCATGAGGGTCGAGGTGGAGAAGTTGTCTTTCAGCCTGACGCTCGCAGAAATCGAACACTCCCGAGTGGAGGATGCAATGAATACCGAGCTCAGGCTGGCGCGCAAGGAGGCCACTGACCTTCGCCACAAAGTTCACCAACTTGCCCAAGAGAAGGTCGAGCTGGAAAGCAAAATTGTGCCTCTCCGTGCCAGGGCGGTCGACCTGGAGGCTCTCATGAAAGCTGACGCCGCTAAGGTGCAAAAACTGGAGCAGAGGTCGATCGACCGAGAGAAACTACTTGGGCAAGTAGAAAAGGCGAGGGACGACGCCATGGCTGATCTCGTCGAGGCCAACAAAGAGAAGGGAAAGGTGGCTGCTGAGTTGGCCCAAGCACAATCGGAATCCAAAAAGTTTACTGAAGACCTTCTCCAGGCTCAAGAGACCAACGAACAACTTAAAAAACAGGTTGAAGAGCTGGAGCAGCAGAATAAAGAGCTGAAAGAGCAAACTGAAGACCTCAAGAAGCGGATTGAGGAACTTCAGGGGCAAACTGAAGAACTCAAGCTAAACTCTGCTCAGATTCTGGCTGCTGGATTCGAAGCTGCTCGGGAACAATTCGCTTGCCTATTCCCCGACCTGGATCTCAGCCTGGTGTCACTGAACAATGAGGTAGTAGATGGAAAAGTCGTTCCTGCTGAAGACTAATCAACTCTCCTTCATCTACTACCTTCGTGTTTCCCTTGTATTATTCTGTAATAAACTCGTGTATATGTGCCTTTAACAGATACTTATCTTAATAACAAAGTTTGGGTATTCCCTCTCCTGACTTCTTTAAGCGCTTTAACCTTCTTTGCATGTTAAACTTTACCGGATTTAACTTAACGATTTTGCAAACACGACCTTTGACTTAACTGCTTCGAACCATTTCAAATTTAAGCAATAATCACTTTAACCAACTTGTACTCTTAAGGCAACTAACCTTATCATAAGAATATTCCCCAAGCAACGAACTGTAACTCAGTTATTGGCCCAAAACACCGTCCCACTCGACCTGCCTTATCAAACAGGTCTTTCAACCTTCTCGCCGCTGTTTGAACCCTTCCTGATTGCCAAAAACTCTTGGTGATACCAGCTTTCTTCTAGCCTCATGCTTTGGCCATTGTTTCTTCATCTGGGGGTAGAAACGCCTTTTGGGATCCTTCTTTACCTCCCTGAACTTCAGAACAAAGACCGGTTGAATAGGTGTTCTCTTCGAACCTACCTTAGCCACCTTCCAAACTTCTTCCACCCTCTGCACCGTACCTGAACTCGTTCGAGACGAGAAGGATTTTATCTTGCCTAAACTCGCTCATCGGCGAGAAGGTCTTTAACTTGCCTGAACTCGCTCATCGGCGAGAAGGTCTTTAACTTGCCTGAACTCGCTCATCGGCGAGAAGGTCTTTAACTTGCCTGAACTCGCTCAACGGCGAGAAGGTCTTTAAACTCGCCTGAACTCGCTCAACGGCGAGAAGGTCTTTAAACTCGCCTCTACATTTCCCCAGGGGTTACATCTTCTCGCCCCTAGAAACACGGAGGACTTTTCACTGGTGCCTCTACATTGCCCCAGGGGTTACATCTTCTCGCCCCCAGAAACACGGAGGACTTTTACTCTTTCTCGCCTGCACTCGCTCGACGGCGAGGAGGTCTTTATCTTGCCTCAGAACACGCGAGGGCGTTGAGGTCTTTCATCTGGTGCCTCCGATCGCCGAAAAACGATGAGGACTTTAAAACTTTAACTGGTGCCTCCAATCGCCGAAAGACGATGAGGACTTAAAAACTTTAACTGGTGCCTCCAATCGCCGAAAGACGATGAGGACTTAAAAACTTTAACTGGTGCCTCCAATCGCCGAAAGACGATGAGGACTTAAAAATTTTTAGAAAGCATACGATATATCTTTTCTTGCCTTAAATCACGTACAAGCGACAAGGTCTTTCTTCAAAACTTTTGGGAAAAAGCAAACATGCAATCTGAAAACACCTTATACTTCGAAAACTCTTCTTTTATTGGGTGACCTCATTAAAAACCCTCCTTAGGGAAAAAAGAGTGCCCCCTTCAAACTGTTTCATCAGAGACATTGTAAAGTGACTTTGTGTTTGTCTTTACTTACAAAGTTCTTAACTATAGTACAACTTCAGGTGCGTGGCGTTCCAGGTGCGAGGAATCGCCCCTCCTTCCAGCGTCTCTAAGCGGTAGGCGCCGTTCCCGAGCGCCTCGGTTATCCTGAACGGTCCAGTCCTTCTCTTCATCGCCTCAGCTTTCAGTCTCGCCTCTTCCCTGACCTCGTCCAGTAGATCCAGGTTCAGCCTTCTCTCTTCATTCGAGTCTTCCTCTACGAAGTTCTGGAATCTCGGCGAGCTCTCCTGGATCTCCACCAGAATCATGGCATCACACCCATAGACCAAGCTGAACGGGGTCTCATGGGTTCCTGACTGCTCGGTGGTGTGGTACGCCCAGACTATACGGGGCACCTCCTCAGCCCAACTTCCCTTGGCTTTTTCAAGCCTTCTCTTCAAACCTCTCAACAACACCCGATTAGCTGACTCCACCTGGCCATTTGTCTGAGGGTGCTCGACGGATGCAAATACTTGTTGAATTCCCACCCCTTCGCAAAGCTTCTTCAACAGGTGGCTTGCAAACTGCGTCCCATTATCCGACACCAGGCGTTTAGGCACTCCAAACCGGCACACGATGTTCTTCCATACGAAACCTTCGATCTTGTGTGCGGTGATCTGGGCCACTGGTTCAGCTTCAATCCACTTGGTGAAATACTCAATCGCCACCACCAAGTACTTCATCTGCCTGATCGCCAGCGGGAAAGGTCCCAGGATGTCGATTCCCCAAGTATGAAACGGCCAAGGGCTATAGATCGACTTCAACTCCTCGGGAGGCGCCTTGTGCCAATCGGCGTGCTGCTGGCATTGTTTACAACATTGGGCATATTTCTTGCAATCTTCTCTCATTGATGGCCAGTAGTAGCCTGCACGGAGAGTTCTCGCGGCCAGAGCTCGACCCCCGACGTGGCTTCCGCATATACCTTCGTGGAGCTCTGCCATGATTCTCGTGCACTTCTCGCCGTGTATGCATTCCAGGAGTGGGTGAGTGAACCCAAACCTGTACAGATCGCCATCAATCAATGTGTACTTGCTGGAATTTTTCTTTACCTTCCTAGCTTCCGTCGGATCCAGCGGGAGGAGGCCATCTGCCAGGCACCGCTTGTACTGTGTTATCCAAGTATCTGGCTCATGGGTGGCGCAGACCTGCATCACATTCACCTTCTCTCCTCGACATGCTCTAATTCTCGGCGATCTCAGAGTTTCTTGCGTCAAGGACTTATGGCTTCTCGCTGCTCTCTCCGTCGACTTGCTTATCTGAAGGACCAGGTGATCTGCTACAAATGCTCTTGGCGTCTTCAGAGTTTCTTGAATCACCGTCCTCTGCCTACCCCCCTTGCCTGAGCTAGCGAGCTTAGCAAGCAAGTCAGCTCGGGCATTCTGCTCTCTGGGCACATGTACCACTTCAAAGGAGGCAAAGGAACTCTTCAATTCCTGCACATACGCCAAGTAAGCCGCCATTTGTGGATCTTTAGCCTGGAACTCGCCTGTTACTTGCCCCGTGACTAGCAGCGAGTCACTCTTAGCCATCAGCACCCTCGCTCCCATCTCCTTGGCCAGCAGAATTCCGGCGATCAGCGCCTCGTACTCTGCTTGATTGTTGCTGGCTTTGAAGGCGAACCTCAGGGATTGTTCGATCAGCACGCCGTTGGGTCCTTCCAATATGACTCCAGCACCGCTGCCCTGCTGGTTCGACGATCCATCCACAGAAAGTACCCAACGGAAATCGTCTCCTTCAACCCGCGTCGCCTCTGATGAGAGCTCAACCACGAAATCTGCAAAGATTTGCCCCTTGATCGGGCCTCGGGGCTCATATTTAATGTCAAACTCTGACAACTCTACCGCCCACTTCACCATCCTTCCCGCAACGTCGGGTTTCTTCAAGACCTTCTGGATGGGCAGGTCAGTCATCACCAGTATCGTGAAACTGTGGAAGTAGTGGCGCAACCTCCTCGCCGAAAACACCACAGCCAGCGCAGCCTTCTCCAGGGCTTGATATCTCGTTTCTGGGCCCTGCAACACCTTGCTCACAAAATAAATAGGCTTCTGAGCCTGGTCTTGATCCTGGGCGAGCACCGCACTCACCGCCCTCTCAGTCACAGCAAAATACAACCTGAGAGGGATTCCCGCCAGCGGTTTGCACAGATACTCCTTCAGTTTGACGAAAGCTTCCTCACACTCTTTCGTCCAAACAAACTTATTATTGCGCCGCAGACATTGAAAATAGGGATACCCCTTTTCTCCGCTAGCTGACACGAATCGAGATAGGGCTGCCATCCGACCTGTTAGCTGCTGGACTTCTTTCACCGTAGCTGGGCTCCTCATCGCCAAGATGGCGGCACACTTGTCTGGGTTGGCTTCTATTCCTCTTTCAGTCAAGAGGAAACCCAAAAACTTTCCAGCCTCCACGCCGAAAATGCACTTCTCCGGATTGAGCTTTAACTTGAACTTGGCGATCGTCGTGAACAATTCTTCCAAGTCTGCAACGTGCTTGCTTTTTTCCTGCGAGGTCACGACCATGTCATCGACGTAGGCTTGCACGTTCCTTCCCAGCATTGGTGCAAGTACTCGATCCATCAACCTCTGGTACGTGGCCCCCGCGTTCTTCAGCCCAAACGGCATCACCTTATAGCAATAGCACGATCTCTCCGTCATGAAGGCTGTCTTCTCTTCATCCATGGGATGCATCTTGATCTGATTATATCCCGAGAAGGCATTCAGGAAGCTCAGCAACTTACACCCTGCAGCACTATCGACCAGGGCATCAATGCTTGGTAAAGGATACGAATCCTTTGGGCAAGCTTTGTTCAAGTCGGTGAAATCGACGCACATGCGCCATTTCCCGTTACTCTTCTTCACCAGCACGACATTTGCCAACCATTCAGGGTACTGGACTTCCCTGATGTGGCCTGCAGCGAGGAGTTTCTTTGTTTCGTCCCTGATCGCCTGCCTCCTCTCCTCGTTGAACTTTCTTCTCCTTTGTCGTACCGGTCTCACCAAATTGTCCATCGCCAGATGATGGCACAAGAAGTCGGGATCAATCCCGGGCATGTTCGAAGCGGACCATGCAAACGCGTCCAGATGCCGCTCAATCACCTTGGCGATCTGGTCCTGGAGATCGACCTCCAGAGATCTTCCTAGCTTGAAGATTTTTCCTCCGATCTCCTTCTCGAGCCACTGCTCGACAGGTTTAGGCCTGGATTCTCTGGCGATCACCGCCCTGGCGATTCCCTGTTCTCTTGCTTCCTCAGGGCGATTCCGCGCCTCTTCCTCCTCTAGGCCAGCATTCCTCTCCCCTAGCTCAGCGTCTACCATCTCCACATCTCTTCCGGCGGCCACCTCTGTGACCGTCGATCTGGGCTTCACACCGGGAGGTGGGGTGGTTGTTACATAACTCACTGATCTTTTGTTTTTCAGGCTATTCTCATAGCACCTTTTCGCTTCTTTCTGATCAGACTTGATCGTGATCACCACCCCTTCCATGGACGGCAACTTTACCTTCATGTGCCGAGTCGACGGGATGGCGCCTATCCTGTTAAGCGTGGGCCTTCCCAACAGGATGTTGTATGCTGAAGGAGCGTTTACGATGAGGTACTTGATTTTCTCCGTCCTCGACCCAGCCTCATCTGTAAACGTGGTTCTCAGCTCAATGTACCCGCTGACCTCCACCTGGTCACCAGCGAACCCATATAGGCACCCTCCATAGGGCCTTAGCTGGTCAAGGGGCAACTCCAGCTGCGTGAAAGTCGGCCAGAACATCACGTCTGCCGAGCTTCCTTTGTCCACCAGAACTCTGTGGACCTTCCTTCCCGCCGTAACCAACGAAATGACTATGGGATCGTTGTCATGAGGCACAACGTCCCGAAGATCCTGCTTGGTGAACGTAATGTCCACTTCCGGCGAGTGATCTTCAAACATATCCACTGTCATCACCGATCGCGCGTACTTTTTCCTCTGCGATGCGGTGCATCCACCACCTGAGAAGCCCCCTGCAATGGTGTGGATCTCCCCGTGGATAGGCATCTCGTGTTGCTGGGCTTCTCCACCTGCTGGCTGGGAACTCGATGCTCCCCCCGTCCTCCTGTCCAGCAGATAGTCATTTAGGAACCCACTCTTAACCAGATCGTCGAGCTGGTATCCTAAAGACAAACACGAGTCCAAAGTGTGGCCAAAACATTGGTGGAACTCGCACCAGGCATCCGGCTTTGCCCCCAGCACCTTGTCGCCCACCTTCTCAGGCGCTTTCAACCTAGCAAATATGTTAGGAATGGCGATCAGGTCCACTAGTCCCATGACAAACTTGTGCTTAGGCGGGCGATTGTATTCCCGGCGTGCTGGTGGCTGGCGTGCTTGGCTTCTTCCCTTGTTTCTCCTGTCGTAAGGATGGCGAGTCCTCTGGTCCTTCCTGGCCGCCGCCGCTGTTTCCAGCACCCTCTGCTGCTGGATCCTGGTCTGGGCGCGTGGCCTGGCGGGAGCCACGCTGCCTCTCTTCTCGGCGACTTCACTCTCGTCAGCGATGTGAGCCACCGCAAGTCGCCTGACTTCAGCAAACGTCGCGGGGTGAGCCCTGATCAAGGCCTCGCAGAATGGTCCCGGCTGCACGCCCTTCTTGAAGGCATAGACCAGCATTTCTTCATCCTTGGCCGGCGATCTGACCATCTGCGCTCCAAAGCGATTCAGGTAATCTCTGAGGGACTCCCCATGGTACTGCCTTATATCAAACAGATCATAAGACACCCTGGGCGGTGCCTTATTCACGATGTACTGCTCGACAAAAATCTTCGAGAACTGTTGAAAATTGGTTTTGTGGCCGTTAGGCAGGCTCACAAACCACTCCATCGCCGTTCCCTGGAGCGTACTCACGAACATCTTGCGTAGACGGCGTCTGACCCTCCCGACAGCATCATCTGCGTATGGAACGTGGTCAGATGAGCCTCAGGATCCTCCACGCCGGTAAAGACAGCCTTAACCGGAACCACGCTCGTGGGAATAGGTGTGTCGGTAATCGCCTGATTAAAAGGCATTGGGAAAACACGAGGTGGCGTCGACGGTGCCACCTCTTCAGCAGAAGAACGTCCTTGCTGCTCCCGAAGAGCTTGACGCAGCTCCTCCGTTACCTTGCTAAGCTCCTCGTTCCTGGCGCGAGAGGCGACCAGGTCGTCATGTATTCTCGCCTGCTCTACGCGTGAGGCTTCCACAGTTGCCTGCAACGAGCGCATCATCTCTGCCATCTGTGCCATGGTCATGGCGGCGGCGCCTTCGTCAGCAACGGGCGCAACTGGACTTGAACGATTGCTTCTCATCTTTCTCATGAACTCAGCGAATCTCAGAATGCAGCGAACGACACTTCAACCACGATCGAATCAGCGATCAATCGGAGAAAATAGTGCGAAACTGCGCAAGAAAACTCAAGAACACCGTAAGCCTTCAAAGAAAACCACAACCTCACCAGAAACCACTGCAACCAAACGAGCGAAAGAACTCGAACTTCCACCAAACAAATTACGCGTAAACAGCAGGAAACTTCACTCCACCGATCGAAAAGCCAAACGAACGGTACAAAACGCGAATTCACCGAACGAAACTCAAGCAAACAGCGAACGATGGTTGCACCAGCACACAACCACGCAGAAAACTTCGAAAACTTTCAAGAACTCACGCTGTGGATGGGAGCAAGTTTTACACAGCCCCACGGTGGGCGCCTGATGATCCCGCCTGTTGAACGGAACGCTGGAAACTGCCTCGTCAAAGGATCGACGTGCGCACCG
This sequence comes from Phaseolus vulgaris, assembly GCF_051622355.1. Taxonomy (NCBI): domain Eukaryota; kingdom Viridiplantae; phylum Streptophyta; class Magnoliopsida; order Fabales; family Fabaceae; genus Phaseolus; species Phaseolus vulgaris. Next base: position 28,781,157 of record NC_143507.1, read on the forward strand.
CTTCTCACCTCCGTTCCTCTTCGGGATCTACCTCAAGAACCTGCAAAGAAACAGAGCGGCGCCGCTGCGGCCGATCGCACTCCAAAGCTCAAGTCAGTGACGGTATCACCAAATACTAAGAGAACAAGAACCGTGCAAATCCTCTCTCACAGTCAGCTCTAAAACTCGCAAGCGTAAAGAGTATGAACTGAACGTGCGTACCTCAGAAAGTTTGTTGAGAACTCTTATATACCTGGTTGTTTTCTCTCTCCTGGCAGTTACAGACCTGGACACGTGGCTCGCATCCAGTCGTACACGTGCCATCATCTGGAGGCTCCTTGACTTGGCGCTGCTTCTACTATCATTTTGGCTAAGTTACTTATGCATGGTACTGCCCAGTGCATAGCTAACTTGGGAGTGCGATCTCTACTGGAACTGGCGAGTTAGGGTGTCCTCATACACCTTCCCTGTGGTCTCGCCGGCCGCCTTCATAATCTGCTTCTCCTTCATCTTCGGCGATGTGCTTTCTCCGGCGATCTCCAACTGCTTGGTCGCCTGAAACTACATCTGGCGACTTCATCTTTAACATGGTGATCGCCGATTCTGGTAAGCTGGAAACCGGAACACGCCAATTTAACAACTGGCGATTACACGAACCCCCCGACTTCCTTCCCTCCTGCCCGCCTGGCGCCTCGCTAACACGCCTATACTGTAGCAGGATGCCACGTCATCACTCCCGTCCACCAGGGTGGTACACTTTGTGTAAAGCACGAGGAATTTATTCAACATTTATTTTTTAGAATGTTCTAAAATGCTTTGCATAATTGGGATTAGGTTCAGAAAATTTTCCTTACTTCTCATTTCTCTAATAAGGATGATCTTCTTTCTTTTATTAAGAGTGGTGGTAGTCCTTTGGTTAAATTGATTAAGCTTGTTGTGATAACTTTTTCTATTTGGATGATATGGTGTATGATGAATTATGCTAGATTTCAGGATAAGATTGATGTTTCTAGGGCTATTTCGGTAATTAAAGATTTAACTTGTCTAGTGAAAAATTCGTCAAAAGCTTTAATGAAGAATTATATGTTGGATTTCAACGTGATTAAGTTTTTTGGTATTAATGCTCGTACTGGTAAAGTTCTTCATCCTCTTCCTGTTAGATGGGAGTTCCCTTCACTAGGTTGGGTTAAAATTAACACTGATGAGGCTGCTAGGGGATATCCTAGTCTTGCTACTTGTGAAGGTATTTTTCGTGGGAGTATGGAGGAGTTCATTGGTGTTTTCTTTGTGTTTCTTGAAGTTCAGACTGCTATAGTTGTTGAGTTTTATGGAGTTATACATGCTATGGAGGAAGCTCAAAAGATGAGACTTACTGATGCATGACTTGGATGTGATTCTACCTTGGTTTGTGTTGCATTTACTAGTAGGACTAATGTTCCATGGATGCTTCGTAATTGATGAAATACTTGTCTTAATTACTGTGCGGAAAACAGGTTTATAGTTACTCATATTTTTCGTGAAGGGAATGTGTGTGCTAATAAGTTGGCTAATTTAGGATTTATTCATAGAGAATCATTTCATTAGTATAATAGGCTTCCATCTATTATTTTCTTAGAATTATTTATGAATAGGTATAGTCTACCTATGTATTGTTTTTGTTAACATATGAGTTTTGGTCTAGTCCCCACATAATTTTTTGTATTTTCTTTCTTTTTTAATAATACTCTTTCCATGAGATGGCAGATGATTGTTGTTACCTGAGGTGTCAGCCTAGTTGATGTCAAGTTGCATAGTGATGCCTAACATGAAAGCTTTTATAAAAACAAAAGAATGGGTTTTCCTTGAAATTTAGTGAAAGTTGGCGAAAGCTTTTTTTATCAGCAATTATAATCCTTATACAATCTCAAACAAGCAACATCCTGAACACCTATCCCATAAGTATTCCAGAAAACACTCTTGGCCAACTTAGTGGTCGAAGAGTAAGAAACAAAAAAGACAACAAGATTAAAAAACTACTACATGAATAAATCCTCCACTGCCGTCACACATATTATTGAACTGAACTTGCATAATCTTCTTAACAAAATTCAATCAAGATTTACCCACATAGATCAAATCCTTGCCTTATTACCCTGACTCTTTATTGTTTTTTATTCTCATAAAACAACTTGTTTTCCTTTTCCTATGCTAATAACATAGACAATAATTGCTTATACTCCATTCGCAGCATTGGTCATGATGGCACTATTTAGCTTTTGTTAGCTTGTCCCCCTAACAGACAAGCATCACCATCCGCGCCTCTCATATCCTTCCTTGCCATACCTTCGCGTAGCTGTCACTTCTTTCCTGCACACTTAACACGTACCCTTGTATTAGTCATGTTCAAACTGTTACTATAAAAATGCATTACACAACAACATCCCAAAGCAAGATAAGTACAAAATTTTGAGACTACCTAGCTTAAATACTGTAAACAATTTGGAGGGTATAAGACCCAGTTAGAGAAAGAAAAGCTAAATAGTTTATTTTTCCACTTCATCCAAGATTAAACCTATACTGACCATTCCTTGGACGTCGTTGACCACTGGTAATGTTGGTGCCACGTAAGCGAGGTCCCACGAGCGGCGTGGGTCAGTGTCTCGCGAAGCACGTGCGCCAAGGAGCCAAAGGGTGGTCAGACATCGGTCGCCAGGGTGTACCGACGTGCCACTAGATAGTGTGGAGAGGTCAGATATCGGGACCCAAACAATAGAGCTGGGCCACGAGAGGTGGATCCCAGACCACACACCAGTTATCAGTAAGGGAGAAGCCTAGGTCGCGAGGGTCCATGCGTGTAGAGTGGATGACGCGTTTAGGCGTAACACAAGTATAAAGGCACTAGAAAGATATGACCTGTGAAGGTTGTGTTCCAGGGACGAGCTGCATGCATGGCACGTGAACAGCTAGGGCACTCCTAGAGGCGGGTGACCCCAGAGATCAGGTGCACGAGGAGGCACACAGGTGGTCACCCGCCAGAGGTTGCACTCCAGTTAGGGACCCCACGCGCTAGGTTATCCTATGAGTAGGGTAACAACAGTGATGGGCCCGCCCCATCAGAAAAGCCCATTTTGGGAAAAGAGGAAACCCTAGTTTCAGTCTATAAATAGTAAGGTAACAAACTTGGCAAGGTCCATTATTCCCTTGCGCCGCTTAACACACACAATGACAGTTATACAATTTGGTGTTTCCTAGCCCTAGTACTGACTTGAGTGTCGGAGTACAAACGGCCTCTAGGGCGGCCTTTGTCTTTGTGTTTTCAGGCATTCATCACAGGAACGACACGTGAAAACGTAAAGATTCTGTACGAAAGAGTGACGTAGGCGCACGAAGGCACTTCGAGTCAACCGGCAGGAACAAAACCTGTAATTGTACTCAATAAAAGATTTCTTCAGGATGCACCTTCCCTTCCCTAAAAACAACACTATTCCTTTTTAGTGAGCCAAGAAGATAGTTAATGGAAGTAATGAGTCAAGGAAAGATCCATCATGGATTCCTAGTAGTTGTCGTGAGGAGTGGGGAGAGTGATTGGTTCGGCCATATCACTTGAAAGAGGTGGAAAAAGAGACCAAAGAAGTATATCCTATTGAGACTAGACAAAAGAGTGTTTAGGCTTGCAATTTGGCAGCATACCACTCATATGTTTGATCTTTTAAATCATGAACCAAGCATCTTCTTTTAAAGGTGAAGGAGGCTGACCAAGGGTTAAAAATGTGGTGGGAAAATTCAAATACAAATCATTCAAACTTGGTGCCTAAGGCAAGTCACAAGGCAAGTGTGACATAGTACGACCCATGTGCCTAGTTAGGTTTAAGAAACTAGTTTAGGGCTTAATGTGGGCTGCAATTAAGCTCAAATATATCCTATGTAGGTTTTAGAAACCTAACCCTAATTTACTTAAGTCAAAATTACAAGAAAAAATCCTACTATACTTTTAAGCAAGAAAAAAAATAAATCCTACTCTAAAATTTACACTATATGACACTTTTGAACATGTATAAGAGAGTACCTATGCCATTAGTAGTAGAGTCCCAAATCTTTTCTAATCTTCTTGTCATAGCTTTAGTGATTGATCTGAACTGAGACTTCTACCATAAAAAATATCTATATTATATCCAATCTGGATCTCTAGTTGAATTTTCAACTTCATCAATCACAACAATTAAAATTAAACTTTAATACTAAATTATAAAATTATAAATATTTTTTATTTCAAACCTATAGTTCTTTTAAAACTACAAGTGCTCTTATATATATAGAGGTAATGTTTTGATTCCAAATATGATACATCATTTATATAACTAAAATTGTGTTTTCATAATAATTGTATTTTGTGATTATTCACTAGTGCAAAATGTAGAAATAACTACTGTTTATTAAGTGTGGCTTTACGAACAGACGCAATCTTTAAAAACACGGTGACATTTTTGAAATTAATTTCATTTACAAGTGCAGCTATTTGTAATAGCTGCACTCGTAAATCAAATGCTTTGATTTACAAGTGCGGCTATAGGTAAAACCGCACTCGTAAATCAAGCGCTTTGATTTACAAGTGCGACTATTTGTAATAGCCGCACTCAGGGGTTATCATTGAAAAAATTGTAAGTTATTTTTAGTCTTTTTTCATTTAATTTAAAGCATTAATTATATTAAAAACTGATATCATTTTTGTCTCTTGTAGGATTCCTTGGATTCCCAAGGTAATTTTGCTCCTGAAGGTCGTCATGATATCCTGATTGAAGCAGTTGGACGACCTGAGCACTGTGGTCGTGTTCGTGCAGCTGGACAAGGGGTTGGAATTAAATTATATTTTGGAGTTTCACAACGACACTCATCCTCCTCCCCCCAAGAGACCAAAGCAGAAATGACGTGTAAGATACATGTACCGTCCTGTCCCCGGGCGTTGACCAAAGTCAAATTCAAAGTCAAAAGTCAACATATGGTGGGGCCCCTCAAAGGACCCAAGGAAGAAAGTCAACGAATTGACCACTTGAGGCGTCGCCAAGATGTAGGCATCGCCAAGAGGAGGCGTCGCCAAGAGGAGGCGTCGCCAAGATGAGGTGTCGCCAAGTTAAGGCATCAACAGTATCACCCCCCGATACCCATGGGTAGGAAAGACCGTGGAGGGGGCGACACCGCGAGAAGCCTCAGTACCTCAGGACAATAATAAAGAGAAGAGAAAGGTGGCTTCAAGGCCATAGTTCTAGTACTAGTAGGGAGTAACCTGACTCGTGAAGTACCCACGCCACCTCAGGGAGACCGCCGAGATAGATACGACCCTTGAGAGGGTCATGCCCAAGGCTGAACCAGGTGCATGGTGTGAGAGGAAGGTAGATACACTCCCAGGGCGAGTGACTAGAGGTTGGGGGGCATGAGTGGGCACCAAGAAAGTCACCCCACGCACCAGATGCACTTTGAGGAAAGAGGACTCACATAATGGAATAACCCTAAGTTAGGTTACGGCGTTGTGAGGCCTTCTGCGTAGTATAACGATCAAGTCAGAAGAACACGTGGCAATAAGCACGTGCTCATCAATGTTTTAGTGAAAGTTTGTTAAGATACGCGTTAATTTAGTTTACGTATCAAATGTTTCAAGGCACATTTTTATACGCTTTCAATGCGCTTTAACGCGCTTTAAATGCAGAAGGTGTATAAAAAGGGGCCTGGGGACATTTGAACGGGGGACCCTGAGTTTTGACTTAATTCTCACAGTTTACACAGAGGAAAACCCTAGTTGTCTCGTTGCGCACCACTGTACGCACAAGACAATTAGGGCAACACAGTACTAGTTACTCAGTATTTTCGACCACCTTCAGAGCATCCAGTCACGGTGTTTCGAGACGGAGGTGTGTCACCTTTTGATGTTTCTCGCTTGCTGACTTGATCATCGGAGTGCAAACGGCCACGAGGGCGCCCCTTTGTTCACTTCTTTTTAGGTACTCACAGACGGAGCAGAACGAAGGTGCCCTAGCTTGTGAGGACGAGCCACGCATAAAGACGACCCAGGTCAACCGGCGGGAACATTTGGTGCCCACCGTGGGGACGATATAAAACGTCAGTCCCATCACACAGTTTTCCCGTTCCAGTTGTAGTTTCCAACCCAATTCCAGTTCTCAAATCACAGATAGTCAAGAAGGCTTCCAGAAACCACGAACATGAGACCCGCACGCGCTAGGAGTGAAGAAATGACCATGCAACACCTCATGGGCATGATGCAAGAGTTGCAAGAAGCAATGGCAGCATCAAAAGCGGAGCAGGAGCGCATGCAGGCGGATCTCACAGCATCTCAGGTGAGAAACGATGAGCTCCACCGCGCCAACGAGGAGCTACGCCGCGGATGGCGTGACGTAGACGAGCCTGAGACTGCCACCCCACCAAGAGAATTCTCAACGCCATTCTCACAGGCGATTCTAGAAACAGCGATCCCCAACACGTTCACGGGGCCCAAAGTAACTTTCACAGGGATGGAGGACCCTGAGGCGCACCTCACTGCGTTCCACACGCAGATGATGCTGGTAGGCGGTTCTGATGCCGTAAGGTTCAAGCTCTTCATGAGCACTTTGACTAGGATGGCCATGGACTGGTTCATCAGCCTCCCAGAGGGTCACATCACGTTTTTCACACCCCCAGTTTCATATGACCTATTTGACGTCAAGCAGTATCAAGCTGAGACCTTGAAAGAGTACATAAGCCGCTTCGGGGCGCAGGTGGTGAAGGTGCGAACCACAAACGAACCCATTATCGTGAACGCATTCAGGAAAGGGGTGTGTCATAGGTCTTTCAGCAAGTCACTCAATCGCAGTCGCCCCAAGACTTTTGCTGAAGTAAGGCGTCGGGCGGTAGAACACATTCCCTCAAAGGGCGAGGCATACGAGAAGTGCACGACTGCTGCACCCACACGCCCAAGAGCGCAAATGCGCACACAACCTGCTAGGGTCCACGAAGCCGCCACAGAAAGAAAGAACCAAGACAGGAAGCGCACCTATGAGGCAAGGAGGACCCAACCTAGGGGTCGAGCAGAAGGAAGGAGAGAGGGAAATAGACCTCTAAGGCACAATTTTGTGGTGGAACTTAAAGACCTCATCGTTGTGCCCAACATAGCTGATAGGTTGAGGCCACCGGTGAAGTCTGAAAAAGTTCTGGGACGTTCTACATAAAGCACATTCTCAATAGTGGTTGAATTCCCTGTTCCAACAGTGCCTTTGCCCAAAATCCTTCCTCGGTTATTATCACCATAGGTTACATGTCCCTCTGCTTTGAGCTTCAAGCTAGTGAATTTTGTAAGATCTCCAGTCATATGCTTGGAGCAACCACTATCCAAGTACCACTGATTCTTCTTGTTGCTCATCTGCAAAACAGAGTAAAAATGATACAAATGGTACCCTTTTCAGTATAGGGTCCAGCACAAATTAAAACCTTCTCTTTGGTAGCCATTTTGCTAAATTCTTAGGAACAAGATGCTTTCTAGCAATGCAAGACCTAGAGGTATGACCAAATTTCATGCAGTAAAAACATGTTACATGAGATGCCTTTTTGCCACTGTTAAAAGCTGAAAAACCTGATTTTGCTGGAACAAAAAAACTTGAAAGCTTTTTGACATTGGTTACATTTCCAGGGGTATAACCAAGACCATTTTTATTGAAAATAGCATTCTGTGAGCCAAGAAGAGACTCAAGGTTCTTTCTTCCCTTGGTGAAATTGGAAAGGGTTTTTAGCAAATACTCCACTTGTTTTTCCAATTTTTTGCAGTTTTCACAGGTTTTAATAGAGGCATGTAAGCATGTTAGTTCAAGGCTTACCAAATCTGTTTTGGCCTTATGCAATTCTTCCTCAAGTGTTTTTACTTTAGGTGCAAGCACATTATTTACCTTTTGCAACTTATTGCATATTACAGCTAGCCTATTTGCTTCATCATGTGTTTCCTTGAAAGCAGCAAGCAATTGATCATAGTTATCAGAATCCACAGAAATTCCCTTACTGAATCAGATATTGACTCCTCATCCTTCATCATGAAGCACAAATTGTTTTCCTCATTCTCAGTTGAAGAGCTGCTGGTTGAAGATACTTCATTTTCTTCCCATGAGATGTAAGCTCTTCTTCCCTTGCTCCTTTCAACTTTCTTGATGGTAGATTTATCCCTTGATTGATTGTTTGGACAATCTGTTTTGATGTGCCCTGCTTTGCCACAGCCAAAGCAAGTATAGTTAGAGGAATTTGAATCATTAGGTTTAGGATACCTTATTTTCTGCTGGTTCCTCTCTCTGCTTTTCTTCTTCAGGAATTTGCTGAATCTTTTTGTAAGAAGACTGATTGTTTCATCATCTTCAGCATCTTCTTTTTCCTCCTTGATCTCATTCTGTTCACTTGCTTTCAGTGCAAGACCTTTGGGTTTTCTCTCTGCTGTTTCCTGCTCTTTGAGTCTCTTGAGCTCTAGCTCATGCTCCATTAGCTTTCCAAAGAGTGCAGCAGTTCCCAGCTTTGACAGATCACGACTTTTAGATATGGCAGTCACCTTTGGTTGCCAGCTTCTGTCGAGGAACTTCAATATCTTTATGTTGAGTTCCTCTCTGTCAAATTCTTTTCCCAAACCAGTAAGGTGATTCACAATATGAGTGAACCTTTTCTACACATCAGTAATGCTCTCCTCGGGTTGCATTTTAAACAATTCATATTCTTGGATCAGAGAATGTTTTCTTGACCTCTTCACATCTTCAGTGCCCTCATGAGTGACTTCTAAGACTTCCCACATCTCCTTAGGTGACTTACATTGGGATATCCTGAAGAACTCATCCATTGTTAATGCAGAGGTTATGATGTTCTTGGCCACAAGATCATGTTGAGCCTTCCTTCTTTCAGTCTCATTCCATTCAGATCTTGGTTTTATCACTTCTTCATCCTTGACAACCTGCATAGGCACATAGGGTCCATGGACCACAACTTCCTAAATTAATGCATCAATAGATTCCATGAAAATTCGCATTCTAATTTTCCAAAATGCATAATTCATTCCATTGAACATAGGTGGTCTATTAACAGTAGATCCCTCAGCAAAAAGCACTTTAAACTCAGATATTATTACAAACAAACTTGATTAAAATACAAGTCCTAGCTCTTGATACCAATTGTTGGGTTTAATAGTGCCAAAGTTCAAGAGGGGGCCGAATTGACCTTTTAACAATTTCTGGCAGAATCAGTATTTATCACAGTATACAAAAAATAAATCGATTTATTTGGAAATGAACAGATTTATTTTGGCACTGTTTGTGTTTGAAAACGTTTATAGAGCCAAGTCAATCACGAGATTATGCAGATTGATTTTCCAGATACACACACTGATATTAGGAAGAAGAACAGTGAATCACAAAACAACAAGCTTCAATTTTAAGTAAGTGATTAAGGTTCAATTGATAGCTTGACAATTAATTGAGTAACCAATCACAATCAACCTGTTCCAGAGGCTTTTAACAGATTATAGATGTTCTTTTCAGAATCAAACAGTTTTTCCAGAAATTAAGAACAGTATGAAACGAGCCCAGAAAGAACAGATTTATTATTGATTGAACAGATTTATTTCTTGACAGTTTAACATATATGCAGAAATTTAAGTGCAAAGATTAATGGAGAATGAACACAAGGCAATTATACTAGTTCACTCAACTGAGCTACATCTAGTATTCACCTAAACCAAGGTGAAATTCACTAAATCACAATTCAAACAAACACAAATCCCACTGTTCTTGAAACCTACAAGAACTTAGGTACACTTGCTGAAAAACCCTATTTCAGCACACACACTCTTCAGAAACCGTATCAAGAAGAGTGTACAACCAAACTTTTACAAGAAAAGAAATGTGAAACGACTACACCTGATTGAGGATGCAGAAATCTTCCTTAAACCAGTAGAACAGATTGCTAGAACAGTAGCAGCACCTCTCACCAAGCTTTTGGAACCAAACAAGAACAAGCACTTTTTGATTTTCGAAATCTTTCAAGAACAGATGCTAATTCTTTGTAAATCCTTAATTCTTTGATGCAAAACTTGTTTTCTCAATTGTATGATCGATGTTTAAACTCAGAAACAAGTTTCCATTTTATAGAAAACCAACTTATGACAGATTTTTGAAAAACAGTTAAAGCTGTTATAAAATGAACAGATTGAAAATAAAAAGAACAAATTTATTTTCAAAAAGCAGTTAGAGAATTTGTTATGTGAGGAGACTTAGTCAGCCATTCTGGTGCAGGGACAAATTTAAAACCGTTTGAGGTAGACTTGGCACCAGAGTAAAAAAAGAATCTATTCATTTACAGATGAACAAATTTATTTTTCAAAACGAAAACAGAAAAAAGCTTAACTATTTAAAGCACAATCGTTTTGAAAGGTAGAAGACTTGGTCAAAATGCTTGATGCACAAAATCTAATTTTCACAAGACTTAGCCAAGGCATAAGTTTAAAAATGAATCTGTTTATTTAGAAAAGAACATATTTATTTTTATGCAGTAAACGTGTTTTTTGTAAAACATGTGAAAAAACAATTTAAGAAATTTTGTGCTTGCTCTTATCACATGGTCAGTGGTTAGGAGGTGAGTTACTCAGCAAAAAGCCTACTCTTAAACAACCTCAAAACACTACCTAAGACATTCTTAAAGCAAATGTAAATATACAAGAATTGTACATAAAAGTCTTCTTCAAACACATGTCTTGAAGTGGCAGCAACCATCTTCAACAGATGCATCCAAGGGATGAGAGCAAAACGACGTTCATGACGGAGACGAGCAACTACTGTTACGAGGTGATGCCGTTTGGGTTGAAAAATGCAGGCGCCACCTACCAGAGGCTGCTGGACAAGGTCCTTGCTCCCATGCTGGGAAGGAACGTGCATGCCTACGTAGATGACATGGTGGTGACTTCACGCGAGAGAGGGCAGCACACAGCTGATCTAGAAGAAATGTTTGCTACCATATCAAAGTATCGCCTCTAATTAAACCCAGAAAAGTGCGTTTTTGGCGTGGAAGCAGGGAAGTTCTTGGGATTTATGCTCACTGAAAGGGGAATAGAGGCGAACCCTGATAAGTGTGCAGCTATTATAGCCATCAGGAGCCCAACCTCAGTTAAAGAAGTTCAGCAATTGACTGGGAGGATGGCAGCTTTGTCTAGGTTTGTGTCAGCTGGAGGGGAGAAAGGCCACCCTTATTTCCAATGCCTCAAGAGGAATAGCCGTTTTACATGGACGGATGAGTGCGAAGCAACGCTCCTCAAGTTAAAGGAGTACTTGGCGACGCCACCGATGCTTTGCAAGCCACAGGTAGGCGTCCCCCCTCCGATTATACTTTGCGGTAACAGAATGGGCCATTAGTTCTGTGCTGGTCCAGGAGCAAGACCAAGTGCAGAAGCCCATTTACTTCGTAAGCAAGGCCTTGCAAGGCCCAGAATTGAGGTACCAGTCGCTAGAGAAGGCGGCGCTAACAGTGGTGTTCTCAGCCCGAAGGCTCCGCCACTATTTCCACAGTTTCACAGTGGTGGTGATGACAAACCTCCCCATCCAGAAATTACTTCAAAAGCCAGATGTAGCAGGGAGAATTGTTCGCTGGGCGGTAGAGCTGTCGGAGTTTGATATCCATTATGAACCTAGGGGGTCCATCAAAGGGCAAGTCTATGCTGATTTCGTGGCAGAGCTCTCACCAGGAGGAGACCCTCAAGAGGTGGAGTTAGGGTCACAGTGGATGCTCTCAGTGGATGGATCTTCCAACCAGTAAGGGAGTGGCGTTGGAATAATCTTGGAGGGGCCTAATGGGGTGTTGATCGAGCAAGCTTTACGCTTCGCTTTCAAAGCGAGCAACAACCAGCCGGAGTACGAGGCGTTGAGTGTCGGGATGCTGTTGGCTAAAGAAATGGGTGCGCAGAGCCTCCTGGCAAAGAGTGACTCACTATTGGTCATAGGGCAAGTAACGGGGGAGTATCAGGCAAAGGATCCACAGATGGCCGCATACTTGAAGTACGTCGAGGTGTTGAAATGAGCCTTCGCTGCGTTTGAGCTGGTGCATGTCCCTAGGGAACAGAATGCCAGAGCTGACCTGCTCGCCAAGTTGGCCAGCTCAGGTAAGGGGGGAAGGCAGAGGACTGTAATCCAAGAGACCCTCAAAACGCCGTGAAAGTTTGTTGCCGACAACAGGGTGGATGTCCTTCACGTTAGTACAACAAGAGGAAAGCCAAGGAGCCATCGCTCTTTGAGTCAAGATACGGCGAGGGCACCCTGCATCAGTACCTATGCAACCTCGCCGGAAGAAGAGAAGGGTGTACAGGTATGCGCCTTGGAGGAAGGCGACACCTGGATGACCCCTTACAGGCGATACCTCGCAGATGGGATCCTCCCAGCAGAACCAGAAGAAGGCAAGAAGGTCAAGAGGAACGCCGCAAGGTACACCTTAGTGGATGCGATATTATTCAAACATGGGTTTACGCACCCTATCTTGACGTGCGTAAGTGGCGTCGAATGCACCATGATAATGGCTGTACTCCACGAAGGTATTTGTGGGAGCCACGTGGGAGGAAGATCCTTGGCATCCAAGGTAGTACGTGCGGGTTTTTACTGGCCGACGATAAGAAAAGACTGTGTTCGATACGCCCAGCGTTGCAAACAGTGTCAGATGCACGCTGATTGGCATAAGGCATCGCCGGAGGAGCTGAGATCCATACACAGCCCATGGCCTTTCCATACTTGGGGTATTGATATCCTAGGTCCGTTCCTGTTGGTGATAAGGCAGATGAAGTACTTAATCGTTGCCATCGAATACTTCACTAAGTGGATAGAGGTAGAACTAGTGTCATAGATCACTGCGCACAAGGTACAACACTTTGTTTAGCTGTGTGTTCTTGAGGTGTTCAAGATCAGCAATCTTAGTGTAGGCCAAGTAGAGTGTGTTTCTTGAGGTTTTCAAGGTCATTCTCTTGGTTGTTGTTGTAAGTGATCAAGGTGTGGTTGCTTAGTGGATTTCCTCAGGGTTTCTGAGAAGACTAGATGTAGCTCTGTATTGGAGTGAACCAGTATAAACAGCTGTGTACAATCTTTCTATCCCTAACTCTTTAATTTCAGTTTGTTTGTTGTTTGCTGGTATAAACAACCGATTGTTTCGAAGAAACAACCGATTGTTTTTTCTAGTGTTTCAGTTTTGCTTGCTGTTTTGGCTAACTGAATTGCTTAATCATTTGATTTCTAAAATAAGTTCATTCTAGCTTTGAAAAGATTGCGAAAACCCCTTTAAACAATTCACCCCCCTCTAGTTTAAAGCCATCTTTTCTAACACTGCGCACCCATTTCTTTAGCCAACAGCATCCTGGCAATCAACGCCTCGTACTCCGCCGGGTTGTTGCTCGCTTTGAAAGCGAAGCGTAAAGCTTGCTCGATCAACATCCCATTAGGCCCCTCCAAGATTATTCCAGTGCCACTCCCTTGCTGGTTGGAAGATCCATCCATTGAGAGCATCCACTGTGACCTTAACTCCACCTCTTGAGGGTCTCCTCCTGGTGAGAGCTCTACCACGAAATCAGCATAGACTTGCCCTTTGATGGACCCCATGGATTCATACTGGATATCAAACTCCGACAGCTCTACCGCCCAACGATCCATCCTCCCTGCTACATCTGGCTTTTGAAGTACTTTCTGGATGGGGAGGTTTGTCATCACCACCACTGTGAAGCTGTGGAAATAGTGGCGGAGCCTTCGGGCTGAGAACACCACTGTTAGCGCCGCCTTCTCTAGCGACTGGTACCTCAATTCTGGGCCTTGTAAGGCCTTGCTTACGAAGTAAATGGGCTTCTGCACTTGGTCTTGCTCCTGGACCAGCACAGAACTAATGGCCCATTCTGTTACCGCAAAGTATAATCGGAGGGGGACGCCTACCTGTGGCTTGCAAAGCACCGGTGGCGTCGCCAAGTACTCCTTCAACTTGAGGAACGCTGCTTCGCACTCATCCGTCCATGTAAAATGTCTATTCCTCCTGAGGCATTGGAAATAAGGGTGGCCTTTCTCCCCTCCAGCAGACACAAACCTAGACAAAGCTGTCATCCTCCCAGTCAATTGCTGAACTTCTTTAACTGAGGTTGGGCTCCTGATGGCTATAATAGCTGCACACTTATTAGGGTTCACCTCTATTCCCCTTTCAGTGAGCATAAATCCCAAGAACTTCCCTGCTTCCACACCAAAAACGCACTTTTCTGGGTTTAATTTGAGGCGATACTTTGATATGGTAGCAAACAGCTCTTCCAGATCAGCTGCGTGTTGCCCTCTCTCGTGTGAAGTCACCACCATGTCATCTACGTAGGCCTGCACGTTCCTTCCCAGCATGGGAGCAAGGACCTTGCCCATCAGCCTCTGGTAGGTGGCGCCTGCATTTTTCAACCCAAACAACATCACCTTGTAACAGTAGCTGCTCGTCTCCGTCATGAAAGCCGTTTTGCTCTCATCCCTTGGATGCATCTTGATCTGATTGTAACCTGATAATGCATCTAAGAAACTCAGCATCTTGCATCCCGAGGCGCTATCCACTAATGCGTCGATGTTGGGCAGCGGGTACGAATCTTTGGGGCATGCCTTGTTCAGATCGTCGAAGTCAACACACATCCTCCATTTCCCATTCGCCTTCTTTATTAGAACTACGTTGGCTAGCCACTTAGGGTATTGTATCTCCCTGATGTGCCCAGCGCTTAGCATCTTCTGCGTCTCTTCCTTCACGACGAGGCATCGCTCCTCGTTGAACTTCCTCCTTCTCTGTCGCACAGGGCGAACCTTGGCGTCCATGGTAAGATGGTGGCACAAAAAATCTGGGTCGATGCCTGACATGTTCGCCGCAGTCCATGCGAATGCATCTAGGTGTCGCGAGATCACCGCAGCTACCCCTTCTCGTTCTTCCTGACACAAGAAGCGTCCTAATTTGAACACCTTACTCCCTATCTGTCTTTCCACCACGTTGTCTACTGGTTGGGGTTGCTCATTCTGCACGTTCTCTGAGCGGGACTCATTCATGGAGTCCACTTCTATAGGTGTCGCCCTATCGGATGCATCGGGCATCGCCTCCTCTGACTCTTCTTCCATGGGCGAGGCCTCTCCGTATACTTCTTCCATTGGCGAGGCGTCACTGTATCTTTCTTTTGTGCGTGCATCTTCTATAGGCGTCGCCCCTGCACGTATGGCCTCGACAGGCGTGGACTCTGTGGGCGTCGCCTCCCGCACTAGTTCTAACTCTACTTGCGAAATTGAAACTGGTGGTCGTTCAATCACCATGACCACGCCTCTCTTCGTCTTCAGGCTATTTTCATAGCACTTACGGGCCTCTTCCTGATCTGACTTGATTACGATTACTTTGCCACTAAGATCTGGTAGCTTCATCTTCATGTGGCGTGTGGAGGACACTGCCCTTAATCTGTTCAAGGCAGGTCTGCCTAACAAGATGTTGTAGGCTGAGTTGGCGTTAACCACCAAGTACCGGATGCTCTCGGTTCGCAACGCCGCTCCATCAGTGAACGTCGTCCTCAGTTCTAGGTAACCACGTACCTCCACTGGGTTATCTTTAAACCCATACAAGCATCCAGTATATGGTCTCAGCAGGTCGGGGGATAACTGTAGCTTGTTGAAGGTCGACCAAAACATGACGTCTGCAAAACTGCCTTGGTCGACGAGAACCCTATGTACCTTTATTCCTGCTGTGACTATTGAAATGACCACGGGGTCATTATCGTGTGGGATGACATCCCGCAGGTCAGCCCTTATGAAAATGAGGTCTGACTCCCATGGGTCATTCGGAAATTCCTCGGCAACTGAACTTACCGACCTCACATATTTCTTACGTTGAGAGGTAGTGGGTCCTCCTCCGGAAAGCCGCCAGAAATGGTGTGTACTTCTCCGTGAGTCGGCATTTTGTGCGCTTGACCTTCCTCTGGGGTCGCCGTGGCTGTTGTTGTAGTAGACCCAGCAAGATAATCTTTTAGGAAACCATTATTCACAAGCTCATCCAACTGATAGCCCAGCGCCAAACAGTTGTTAATATGGTGCCCAAACGCCTTGTGAAATTTGCACCACGACTCCTTGTGAGATCCCAGCACTTTGTCAAACTTCACCGGTGGCCTCAACCTGTCAGCTATGTTGGGCACAACGATGAGGTCTTTAAGTTCCACCACAAAATTGTGCCTTAGAGGTCTATTTCCCTCTCTCCTTCCTTCTGCTCGACCCCTAGGCTGGGTCCTCCTTGCCTCGTAGGTGCGCTTCCCGTCTTGGTTCTTTCTTTCTGTGGTGGCTTCGTGGACCCTAGCAGGTTGTGTGCGCATTTGCGCTCTTGGGCGTGTGGGTGCAGCAGTCGTGCTCTTCTTGTATGCCTCGCCCTCCGAGGCAATGTGTTCTACCGCCCGATGCCTTACTTCAGCAAAAGTATTTGGGCGGCTGCGATTGAGTGACTTGCTGAAAGACCCAGGACACACCCCTTTCCTGAAAGCGTACACGTTCATGGGTTCGTCTGTGGTTCCCACCTTCACCATCTGCACCCCGAAGCGGCTTATGTACTCTTTCAAGGTCTCACCTTGATACTGCTTCACGTCAAATAGGTCATATGAAACTGGGGGTGGGGCCCTGTTGGCTAGGTACTGCTCTCTGAACAGCCGCGAGAGCTGTGTGAAAGACGTGATGTGACCCTCTGGGAGGCTGATGAACCAGTCCATGGCCATCCCTGTCAAAGTGCTCATGAAGAGCTTGCACCTTACGACATCAGAACCGCCTACCAGCATCATCTGCGTGTGGAACGCAGTGAGGTGCGCCTCAGGGTCCTCCATCCCCTGTGAAAGTTACTTTGGGCCCTGTGAACGTCTTGGAGATCACTGTTTCTAGAATCATCTGTGAGAATGGCGTTGAGAATTCTCTTGGTGGGGTGGTAGTCTAAGGTTCGTCTACGTCACGCCATCCGCGGCGTAGCTCCTCGTTGGCGCGGTGGAGCTCATCGTTTCTCGCCGGAGATGCTGTGAGATCCGCCTGCATGCGCTCCTGCTCCGCTTTTGTTGCTGTCATTGCTTCTTGCAACCCTTGCATCATGCCCATGAGTTGTTGCAAGGTCATCTCTTCACTCCTAGCGCGTGCGGGTCTCATGTTCGTGGTTTCTGGAACCCTTCTTGACTATCTGTGATTTGAGAACTGGAATTGGGTTGGAAACTGCAACTGGAACGGAAAACTGTGTGATGGGACTGACGTTTTATATCTGTTCCCGCCAGTTGACCTGGGTCGTCTTTATGCGTGGCTCGTCCACATGAGCTTGGGCACCTTCGTTCTGCTCCGTCTGTGAGTACCTCAAAAGAAGTGAACAAAGGGGCGCCCTCGCGGCCTTTTGCACTCCGACGATCAAGTCAGCTAGCGAGAAACATCAAAAGGTGACACACCTCCGTCTCGAAACACCGTGACTGGATGCTCTGAAGGTGGTCGAAAATACTGAGTAACTAGTACTGTGTTGCCCTAATTGTCTTGTGCGTACAGTGGTGCGCAACGAGACAACTAGGGTTTTCCTCTGTGTAAAGTGTGAGAATTAGGTCAAAACTCGGGTCCCCCGTTCAAATGTCCCCAGGCCATTTTTTATACACCTTCTGCATTTAAAGCGCGTTAAAGCGCATTGAAAGGGTATAAAAATGTGCCTTGAAACATTTGATACGTAAACTAAATTAACGCGTACCTTAACAAACTTTCACTAAAACATTGATGAGCACGTGCTTATTGCCACGTGTTCTTCTGACTTGATCGTTATTCTACGCAAAAGGCCTCACAGCGTCGTAACCCAACTTAGGGTTATTCCATTATGTGAGTCCTCTTTCCTCGAAGTGCATCTGGCGCGTGGGGTGACTTTCTGGGTGCCCACTCATGCCCCCCAACCTCTAGTCACTCGCCCTGGGAGTGTATCTACCTTTCTCTCGTATCATGCACGTGGTTCCCCCCTGGTCATGGCCCTCTCATGGGTTGTATCTGTCCTAGGGTCTCCCAGCAGTGGCGTGGATACCTCACGTGTCAGGTCTACCCCCTACTGGTACTAGAACTCATGGCCTTGAAGCCACCTTTCTTTTCTCCTTGCTACTGTTCTGAACTGTCTAGGCTTGATGTCTCTTTTGGGCGATGTCTTTGCTTAGGCGATGTCTTACTTGGGCGATGTCTTACTTTAGGCGACGTCTTACTCGGGCGATCGGCCTGTCGGCTTTCCTTCCTTGGGTCTCTTGAGGGGTCCCACCATGTGTTTGACTTTGACTTCTGGTCAACATCCGGGGACGGGACGGTACACAAGCCCCCTAGTCTTGAGCTGACACTTGTTTCAGCGAAAAGACTAAGGCCTCGCCCCTGTTGTCCTCGCGGCATTTTGATGACGGGTCACTCTCTGACTGGCTGACGTGACATTTTCTACATCGCCGGCGCGACGTACCTTCGAGGACTCTGAAGGTGCGATATTCTCTGAGCGAGGGAAGTGACACCTCGGGTCGTATCTTAATCTCCTGGCACTTGGCTCGATCTTACGGTGCTCATTTAGCGTTCTTGGTGCTTCAATTGCCACGCTTGAGTCTTTTGAAATCCTGCGTTTTAACTCATTGTTCCCACTTTTTCGCATCTTTTCCGTACTGCTCATCTTCTTTCCAAAGAACTCTCCCTGCATTCTTTCCTCATCGATTCTTTCCTTTAATCTTTAGTTCCCTCACTGACAATACGTGCCAAAATGATTGCCAGGCTCCCTTCCTCCAGAGTTAATCATAGGGATCTTTATCCATGGGCTTCGGACGAACTTCTTGACGAGTGCTCGAGTCTAGTTTCCACCAGAGCCCTGAGGGACCATGTAGGGGACCCGAGCACCTACGATCACCGCGCCTTCGCGAAAAGGCACGATGATGATATCGCAGTGCTTCCTTGCACCCTAGGGGAGCTGGTGTGCGGGGACGAGCGGGCCAACAACGGGGTCCCCTTTTTTTATTTCTATCAGGTGGTCTTGAAGTGCGTCGGCGTGCGCCTGCCTTTCTCCAGGTTCGAGAGGGAGCTTCAGCATCGAAGGTCGCTGCTGGCCCAGGTGTTGAGGTCCGAAGATGGGGCTTCAGCATCGCCCCGTTCAAACTCCGGAGGCCCCTGAAGTGTAGCCTGATCTTGTGTTTCACATGAATATGGGATGTGTATATATGATTGTCTTTTGTTCAATTTGCAACTATCATGAACCTTATCTGTGATTGTAATCCTTGATTTATGCTTAAACGCTACCTGCTTTATCTTTGTATGCTTGTGTTTGCTTCTGCTTTCTTTGCTATATTACACGCGTTACCTTCGATACTCCTCTTTGTCATGTTCGACTCTGACTCTTTAGGTAGCACGTGCTCTTTTCTCAACTATCATGTGATGTGATTCCACTAGTACAATTAGAATGATTCTTGACATTCTTAGGAATCATCTTGAGTTGGTTAAGAGCTAGGCACTTTATCATAGAAATGGATCAAGGTTCTATGAACAAGAACTCACCAAAACTAGTGCCAAAACACAAAATCATATAGAAGTTCTAACTATTGTCAAATTGAACCAACAAAAAGAGGTAAAAAACCAAAGGCACCGAATAGAATTGAATGAAAACAACTTTGAACCGAACAAAATGCAATTAAAGCCAAGAAAACTGAATAGGAAAGCTGGAACAGAAATGTACCGAACCAAAACACAAAGAAGAATAAGAACAGCTGCTGGAAAACTTAAAAACCGAACCAAAAACAACAAGGCAACAAGCTAAGACAAGGAATTAACAAAGAAGAAAGGAAGGAGAAGAGAATTGCTCATGAAGATGGATGAATGATGAATGATCTCGCCACTAGAAGTGTGGTTGCTCCTAGATGAGAGTGCTGCCGCCACTTGAGGACACCATGGATCCTTCAAGATAAGACTAGAGAAGAAGGCTCAAAAGCTCTCCAATGCTCACTCCAATTTTGAGTATAGTTTCTTTAGATAAATTCCAATCTGAATTTTTACAAAGAGAGCACCTCTATTTATAGCCTAAGGTGTTGAAATGCAAGCAACACAAATTAAAAAATTCCCTCCTAAGAGACATCTAGAATCGGCGCCAAAACCCAAGCATGAGGAAGGTGTGACTCCTTCCTTCACTTTGGCACCTCCTATTCTACTTCTACACCTATCTACTAATACACCCCCCCCTAAAGCTCCTAACTAAAGACTAAAAGATGCTATAACAATAGAGGTTTCTAATGTTTCCCTCTAAGCACCTTCAATTAAAGAAATTACAAAAAGAGAAAATAAATGTCCCCTAGCTCCTAAAGCTTTGAACATGCTTCTTGTAAGCCTTTGAGGTGGGCTTTGACCTCCATGGGCGTCCTCCATTTGTGCCTCTACCTCTTCTTGATCTTGTTGATTGGCCTCCATGTTCTCTTGAGCTTGATCTCCATCATACTCCCCGAGTCGGAGAGAATTCGACCACGAATTCTGGAGACCTATAGAAAAAGGAGTTAGATCGCTGACATTAAAAGTATGACTACTTAAGAATGTATCAGGCATATCTAACTCATAAGCATTGTCATTAATCCTCTTGAGGATTTGGAAAGGTCCATCCCCTCGAGGCATTAGTTTGGACTTCCTTTGAGTAGGAAAGCGTTCCTTCCTCAAGTGAAGCCAAACCCAATCGCCCTCATCAAATAACAATGCTTTTCTCCTCTTATTGGCAAGTTCAGCATACTTGCCAACCTTCTTCTCAATTCTCTTCTTGATGTCTTTATGCAAAGTTTTCACAAAACAAGCCTTTTCATGCCCATCTTCGCACAAGACATCTCCAAGAAGGGGAATAGGAAAAAGATCAAGAGGTGTTAGGGGATTAAACCCATAGACCACCTCAAAAGGAGAATGTGAGGTGGTAGAATTTACTACACGATTATATGCAAACTCAACATGGGGTAGTAAATTCTCCCACACTCTAGGATTCCCCGAAATAAAACATCTCAATAGTTGTCCCAAAGTTCTATTCACCACCTCGGTTTGACCATCTGTTTGTGGGTGGCAAGTGGTAGAAAATAAAAGCTTAGTCCCAAGCTTGCCCCACAAGGTCTTCCAAAAGTGACTCAAGAACTTGGGATCTCTATCGGACACTATAGAACTAGGAATCCCATGTAGGCGAACCACTTCTTGGAAGAAGAGGTTTGCAATGTGGCATGCATCATCCACTTTGTGGCAAGGAATAAAGTGAGCCATCTTTGAAAAACGATCCACTACCATAAAAATGGAGTCCTTTCCCTTTGATGTCTTGGGTAAGCCTAAGATGAAATCCATAGATATATCTACCCAAGGCATTGAAGGGATAGGAAGAGGAGTATATAGACCATGGGGATGCATTTTAGATTTAGCTTTCCGGCAAGCTATGCATTTATCACACAAACTATGAACATGTTTATGCATATGAGGCCAAAAGAAATGTTCATGCAACACATCCAAAGTTTTAGCAACCCCAAAATGTCCCATTAAACCCCCCTCATGAGCTTCTCTAACAAGAGATAATCGAATAGAGCATTGAGGAACACAAAGACGTTTTCCCTTAAAAAGAAAGCCATCTTGTATAAAAAAGTCTTTGTGTCCTCCCTTAAGACACTCTTGATAGATGAGAGAAAAATCAAGGTCATCATGATAAAGTTCCTTAATGTGATCAAAACCAAGATATTGAGAGGTTAAAAGATTTAGCAAAGTGTATCTTCTAGAAAGAGCATCTGCCACAATATTTACTTTGCCTTGCTTCTGTTTGATCACATAAGGAAATTATTCAATGAATTCCACCCACTTAGCATGCCTCTTGTTAAGTTTGTTTTGGCTTTTCAAATATTTAAGAGATTCATGATCACTATGTATCACAAACTCTTTGGGAAAAAGATAGTGTTTCCAAGTAAACAAAGCCCTAACAAGTGCATATAATTCCTTATCATAGGTGGAATAATTGAGATGACTTCCCTTTAATTTCTCACTAAAATAGGCTATGGGGTGGCCCTCTTGAAGGAGAACAACCCCAATACCTATGCTTGAAGCATCACACTCAATCTCAAATGTCTTAGTGAAATTAGGAAGGGTCAAGATGGGAGCATTAGTCAATTTTTCTTTCAAAGTGTCAAAAGCATTTTGTTGTGCTTCTCCCCAATGAAAGACCACATCCTTTTTCACTATGTCATTGAGTGGTGCGGCAATGGTACCAAAGTTTGGGACAAATCTTCTATAGAAAGAAGCAAGTCCATGAAAACTTCGGACCTCATTTAAAGATTTCGGTGTAGGCCAATTTTGAATGGCCACCACCTTTGTTTTGTCCACATGGACCCCTTTACAACTCACAACAAACCCTAGGAATTCTATATGATCAAGAGCAAACATACATTTAGCAAGGTTAGCATACAAATGTTCCTTCGTAAGGGTTTCTAAAACTTGCCTAACATGCAACCTATGGTCATTCAAAGATAAGCTATAAATGAGAATGTCATCAAAGTAAACAACAACAAACTTACCAATGAAAGGTCTAAGAACATGATGCATGAGGCGCATGAAAGTACTTGGTGCATTAGTTAGGCCAAAAGGCATGACTAACCACTCATATAAACCAAAGTTGGTCTTAAAAGCCATCTTCCATTCATCACCCGGTTTGATACGGATTTGATTGTAGCCGCTTTTAAGATCAATCTTTGAAAAGATTTTTGAACCATGTAATTCATCCAACAAATCATCTAGTCTAGGTATGGGATGCCTATACTTAATTGTTATGTTATTGATGGCTCTACAATTCGAACACATTCGCCATGTGCCATCCTTTTTTGGCACTAAGAGGAGAGGCATAGCACAAGGACTCATGCTATCTTGCACCCACCCTTTCTCAATCAAAGCCTCAACTTGTTGGCGAATTTCCTTGGTTTCACTTGGATTGGTCCTATATGCTGGACGGTTTGGTAAAGAAGAGCCCGATATCAAATCAATTTGGTGCTCAATCCCTCTCAAAGGTGGAAGTCCATTTGGAGGATCTTGAAACACATCTTGGAATTCTTCTACCAAATTTTTCAAGCAATGAGGACTATCAACAAGTGATTCTACTCTAAGAGTTCTAGGGATGGCTAAGAAAAGAGAATGATGAGCCACTATTTCCCTTTCAATGTCACGCCTAGACACAAGGAGTGTAGGCTTAGAACTCTTATCTTTTTTATCTTTTTCACTCTCCCTCTTTTTCTTCATGATAACTTGGTCCTCATGGACTTCTCTTGGAGAGAGAGATTTTAAAGTAACCTTGTGACCAGGGAATTCAAAAGATAGTTTGTTGGTAAAGCCATCATGTAAAACTTTTCTATCAAATTGCCAAGGCCTTCCCAAAAGAACATGAGTGGCTTCCATGGGCACAACATCACATAATACCTCATCTTTGTATTTTCCAATGGAGAAATGGATGAGGACTTGTTTATTGACAATTATTTCTCCTACTTCACTAAGCCATTGTAATTTGTAGGGCTTTGTATGAGAGATAGTAGGCAATCCAAGCTTATCTACTACTCTTGTACTAGCCACATTTGCACAACTACCCCCATCCACTATCAAGGAACAAATGTTGTTTTGAATAAGACATCTTGTATGGAAAATATTTTCCCTTTGACTTTCATCAAAAGGTTTTGAAACTTGTCCAAGAAGTCTTCTCACAACTAACAAGTCCCATTCAAGTGGACATTCGCTCTCTTCCTCACTAGATGCATGAGAATGCAATGAATGCTTAGGAGAATCCGAATCATGCTCACTAACTACAATGCCCTCATGCATGTACATACTTCATTTGGAAGGACAATTTGCAGCTATATGACCATAACCCATACATTTAAAGCATTTAGTATTGGATGTTCTAGTGGGAGACTTAGGTCTAGAAGTAGATGGCTTAGTTTCCTTGGGTTTGAAAGAAGAATCTTTGGAAGGATGTTTAGAAAAAGAATTTTTGTTTCTCCAAGACTTGGAATAGTATCCATCATTGGAAACATTTTTGAAAGAGTTTTTCTTAGCAAGTTGGGCTTCCACCTTCATTGCAAGATGAACTAAAGAGCCCAATGATGAATACTCTTGTAACTCAACAATGTCTTGAATATCCTTCCTAAGACCACTCACAAACCTAGCAATCATAGCTTCCTCACTTTCTTCTAATTCAATTTTAAGCACAAGCGTCTCAAGCTCCTTATAATATTCATCCACATTTAGCGTGCCTTGTTGAAACCGTTGAAGTCTCAACATGAGGTCTTTCCTAAAATGTGGGGGCACAAACCTAGCGCACATATGATCCTTTAAAGAGTTCCAAGAGTCCACGGGAGGAACCTTGTGATAGATAATGTCCTTTACAATTCCATGCCACCATTTCATGGCATAATCACTAAACTCTAGGGTGGCTAGCTTAAGCTTATGCTCATCTAGGATCTCATGGATCTCAAATATTTGTTCACACTTAGCCTCCCAATCTAAATATACATTAGGATCACTAGAGCCATTAAAACAAGGTAGCTTGACCGAAGGAAGCCTAGACTTTGCATCATGATAGAAGCCATTGCTGATGGATATCCACTAGGAGAGGATTTTATTAATGAAGGAAGAGGATTTTCACCTACACATTTGAAGTTCTTCCTTCTAGTCTTCTCACAAATTAAAAGAAGTCAAAGCGAAGATCAAGCCTAAAGATAAAAAAGTCTACAAACTCTCAAATAATAGGCTTCATATTAAATATCTCTCTTTATAGTTTCTTTTAAATTGTAAATAATATAGAATAATGTTTAGAAAGGTGCTTAGAGGGAAACATGAGACACCTCTTTTGTAAAAGCATCTTTAGGCTTTAGTTTAGCAAATTCTAGAAGCTTGGGGAGTGAGCTTAGTAAGGGGGGTGTGATCTTAGGAGTTTTTTGGGTAGCTTAGGGAATAAGCTATGTAAATGACCAGCCCTTACTCCTATAAAAGGAGGGCTTAGGTCCTTCACAATTCAGATTGGAATTTTATAGTAGAGAGACTATACTCAATTTGGGAGAGAATTTGTGAGTTTTGAGTCTTCCTCTTCTTTGCCTTATCTTGTGAGCTATGGTGAGCTTCAAGTGGTGGCACTCCATCACTTATCTTGGTTCAAGGTTCCAAGTGGCGTGAATGGCTTCTTCCAATCCTCAAAATCCAGCAAGCATCTTCATATAAGTGTCTTCTTTCCTTTCTTCAATTTTCCATTCGGTAGTTTCATTTCCTAATGTGTTTCCTTCATTTTCTACCGTTTACATTCTGTTTTCCAGCTTTGTTCTTTGTTTCTTTTTCGGTTCAGTAGCTAGTTTCTTAATTCTGTCCAGTTTTAATTCTTGTTCTTCTTTCCTTTTGTTTTGATTCAATTTGACAATACATGGACTTCCATATGAGTCTTGGTTGGT
This sequence comes from Phaseolus vulgaris, assembly GCF_051622355.1. Classification (NCBI taxonomy): domain Eukaryota; kingdom Viridiplantae; phylum Streptophyta; class Magnoliopsida; order Fabales; family Fabaceae; genus Phaseolus; species Phaseolus vulgaris. The sequence goes on from NC_143507.1 coordinate 28,806,598, forward strand.
GCTTAGTTTTGGTGAGTTCTTGAATTTAGAACATTGATCCAATTCTAAAGTAAAGTGCCTTTCAAATCCAGCTCAAGTTGTTCCTAAGAATGTCAAGAATCATGTGTTCTTGTAGTTGCATTCACATCATGTGGTATCTAGAGTCTAGGCTTGTTTCTTGCTTAAATTTTGAGTTGTATTGCACTTTACATTTCAAGAGCTCTTAAATTCAAGTTGTTTACCATTCTGTTTTAGGATTTATTTTGAGTTTTTCTTGCTGTTTTCTTTGTTACACCATGTGTTTGTGAAAAGGATTCTAGCACTCATTGTTCATATGAGTATGGCTGCTCTTGTGGAATGGCATTCTCCTTCCTAGAGCTGACCTTAAGCTTCCTTTCACTTGTGGTTATATCTTGTTATATGTCTTTTAATTTTGTAATCATGTCAAGTTTTGTCTTAAGTCATGTTATTCCATAATTGTCATTACTTCTAGTAGTACTTTTATTGCTTTAATTGTTTCTTGCTTTGGTTTACTTTCTGTTTTTTTGAGTTTATTGCTTGATCCTTTGTGCATTTTCATTTTTAGATTTGAGTTCATGCTTGTATTTTCATTCTATACAAGTTCCTTTACACAATTTCCATTATGTCTTTGCTAGTTCACCATACTGTTTTTCATTCCTAAATAGGCTCCTCTGTTTTCTTACAAACGTGTTACTGTTTTCAATTTACTGCAATTAATTGGCTCATAGGAAATTTGTGAAAATTTGGATTTACATACTTCAGAGTGTTACGAAAGCATAGAAAAAAGAATCACTCAAAAATTCCAAGTACACAAAAAATGATAAATAAAATACGAAAAGTGTACAATACTGCCGAAAAGAATACGGTAATTGGGCAGCAAATTTGAAAAATTTATTTCTCTCAATTGGCTTACTGTTTTTACCTCATTCCAGTGCCATTTTTGAGTTAAGACATTGAAGTTTCTGTGGTTAATTTTTCACATTCCAGTTCGCTTTCAATCGGTACATTTAAATCTGTAAACATAGCACAGTTTGTTTTAAAAAAAAATAAAATTCCAGTAGCTGTTTTCTGTTTTCTTTAATCTACTCTAGCACTTTTCTTTAGGACTCTTTTTGTGTGCCTTCTTTATTCATTGAGTTCCTTATTTTTCTTGATTGTCTTTCATTCATATTCTTTCTAGTTTGTCATACATTACTCTCTGTTTTTGGTTTAGCTTTTATTGTTTACACCTTTTTCTTGCTTGTCTTTTTGTTTTTCTTAAAAGTTGTGTGGAGACTTGTTCTTAAGTAAGTTGGTTTGCTGTGACATATTTCACTTGAAGCTACTCCATTCCACAAGAAAGGCTAGGTTGAGGACAAAATATTTTCTTGGAGTGGTTTGAGTGCTTTCTTGGGCATTTTCCAGCAACCTATATCTCACTGTTTTTTAATTGTCTAACAAGTTTCTTTTACTGTTTTGTTTTCTGTTTTTGTGTATTTTCTGCTCATGGCTCATTTCTCTAGTGGAGAGTCCTCCAAACCATGGTTATTATGAAGATAATCCAAGGCCAAGACATCATCACCATGAAGAGAGGCGCCAACATGTGACTGGCCCTTGTTCTCCAAATGTAAAACTTCCTAGTTTTAGTGGTGAAAGTGATCCCAATGTATACTTAGGATGGGAGGCTAAGGTGGACCAAATTTTTTATGTAAATGGGGTTAGGGATGAGCATAGGGTTAAGTTAGCTTCTTTAAAATTTTTGGACTATGCCATGCAATGGTGGCATCAATACCTCATGGACATTGACCTACACAAGAGGCCGCCCGTGGTCTCTTGGAACGATTTGAAAGCATGTTTACGCGCTAGATTCGTACCCCCACACTTTAGGAAAGACCTTATGTTGAAACTCCAACGGTTTCATCAAGGCGCGCTAAGTGTGGATGATTACTTTAAACAACTAGACACGCTTTTAATTCGAGTTAATATGGATGAGAGTGAGGAGGCTAAGATAGCTAGGTTTGTGAGTGGACTTCGAAGGGATATTCAAGACGTGTACCGCCCTGGTAGTCGGAAGTGATGACGTGGCATCAAGCTACTGTATAGGCGTGTTGATGGGACGCCAGGTTGGCAGAAGGGAAGGAGGTCGGGGGGCTCGTATGGTCGCCAGACATTAAGTTGGCGTGCTCCGATCTCCAGCACACCAGAACCGGCGGTCACCAAGTTGAAGATGAAGTCGCCAGATATGAATCCAGGCGACCAAGTGATTAGAGATTGCCGAAGAAAGGACATCGCCGGACATGAAGGCAGATAGACATTTCCCAGCTGGCCAGAGGATGAGGTCGGGGGATAGCTCACATGGCATACACGGTGAAACAAGAAGAGTAGATGATGAAGGCGGCCGGCGAGACCACAGGGAAGGTGTGTACGAAGGCACCCTAACTCGCCAATCCCAGTAGAGATCGCGCTCCAAGACAACTATGCACTGAGTAGTATCATGCATAAGTAACTTAGCCAAAGGAGAGTCAGAAGCACCGCCCAAGTCAAGGAGGCTCCAGATGATGGCACGTGTACAGCTGGATGCGAGCCACGTGTCCAGGTCTGTAACTGCCAGGAGAGAGAAAGTGTCCAGGTATATAAGGGTTTCCCAACGAACTTCTGAGGTACGCACGTTCAGATTGTCTTCTTTACGCTTGCGAGTTTCCTGAGTATACGGAGAGAGAACTGGTTCACGGTTCCTTGAGAGTTCTTGAGTGTTACTCTTAGTATTTGGTGGTTCAGTCACTGACTTGGGCGTTGGAGTGCGATCGGCCGCAGCGGCGACGCTCTGTTCTTTTGCAGGTTCTTGAGGTGGATCGTGGCGGAGGACGGAGGTTGACACGGTGCACACGTCGATCCAAGTTTGACGAGGCAAGCTCCAACGTTTTGGTCAACAGGCAGGATCATCAGGCGCCCACCGTGGGGCCGTGTAAAACCTGTTCCCATCCACAGCGTGAGTTCTTGGAGGTTTTTGTAGTTTTCTGCGTGGTTGTGTGCTGGTGCAACCACTGTTCGCTGTTCATCTAAGTTTTGTTCGGTGATTTCGCGTTTTCCACCGTTCGTTTGGGTTTTTGTTCAGTGAGGTGAAGTTTTCTGCGGCTTACGCGAGATTTGTTCGGTGAGATCTGAGTTCTTTGGCTCGTATTGGTTTTTTGTGGAAGAAGCGGTGGTTTCTGGTGGAGTCGCAGGCTTCTGTGGAGAGTTTTCTGTGTTCTTGAGTTTTCTTTCGGAGTTTCGCGAAGTTCTGACCGATTGATCGCTGAATTGATCGTTGCTGAAGAAGGTGTGGTTCATTGCACTCTGTGATTTGCCAAGTTTTCATGAGAAAAATGAGAAGCAACCGTTCAAGTCCAGTTGCGCCCGTTGCTGCTGAAGGCGCCAGCGCCATGACCATGGCGCAGATGGTGGAGATCATGCGTTCGTTGCAGGCGAATGTGGAAGCCTCGCGTATAGAGCAGGCGAGAATGCATGAGGACCTGGTCGCCTCTCGGGCCAGGAATGATGAGCTTAGCAGAGTGACTGAAGAACTGCGTCAAGCTCTTCAGGAGCAGCGAGGGCGCCCAGTCGCTGAAGAGGTCGCGCCGTCGATGCCGCCTTGTGTTTTTGCTATGCCTTTCGCTCAGGCGATTACTGACACGCTCATTCCTGCGAGTGTGGTACCTGTTAAGGCTGTTTTTACTGGCGTGGAGGATCCTGAGGCTCATCTCACCACGTTCCATACACAGATGATGCTGTCGGGAGGATCAGACGCCGTGTACTGCAAGATGTTTGTGAGCACACTCCAGGGAACGACCCTGGAATGGTTTGTGAGCCTGCCTACAGGTCACATAACCAACTTCCAACAGTTTTCAAAGATTTTCGTCGAGCAGTACATCGTGAACAAGGCACCGCCCAGGGTGTCTTACGACTTGTTCGACATAAGGGAGTATCAGGGAGAGTCCCTCAGGGACTACCTGAATCGTTTTGGGGCGCAGATGGTCAGATTGCCGGCCAAAGATGAAGAAATGCTGGTCTACGCATTTAAGAAGGGCGTGCTGCCGGGACCATTCTGTGAGGCATTGATCAGGGCTCACCCCGCCACGTTTGCTGAGGTCAGGCGACTTGCGGTGGCCCACATCGCCGATGAGAGTGAGGTCGCCGAGAAAAGGGGCAGCGTGGCTCCCGCCAGGCCACGTGCTCAGACTAGGATCTAGCCGCAGAGGGTGCTGGAGACAGCGGCGGCCAGGAGGGATAAGAGGACTCGCCATCCTTATGACCCAAGGAAGAACAAGGGCAGGGGCCAAGGACGCCCGCAACCAGCACGCCGGGAGTACAATCGCCCGCCAAAGCACAAGTTTGTCATGGGATTGGCGGACCTGATTGCCATTCCCAATATATCAGCTAGGTTGAAAGCGCCCGAGAAGGTGGGCGACAAGGTGCTGGGACCAAAGCCAGACGCCTGGTGTGAGTTCCACCAGGGCTTTGGCCACACCGTGGATTCGTGTTTGGCTTTAGGCTACCAGCTCGACGATCTGGTTAAGAGCGGGTTCCTAAATGACTATTTGCTGGATAGAAGGACGGGGGGCGCGTCGAGCTCCCAACCAGCAGGTGGAGAGGCTCAGCAGCACGAGATGCCTACACACGGGGAAATCCACACCATTGCAGGGGGTTTCTCGGGTGGTGGATGCACCGCATCACAGAGGAAGAAGTACGCAAGGTCTGTGATGACAGTGGATATGTTTGAAGACCACTCGCCGGATGTGGACATTACGTTCACAAAGCAAGATCTTCGGGACGTTGTGCCTCATGACAACGATCCCATAGTCATCTCGCTGATCACAGCAGGAAGGAAGGTCCACAGGGTTCTGGTGGACCAAGGAAGCTCGGCAGACGTGATGTTCTGGCCGACTTTCACGCAGTTGGAGCTACCCCTTGACCAGCTGAGGCCCTATGGAGGGTGTTTGTATGGTTTTGCTGGTGACCAGGTAGAGGTCAGGGGGTACATCGAGTTGAGGACTACGTTTACAGATGAGGCAGGTTCGAGAACAGAGAAAATCAAATACCTTGTCGTAAATGCTCCCTCAGCATACAACATTCTGCTGGGAAGACCCACGCTCAACAGAATAGGTGCTATACCATCGACACGACACATGAAGGTGAAGTTGCCGTCTCTAGAGGGGGTGGTGATCACCATCAAATCCGACCAGAAAGAAGCGAAGAAGTGCTATGAGAATAGCCTGAAGAACAAGAGGTCGGTGAGTTATGTGACAACCTCCCCGCCTCCTGGTGTGAAGCCCAGATCGACGGTAATAGAAGAGACCACCGGAAGAGATGTGGTGATGGTGGATGCTGAGCTGGGGGAGGGGAACGCTGGTCTGGAAGAAGAGGAGGCAAGGAATCGCCCTGAGGAAGCGAGGGAGCTGGGAATCGCCAGGGCGGTGATCGCCAGAGAAACCAGACCAAAACCCGTCGAGCAGTGGCTCGAGAGAGAGATCGGAGGAAAGATCTTCAAGCTGGGAAGATCTCTGGAGGTCGAGCTCCAGGACCAGATTGCTGAGGTGATAGAACGGCATCTGGATGCATTTGCATGGTCCGCTTCGGACATGCCCGGGATCGATCCCGACTTCTTGTGCCATCATTTGGCGATGGACAACTTGGTGAGACCAGTGCGACAGAGAAGAAGGAAGTTCAACGAGGAGAGGAGGCAGGCGATCAGGGACGAAACACAGAAACTCCTTGCTGCAGGCCATATCAGGGAGGTGCAGTACCCTGATTGGCTGGCCAATGTCGTGCTGGTGAAGAAGAGTAATGGGAAATGGCGCATGTGCGTCGATTTCACTGATCTAAATAAGGCTTGCCCGAACGACTCATATCCTTTACCAAGCATAGACGCCCTGGTGGACAGTGCTGCAGGGTGTAAGTTGTTGAGTTTCCTAGATGCCTTCTCGGGGTATAACCAGATCAAGATGCATCCCATGGATGAAGAGAAGACTGCCTTCATGACCGAGAGATCGTGCTACTGCTACAAGGTGATGCCGTTTGGGCTGAAGAACGCGGGGGCCACGTACCAGAGGCTGATGGATCGAGTACTTGCACCCATGCTGGGAAGGAATGTGCAAGCGTTCGTGGATGACATGGTCGTGACCTCGCCAGAGAAAAGCAAGCACGTTGCGGACTTGGAGGAGTTGTTTACTACGATCGCCAAGTTCAGGTTGAAGCTGAATCCGGAGAAGTGTATTTTTGGCGTGGAGGCTGGGAAGTTCTTGGGTTTCCTCTTAACTGAGAGAGGAATAGAGGCCAACCCTGATAAGTGTGCCGCCATCTTGGCGATGAGGAGCCCAACCACTGTGAAGGAAGTACAACAGCTTACAGGTCGGATGGCCGCTCTGTCTCGGTTCGTGTCGGCCAGCGGAGAGAAGGGCCATCCCTATTTTGAGTGCTTAAGGCGGAATAACAAGTTTGCCTGGACGAAGGAATGTGAAGAGGCCTTCGTCAAGCTGAAGGAGTACCTGGCGATCCCGCCGGTTTTGTGCAAACCGCTGGTGGGAACCCCTCTCAGGTTGTATTTTGCTGTAACTGAGAGGGCGGTGAATGCGGTGCTCGCCCAGGACCAGGATCAGGCTCAAAAGCCTATTTACTTTGTTAGTAAGGTGCTGCAGGGCCCCGAAACGAGATATCAGGCCCTGGAGAAGGCTGCGCTGGCAGTAGTCTTTTCGGCGAGGAGGTTACGCCACTATTTCCATAGCTTCACGATACTGGTGATGACCGACTTGCCCATCCAGAAGGTCTTGAAGAAGCCTGACGTTGCTGGGAGGATGGTGAAGTGGGCAGTGGAGCTGTCAGAGTTTGATATTAAGTATAAGCCCCGAGGCCCGATCAAGGGGCAGATCTTCGCAGATTTCGTGGTCGAGCTCTCGTCTGAAGCAGCACGAGTTGAAGGGGATGATTTCCGTTGGGTGCTTTCGGTGGACGGGTCGTCGAACCAGCAGGGTAGCGGTGCTGGAGTCATCTTGGAGGGACCCAACCGCGTGCTGATCGAACAATCCTTGAGGTTTGCCTTCAAGGCCAGCAATAATCAAGCAGAATACGAGGCGCTGATCGCCGGTATCTTGCTGGCTAAGGAGATGGGAGCCAGGGTGCTGATGGCTAAGAGTGACTCGCTGTTGGTCACGGTATAAGTAACAGGCGAGTTCCAGGCTAAAGATCCACAAATGGCGGCTTACCTGGAGTATGTACAGGAATTGAAGAGTTCCTTTGCCTCCTTTGAAGTGGTGCATGTGCCCAGAGAACAGAATGCCCGAGCTGACTTGCTAGCTAAGCTCGCCAGTTCAGGCAAGGGGGGTAGGCAGAGGACGGTGATTCAAGAAACTCTGAAGACGCTGAGAGCATTTGTGGCAGATCACCTGGTTCTTCAGATAAGCAAGTTGACGGAGAAAGCGGCGAGAAATCATAGGTCCCTGACTCAAGAGACTTTGAGGTCGCCAAGAATAAGAGCATGTCGGGGGGAGAGGGTGAACATGACACAGGTCTGCGCTACGCATGAGCTAGACACCTGGGTAACACAGTATAAGCGGTGCTTGGCAGATGGCCTTCTCCCGCTGGATCCGACAGAGGCTAGGAAGATAAAGAAGAATTCTAGCAAGTTCACAATGATTGATGGCGAGTTGTACAGGTTTGGGTTCACTCACCCACTCCTGGAATGTGTGCATGGCGAGAAATGTACGAGAATCATGGCAGAGCTCCATGAAGGGATATGCGGAAGCCACGTCGGGGGTCGAGCTCTGGCCGCAAGGACTCTCCGTGCAGGTTACTATTGGCCAACGATGAGAGAAGACTGCAAGAGGTATGCGCAGTGCTGCAAGCAATGCCAACAGCATGCCGATTGGCACAAGGCGCCTCCTGAGGAGTTGAAGTCGATTTACAGCCCCTGGTCGTTTCATACATGGGGAATCGACATCCTGGGACCATTCCCGCTGGCGATCAGGCAGATGAAGTACTTGGTGGTGGCGATTGAGTATTTTACCAAGTGGATCAAAGCAGAACCAGTGGCCCAGATCACCGCGCACAAGATCGAAGGTTTCGTGTGGAAGAACATTGTGTGCCGGTTTGGTGTGCCCAAGCGCCTGGTGTCGGACAATGGGACTCAGTTTGCAAGTCACCTGTTGAAGAAGCTGTGCGAAGGGGTGGGAATTCAACAAGTATTTGCATCCGTCGAGCACCCTCAGACGAATGGCCAAGTAGAGTCAGCCAATCGGGTGTTGCTGAGAGGGTTGAAGAGAAGGCTAGAGAAAGCCAAAGGAAGCTGGGCTGAGGAGGTACCCCATATAGTTTGGGCGTACCACACCACCGAGCAGTCAGGAACCCATGAGACCCCGTTCAGCTTGGTCTATGGGTGCGACGCAATGATTCCAGTGGAGATCCAGGAGAGCTCGCCGAGATTCCAGAACTTCGTGGAGGAAGACTCGAATGAGGAGAGAAGGTTAAACCTCGATCTACTGGATGAGGTCAGGGAAGAGGCGAGATTAAAAGCTGAGGCGGTGAAGAGAAGGATTGAACGAAGATATAACTCGAAAGTGATGCCGAGACAGTTCAGAGAAGGCGACCTGGTGATGAGGAAAGCTCACCAGTACGAGATGGAGAATAAGCTGTCGCCTAAGTGGACGGGACCGTTCAGAATAACCGAGGCGCTCGGGAACGGCGCCTACCGCTTAGAGACATTGGAAGGAGGGGCGATTCCTCGCACTTGGAACGCCACGCACCTCAAGTTATATTACAGTTAAGAACTTTGTAAGTAAAGACAAACACAAAGTTATATCACAATGTTTCTGTTAAAACAGTTTGAAGGGGGCACTCTTTTCCCTAAGGAGGGTTTTTAATGAGGCCACCCAATAAAGAAGAGTTTTCGAAGTTTGAAGTTGTTTTAGATTGCACGCTTGTAGTTTTCCGAAAGTTTTGAAGAAAGACCTTGTCACTTATATGTGATTTAAGGAAAGTTAAAGATATATTGCATGCTTTCTAAAAAGTTTCCAAGTCCTCATAGTCCTTCGGCGATTGGAGGCACCAGTTAAAGTAAAGTCCTCATCGTCTTTCGGCGATCGGAGGCACCAGTTAAAGTTAAAAGACCTCAACGCCCTCGCGCGTTCTGAGGCGAGATAAAGACCTCCTCGCCGTCGAGCGAGTGCAGGCGAGGAAGAGTGAAAAGTCCTCAGTGTTTATGGGGGAGAGGAGATGTAACCCCTGGGGCAATGTAGAGGCACCAGCAAAAAAGTCCTCAGTGTTTCTGGGGGAGAGGAGATGTAACCCCTGGGGCAATGTAGAGGCACTAGCAAAAAGTCCTCAGTGTTTCTGGGGGAGAGGAGATGCAACCCCTGGGGCAATGTAGAGGCACCAGTAAAAAGTCCTCAGTGTTTCTGGGGAGAGAAGATGTAACCCCTGGGGCAATGTAGAGGCACGAGTTAAAGACCTTCTCGCCTATGAGCGAGTTCAGGCGAGTTAAAGACCTTCTCGCCGATGAGCGAGTTCAGGCAATATAAAATCCTTCTCGTCTCGAACGAGTTCAGGTATGGTGTGAAGGGTGGAAGAAGTTTGTCGGGTGGCCCAGGCAGGTTCGAAGAGAACGCCTAGCCACCCGGTCTCTTGTTCTGAAGATCAGGGAGGTAGAGAAGGATCCGAAAGGCGTCTCTACCCCCAGATGAAGGAACAATGGCCAAGTTATGAAGCCAGGAAGAAGTTGATATCGCCAAGAATCTTGGGCAACCAGGAGAAATTCAAGCGATGGCAAGAAAGTCAAAGACCCGTTTTGATGAAGAAGATCGGGTGAGCAGTGTCTTAAGCCATTAATTGAGTTGAAGTTCGTTATTTGAAGGGCGATTTTACGCTAAGGTTCATTACCTTGAAGTTACAAGTTGTTAGAGTGTTTTGTTCGAAGATCGGTGGTTCGAAGCAGTTAAGTATACGATTGCGCTTACGAAATTACTAAGTTTTTTCTTTGAAGTAAATTGTGCAAGGAAAGATAAAGCGGACAGAGAGGTTACAAGAAGAAGCGCAAAGACTTTATCATCAAGTAAACATCAGTTCCAGGTACATATACAGAAAAAGGGGAAAGTCTATTACAATCATATGTAAGGAGAAAGCATAAAAGTAGTGGATGGGGGGAATCAATCAGTCTTCAGCAGGAACAACCTTCCCATCCACCACCTCGTTGTCGAGGGACACCATGGTAAGATCTAAGTCGGGATACAGGCAGGCGAACTGTTCCCGGGCAGCCTCGAATCCAGCAGCAAGAATCTGGGCAGAGCTCAGCTCAAGTTCTTCGATTTGTTTCTTTAGCCCCTCATTCTGCTGCTTCAGCTCTTCAGCTTGTTTCTTAAGTTCTTCAATGGTTTCCTGAGCTTGAAGAAGGTCTTCAGCAACCTTCTTGGATTCTGCCTGCACCTGGGCCAGCTCAAGGGCGATCTTCCCGTTTTCTTTGTTGGCTTCAGCGAGCTTAGCCATGGTGTCGTCTCTCTCCTTTTCCACCTTCCCCAGGAAGACCTCCCGATCGGCTGACCTTTGTTCGAGCTTCTTTACCTTGGCGGCGTCAGCTTTAATCAACGTCTCCAGGTCAGCCACTTTGACGCGATAAGGTACTAGCTTGCTCTCCAGCTCAATCTTCTCTTGAGCCAAGAGCTGCACCTTATGGCGTAGATCGGTGGCCTCCTTGCCCGCCACCCGGAGCTCGGTGCTCATGGCATCTTCTACTCGGGAGTGCTCGATCTCGGCGAGTGTCAGATTGCAGGATAACCTCTCCGCCTCAATCCTTATGGTGTTATTTTCAGTTTGGAGTGCGAAGAGGTCGTCCTGGAGCTTCCTGGTGGAACTCTCCACAGCTTTAGATATGATGGAGGGGAAATCCTCCGCCATCATCTTCAGTTTTGCTGAGAAGGGCTCCCACATCCTCTTGACCTCAAGAGAGAGGTTTGCTTGTGGAGGCACCGGGTGGGCTTGTTGTTGGTTCTCGCCGCCACCCTCTTGAGTTGGTTGTTCTTTGGGTGCTTCTTGGCGTGGCGGCGACGTCGGGGATTCAGTAATAAGGATTGGAGAGTGGTGAGCACCTTCATCCCCGACGGGTGCAGCGTTTGCGGTTGAGGCGTTTGAAGGAGGACCCCCTCCAGCTGATACATAAGGCGTGGAGGCGCTCGGGGGGTTCTCTATGAAGTTAGGCTCGGCGGCCTCAACCACAGGAGGTGCAGACGCCAAAGGAATCGCTTGGACTGGCGAGGCGGGAGCTGGTGGAGGAAGCAATGTTGGAGGTGGAGCAGGTGTGGATGGTGGTGTTGATGTTGGAGGAGGAGGTGGGGCAGATGGTGAAGAAGGCGCCACCCTCTTCCTCTTGATGATGAGGCCATCTTCAGTCGCCTCGTCATCTTCTTCTTCTTCCTCATGGACTACTTGGGGGGCTTTCCTCTTTGGTTTTCTGAGGATAAGCTTTTTGCGCTGGTTGGCGGGCTGGGCCTCGGGAGGAGTTGGGCCTTTGGGTGGCGATCTGCCCTGTGCAGCGGCGATCTCCACCACTGAGTTTGGCACGGTCTGGGAACCCGACGCCAACCCGTGGGCTCGGGCGAGCGCCCTCAGTTCAGCAAGTTTGCCTTGGCCCAACATACGATCTGCATAATGCAAAGATGCATGGGTCAGCTCAGAGAGAAAAATAAACGCATAAGTCAGTATGCAGCAGAAAGCAGATCAGTGGTGCAGAAAATAAAACCAAAGTCTTGTGCACAACGCACAAGACGCCCAGAAACAGTTAACAGAGATAATGTCAAAATAAAGACTTAGACGTTGAGGTGAGTTCTAACCTATGCGAACTTCGAGTTGATCTTCGAAGAACTCATAGGAGATGAGTGTGGTAGTGAGGAAAGTAATGTTGGCGTCTGCCACACTCTTCCAGAAGAAGCATAGGTCCTTGTCTGATGAGAATCAAATAAATGAGGCTTTTATTAATGGAGGAAGAGGACATCTACCCTCACATTTGAAGTTCTTCCTTCTAGTCTTCTCAAAATTAAAAGAAGACATAAAATAAAGATGAGGCCCAAGCCCAAAGCCCAAGCCCAAGCCCAAGCCCAAGAAGGCCAAAGCCCAAAGAGCCCAAGTCCATCCCATGAGGGGCAAGGCCAAGCTTTGAAATACTCTTGTATAGTTTTAGGAGGTGTGGTTATTAAATAAAGGTGTGTGAAAATGTAAAATAAAGTCACATTGTCCATGTGACTTAGGAGAGTGGTGTAGGTGTAGTTTTTGGGAGGTGTCATAGTAGAAAAAGGTCACACCTCCCATGTGACATGTTTTTGGTGGGAATTTCAAATGAGTTTATTTGAAATTTCCCACCTATTTTTTCAGCACCTTAGGCTATAAATAGAGGTGCTTCCTTTGTAAAATTCAGATTGGAATTAATCTAAGAAAACTCTACTCAAATTTTGAGTGAACTTTGGAGAGCTTTTGGAGCCTTCTTCTCTAGTCTTATCTTGATGGATCATTGGAGTCCTCAAGTGGCGGCATCACTCTCATCTAGGAGCATTCCACACTTCTAGTGGCGAGATCATCCATCCTCCTTCCATCTTCATGAGCATTTCTTCTCTCCTTCCTTTCTCCTCTTTCATTTGTCTTTGTTACCTTGTGTTCTTGAGTTTGGTTTGGTGTTCTTGCTGTTTTTATGAGTATTTTGGTTCGGCAGTTTTATAATTCTGTTCATTCATCTTGTTCCTTTGCTTTTCTTACTCTTTTGTTCGGTTCAATTTGACTAAAATTGGTTCATCCAAATGAGTTTGGGATTTGGTACTAGTTTTTGGTGAGTTCTTGTCTTAGAACAATGATCCAACTCTAAGAAAAGTGCCTCTATAATGTCCAACTCAAGGTGATTCCTAAGAAGGTCAAGAACCTTTCTCTATATGGCTAGTGGAATCACATCATGTGGTATATTTTTAGAATTGAGTTCATACTTGTATTCTAGACCTATACAAGTTTCAATACATCATTTTCCATTATGTCTTTGCTAGTTCAGAATTCTGTTTTTTATTCCTATTAGGATTCCTCTGTTTCTGAAAAAAGTGCTTACTGTTTTTCCTTATTGAAATTTATTTACTCACTGGAAAATTCTTAAATTCTGGATTTGAGATATTCAAAGTGTTAGAAAAGAATAGAAAAAAGAATCATTCAAAAATACGAAGTACACAAAAAATGATAAATAAAATAAAAAAAGTGTACAATTCTGCCGAAAAAAATACGGTAATCTGGCAGCGATTTTGAAAAATTTATTTCTCTCAATTGGCTTACTGTTTTTAATTGATTCCAGTGCCATTATTGAGTTAACATCTTGAAGTTTCTGTGGTTTAAATTTCATAATCCAGTTCGCTCTACATCATTCCATTTAAATCAGTGAATATCAAGCACAGTTTGCATTTTTTAAAAAAAAAAATTCCAGTAGCTAATTTTTTGTTTTCTTCATCTACTCTAGTGCTTTTCCTTAAGTATTCTTTTGTGTGCCTACTTTTCTCATTGAGTTCTTTATTTTCTTGATTGTCTTTCATTCTTACTCTTTGAGTTTGTCTTACATATAGTATTCCTTTTGCAATTACCTTTCCTTGCTTATACCTTTTCTTGTTTGTCTTTATTGTTTCATTGGTTTTGTGGTGGTTGCTTTTGAGATTGGTGTGCTTGCTTTGACATATTTCATTTGAGGATTCCAAGGCCTCAAGATCAGATTGGTGCAAGAACATTATTTCTTTGAGAGTGATCTTTTTTTTCAGCCTCATTTCACTTCGGCAGTTTCATTGCCAAGCTCACTGTTTTTGCTAATTTTGTTTCTTAACTTGTTTGCTGTTTTTGTGTGTTTGCTGTTTTTTATTTGCAAAATGGCTTGCTATTCAAGTGGTGCATCTTACAAACAGCATTCTCCTTCCAAAGCTTCGGTCCTTGGTGAAGAAGAACATAGAAGAAGGAGGCATCACCATCATTCTCATGAAGAGAGCTATAACCGTGACCAAAGATATCACCAAGTGTTCAACATTGCTTGTAAAAAAGTCCCTAGTTTTAATGGTGATAGTGATCCTAATGTGTATTTAGAATGGGAGACTAAGGTTGACCATTATTTTCATGTGTATAAGGTCCAAGATGACCAAAAACTTAGATTAGTTTCTTTATCCTTTTTGGGCTATGCCAAAGAATGGTGGCATAAAATTGTAATGGACATTATATATCGCAAGAAACCTCCCGTGGTTTCTTGGAATGCTTTGAAAGAATGTATGCGCGCGAGGTTTGTTCCTCCTTCTAGGAAGGAACACTTGTTGAAGTTCCAAAGGCTTCCTCAAGGACATAGGATGGTAGATGAATACTTTAAAGATTTTGAAACAACTTTGACTAAAATGAATATGCATGCTAATGAAGAGTCAAAGATTAAATGGTTTGTACGTGGTTTGAAAAGAGATATTAGAGATTTTGTAGAATTAAAAGAATATTCTTCTTTAAAGAGCGTGTTTCGCAAAGCCATCAAGGTAGAATCATATCTTTTGAACAAAACTTTCAAAAATACTCATGATGATGATTTCTACAACTCTTCTAGGAAGGATGCAAACAAAATTTCTCCTTCCAATTTTTCCAAACAAACCATGTTTCCAAACAAAGTTTCTACTACAAATCTTTCTACTCCTAAGTCACCTACCAAAACTTCAAATATCAAATGTTTTAAATGTTTAGGTTTTGGGCACATAGCTCTTCATTGTCCACAAAAGCAAATCTTAAAGATCAACAAGGTAAAACAAGACCTAACTCACCCACCTACCACAAGTAAACAAGAAAAAGACAAAGAAGGCCAAGTTGACATGGGTCTTATCCTTTCACCTCCAAGGTGTTTTCCTTCCTTATCTTTTTCATTACCCAAGGTTCCTATTTCACCACCATCTTGGTTAAAAAATGTTAGGGATGATTTGTTCATACCTCCTAATGGTTGTCACCTTTTAAGAGGTCTTTTTCCAAAACATCACATCATTCCCAAACAAATTTTTCCAACTTGGTCGATTTATAGAACCTCCTTTTCTGAAATCCCATTATTTACAAATGCTAAGTCATGTTTACATTTTTCTTCCACTTTTAATTGTAAAACTAAACTGACTTTGTTATATGCAGGGATTCTGAATTCGTGGACGAATTCTCTCCAACTCGAGGAGTATGATGAGAATCAAATAAATGAGGCTTTTATTAATGGAGGAAGAGGACATCCACCCTCACATTTGAAGTTCTTCCTTCTAGTCTTCTCAAAATTAAAAGAAGACATAAAATAAAGATGAGGCCCAAGCCCAAAGCCCAAGCCCAAGCCCAAGAAGGCCAAAGCCCAAAGAGCCCAAGTCCATCCCATGAGGGGCAAGGCCAAGCTTTGAAATACTCTTGTATAGTTTTAGGAGGTGTGGTTATTAAATAAAGGTGTGTGAAAATGTAAAATAAAGTCACATTGTCCATGTGACTTAGGAGAGTGGTGTAGGTGTAGTTTTTGGGAGGTGTCATAGTAGAAAAAGGTCACACCTCCCATGTGACTTGTTTTTGGTGGGAATTTCAAATGAGTTTATTTGAAATTTCCCACCTATTTTTTCAGCACCTTAGGCTATAAATAGAGGTGCTTCCTTTGTAAAATTCAGATTGGAATTAATCTAAGAAAACTCTACTCAAATTTTGAGTGAACTTTGGAGAGCTTTTGGAGCCTTCTTCTCTAGTCTTATCTTGATGGATCATTGGAGTCCTCAAGTGGCGGCATCACTCTCATCTAGGAGCATTCCACACTTCTAGTGGCGAGATCATCCATCCTCCTTCCATCTTCATGAGCATTTCTTCTCTCCTTCCTTTCTCCTCTTTCATTTGTTTTTGTTAGCTTGTGTTCTTGAGTTTGGTTTGGTGTTCTTGCTGTTTTTATGAGTATTTTGGTTCGGCAGTTTTATAATTCTGTCCATTCATCTTGCTCCTTTGCTTTTCTTACTCTTTTGTTCGGTTCAATTTGACTAAAATTGGTTCATCCAAATGAGTTTGGGATTTGGTACTAGTTTTTGGTGAGTTCTTGTCTTAGAACAATGATCCAACTCTAAGAAAAGTGCCTCTATAATGTCCAACTCAAGGTGATTCCTAAGAAGGTCAAGAACCTTTCTCTATATGGCTAGTGGAATCACATCATTGTCCAAAGCACCCATGCTGTCTGGACTCCTTGGCCTCCTGAAGCTGCCTTTGGACTCTTTGTTCCCCTTGTTTACCCAATACAAGGGGAAGCCGTCGAGCAGTGAGGCGTCCTTGTCATTTGGGCGCACCTGGACGAACTTGCCCTTCCAGTCTTTGTAGGATTGCTGGAAGATAGAGAGGATTGACCTCCCAGCAATCCCGTTCAAACTCACCCACAGGCGATCTCCTGGCTGTTTGGCTTCGAAGAGGAAGAGAAAGACGTCCACTGACGCTGGCAGCCCCAGGTGGTCGCACATAATCTGGAACACCCGCACAAACGCCCAGCTGTTGGGATGGAGCTGGGCGGCGGCGATGTTGAGCTCGGTGAGAAGCTCCCTTTCAAAACGAGTGAAGGGAAACCTAAGTTTCACCTTCTTGAACAGAGTGGTGTAGACGAGGCAGAACAACCCGCCGTTGTTCCCCTTGTCGTCGGCGCACACTGGCAGGTCGGGGGGGCAAGGTAGCACCATCATCCTGTCGTCGTGCTCCTTGTGGAACGACTGGTAAGGCTCATCCCCTTTCGTCAGTCGAAGAACCGCCCCAGCAGAGTTTGATGAAGGAGGGCCCAAGCTCACCACACGATGAAAGCCAAGCCTCCAAGACTAGACGGTCTAGCCTATAATGAGGAGCGTCTAGACTCAAAAAGGAGCGTCTAGCCCATGAAGAGGAGCGTCTAGGCCATGATGAGGAACGGCTACATAAGGAGCGTCTAGGCCATGATGAGGAGCGGCTACATAAGGAGCGTCTAGGCCCTGATGAGGATTCCTTCTAGACCGTCTAGCTTCACATACACATGGGTCAAAGCTACGGTTTTGGGAAGAGAAGACCTTTGTAATTGTTACATAAAGGCCCATTAGGGGTGCTTAGTAATTAGAGTAGTGTAGAAAGCATATTTGTGTGAAACATTCTAGAAAGACTATGGAGGGGGTGAGCATAAAAACTAGACACACCCCTCCCCATGTGCACCCATGTGCCATGTGCACCCATGTGCTTCACATTTACATTTCATTTGGCTAGCATTAGGGTTGCATTATGGTCCTCCTTAGCCTATAAAAGGAGGAGCCTACACCTTGTATTTTCAAGTTTAATTGAGTATTGTTATGCTGCCCATTTTGTGCACTAGCTTTACTTCTCCTAGAAATCTAGGCTATAAACTTCACTCCTTTCACCTTTCTCCATAGAGCTGGCCGAACCTCTCTAACCCATACTCATCATGCACCTTCAAAGCCATCACAACTCCTAGGAGGACTTTGTTTCACTCACCCATTGCTTCCGCCTCACTTTCACTACTTTGATTCAAGAAGAACACATGAAATGCCATCATTTGGTATCATGAGCTTTTGGTTCTTCAAGATGAGTAGCTTGGTCTTTTAATTTCAGTTCTTCTTTATTTCATCTTTGTCATTTCAATTCCTTACTTGTCTTGCTGTTTTTATATTTTAAATTGTTCTTGGTGTGCTTATGGAAGATCCAACCAAAGCACAATTGTTCAATTGATCTTGAACAAATTCTGTGCAGCTTGTGATAGGATTCCTTACACCATTGTGTGGCTGTTTTTCTTTTAGGAAATTGAGTCCTTATTGCTTTCTTATAATTGCTCCATTTTATGCTTTGAGTCTTTATTTTCTGAATCTATAAATGTTGTGTCAAGTCATGTGAATCCATAATTGTCATCAATTCTTAGTAGTCCTATTTTTTGGCTTGATTGTTTCTTGTTTTTGGGTCTCTTTATATTGCTTTAATCTGCTGTTATTTTGATCCTTTGGTGCTTTTTATTTTTAGTTTGAGTTCATAATTGTGTCTTAGTTCTTACACAATTTCCATTCTTACATTTCCATTGTGTTAATTTTGGTTATCTTGCTGTTTTCTTCCAGTTTTCCAGATTTCCCCTGTATCATCTCTCTGTTCTGGGCTGTTTTGTTTTAAAATAATATTTCCACCCATAGGAAAATTCTGATTTTCTGGAAAATGCAAGTTTAAAGTGTTATAGAAAATACAAAAAAAGAATGAGGTCAAAAGAAGCAACAGAAAAAAAATGATAAATCTTACAAAATCAGAGTGCAAATCTTGAGCGCTCCAGCTGGCCTAACCGAACACCAATTTTGCAAAATTTATTAAAAACAAATGGTGCATCCGTTTTGAGTGAATCCAAAGCCAGATTTTAGATAAGATCCTGAATATCTTGCATAACAAATTTCAGAGCCAAATTCCAAAAATACAGATCAGCATAAATCGGGGAACAAACACGTTTTCTGGCCCACAACATTTTCCAGTGGTGCTGTTTTTTTATTTGGTCATCTAATCTAGTGCTTTTCTTTAGGAATTCTTTTTGTGTGCCAACTTTTATTGAGTACCTTTAATTGTTTGCTTTAATTTCTTGACTCTCTTTCTATTTGTCACAATCTAAATCCTTTTGGTGGTACTGTTTTATTCAATTAAATTTGTTTCTTGCTTTTGTTCTTTGACCTCTAATTTGGGTGCTGGAATTTAATTCTTCTTTGGTGCTTATGTGAATGGGAACTTGATTTGGTTAAGGTTTAGCCCTTTGCTAGGTGCTGGAAATTGGAGGATTAAAGGCCATCATTCTAAGGAGAAGACAAGGTCAAAGCCGAAACAAACATTCTTGAAATAAACACTACAAACACTTGGAAGATCAACAATCAAAGACAACAAGGGAGTGCACTAATCAAAAGAGGATCAACAAAGGGAGTTCTCTTATTTCCTTTGCAACTTGGTTTATTGTTAATTAACTTGTTAATTACGTTTTAGACGGTGAGTGTGTCTTCAAGGGCTCAAAGTGTCCAAGAAGCCTCACCTAGGGCCGAATAGTATAGCATTCTTGTTTAGTAATTATTACTTGTTTGTAATTGTTTTTCTATTGCTTTAGTAGTGACGTTTGCATGGTTAGTTTTGATTAAATTTGAACCGTCTAGCTTTGTTGATTAGTTAGCATGCATTGTTTTCTTGCATTAAAATCTGATTTCTCAACTTAATTGTGTTTCAAGTGGTTTACTAAGAGAAAGCTTTGTGTGAAGACATTGAGGGATAGTTTTTGGCTAAGGCAAAGGCTTGGTATTTAAGTAGTCCACTGTGACTCACCTCCCTTACCTGGAAGACTACCTTCTTTGACTTCCCTAAATTTTTCTCAAGGTAAAATACTTCTACACACAAAGCTTTAGTCATGTCTTCTCACTCCTCTAAATCTCTTAAAAGTGAGGTGAAATCCTTGAAATCTCTTTTGAAACAACTTACTAAGGATATTCAATCAATTTCATCTAAACAATTGGAGAATGAGATCAAAACTAATGAATTGACTAAAGCAAAGAATGAGAAGTCTCAATTTTCAAAAAAATTACATTCTCATGCATCTAGCTCTAAACATCATGATTATCTTGGGGAAGAAAGTCTTAGAAAAAATGAATATCATCAACAATTCCCTAGGAGAGCTAGGAAAGAGAGACAAGAAAACCTAACCAAGCATATCTCTCACACTCAAGCTAGAGAAATTCCATGTTTAGAATACCTTGGCAATGATCAATTAGCATCTCAATGTTTCAATGAAAGATCTATGATCTTAAGGGACAAAGATGAGAATAGTAGCCAAGAAAAAGAAGCTAGTGAGAGTGAAGAAAATGTAAAAATAGAAAAGCAAGAGAAAACCCTTGGGAAACAAAAGGCGTGGGAGAAGAGTGTTCCTTCCCACAAGGTCATTCAACAAGAAGGAAAAGTTGAAAATACATTTGAAAATATACCTCTTGTTGAACAACCTAGCCTTACCTTTTGTAAAGGAACACTTGCAAGTCTAGAAAAAAAAGAAGAATCCTTAAAAAAGGCTTGCATAGATAAAAATATAGTAGATTATTTTACATACATGCCAAGATATCACCAAGTGAAGGTCAAGTCATCTATAGGCATCTACAAAGACAATTTTTTATGTGAAGTAGTGCCTAAAGAAACTTGTCATGTCTTATGGAGACAACCTTTGCAACGAATTGAAATTTCCATGAACAAAGGTTGTATCAACGAGACTACCTTCACACATAAAAGAGAAATTCTTCATGAAGGAGAACTCATGGGTCAAATTAGAGTTGATAAAACTCTAGAGCTTTTAAAAGGAAAATTATTGTCACCCATGAGAAAAGATGTTCAAAGACATTACCCTAGATACATTCCGTGTTTTAAAAATACATCTAAGGCGATGTCTCATGAACTCTATACTCCTTCACCTTTTGCAAATGATCCTTGGGAAGACATAAACCTAAATTTCATATTAGAGCTTCCTAGGACAACAAAAGGTCTTGATTCTTTCTTCATGGAAGTGGATAAACTCTTCTTAAGAAAAGTGACAAGCCTCCATGATTTATTTTCAAAAATAAGGGATAGAGCTCCAAAATTTGAAAACATAGCTCTCCCTTCTATGCTTCACGAAATCATGAAGGACACCCACAATTCTTGGGATAAGAATCCTTTTCCTTTTATGCATGCATACAATGGAGTAGTCCACAAGATTACTCATATCTCTCCATTTGAAGTTGTATGTGAACATAGTCCTCTTGTCTTTTTAAAGTTGTCACCATTTCCTAAAGGGATTATGCCTAAGGAAAAAGTAACTACTTTTGGAAATTTTAGAAAACATAAGAGGATTAGAAGGCACCTACAGCCATCAAAAGGGAAGCATTGTGAGAAGTTGACCAAAACAAGAGAAAAACAAAGATGGCAACTTCACACAATTAATTGTTCTCCAAATACTCACTCTAACTCCTTTGCTTTGTTTCAAGATTCTCATAGGTTGATATTTGATCCAGGAGGACACACCTTGACGAAGCAAGAGGCTGCTATCCAAGATCAAGTTAGCAAATCTGAGGATAGATCTTTTCCCGAAGGAGGAGATGATGGACACCATCCAGCCACAACAAGCCCCCTCAAAAGCAAAAGCTTTGGATTTGAGGACAAATCCTTTTAAAGAGGGAGGGGATGATGGAGGAAGGCCCAAGCTCACCACACGATGAAAGCCAAGCCTCCAAGACTAGACGGTCTAGCCTATAATAAGGAGCGTCTAGACTCAAAAAGGAGCGTCTAGCCCATGAAGAGGAGCGTCTAGCCCATGATGAGGAGCGGCTACATAAGGAGCGTCTAGGCCATGATGAGGAGCGGCTACATAAGGAGCGTCTAGGCCATGATGAGGATTCCTTCTAGACCGTCTAGCTTCACATACACATGGGTCAAAGCTACGGTTTTGGGAAGAGAAGACCTTTGTAATTGTTACATAAAGGCCCATTAGGGGTGCTTAGTAATTAGAGTAGTGTAGAAAGCATATTTGTGTGAAACATTCTAGAAAGACTATGGAGGGGGTGAGCATAAAAACTAGACACACCCCTCCCCATGTGCACCCATGTGCCATGTGCACCCATGTGCTTCACATTTACATTTCATTTGGCTAGCATTAGGGTTGCATTATGGTCCTCCTTAGCCTATAAAAGGAGGAGCCTACACCTTGTATTTTCATGTTTAATTGAGTATTGTTATGCTGCCCATTTTGTGCACTAGCTTTACTTATCCTAGAAATCTAGGCTATAAACTTCACTCCTTTCACCTTTCTCCATAGAGCTGGCCGAACCTCTCTAACCCATACTCATCATGCACCTTCAAAGCCATCACAACTCCTAGGAGGGCTTTGTTTCACTCACCCATTGCTTCCGCCTCACTTTCACTACTTTGATTCAAGAAGAACACATGAAATGCCATCAGAGTTTACTGAGGTGGTTTCCTTCAGCAAGGTCGGGGTGGCCCATGGGTATAATTTTTTGAAATCTGGAGAAGGAACGGAGGCTCCTCCGGCGGCGGGTGGAGTGGCCTGAGCCAAGTTGGGGCGGGAGGGTGCAGGCCTTTCAGCCTGAGAAGAAGAAGCACCACGTGCTCGCGGTGGGTTGTGTGCTTGAGATGAGGGGTTTCGTGACGAGGGAGGAGGATTTGGGGTGATCTTTGAGCGAGTCATTGCGGAAGCTGCAGAGGAAAAAGAAAAGAAAAGGTGATCAGGGTTCGCAGAGGCTGACTCGATCGTGAAAGAAGGGTGAAAAACGAACGAACGAAGGTTCGTTGTAACGAAGACGAAGCCCTAAGTTGCGAGAAAGGAGAAATAGAAAAAACAGCCCACAGCGTATGCATCAGACAGTTAATGGATGATGCGAATCGGTGAAAATGCAGGAAAAACCAGCAGGAGAAGTAAAGGGAGTACCTTTTTTATAATTGGAAGAGTGATGAAGGAAGTTGGTGATTCAGGAGGTTGAAAAGTGTCGAGAGCTTTTGCAGAAGAAAGTTGAAGTGTCTGAAGAAACGAAGAAGTGATGGAACAGTGAAGAGAAATGGGTTTAAGGGTTTTTCGAAAGGGGTTTGAGAAGCGCAAACGACAATTAAAGGTAACCGTTGATGAAGCCACGTGTCGAGCGATGGGAGGAGAGTTTGGTGGAGCGTCAGGAAAGCAGAAAGTACAACCGCTTGGAATTCTGCGCCAACGCCACGTAGGTCGGTATCAACGTGATTCCTTTAGTCTTTTCGCTGGACAAGTCTTCGCTTAAGACTGGGGGGCTTGTGTACCGCCCTGGTAGTCGGAAGTGATGACGTGGCATCAAGCTACTGTATAGGCGTGTTGATGGGACGCCAGGTTGGCAGAAGGGAAGGAGGTCGGGGGGCTCGTATGGTCGCCAGACATTAAGTTGGCGTGCTCCGATCTCCAGCACACCAGAACCGGCGGTCACCAAGTTGAAGATGAAGTCGCCAGATATGAATCCAGGCGACCAAGTGATTAGAGATTGCCGAAGAAAGGACATCACCGGACATGAAGGCAGATAGACATTTCCCAGCTGGCCAGAGGATGAGGTCGGCGGATAGCTCACATGGCATACACGGTGAAGCAAGAAGAGTAGATGATGAAGGCGGCCGACGAGACCACAGGGAAGGTGTGTACGAAGACACCCTAACTTGCCAATCCCAGTAGAGATCGCGCTCCAAGACAACTATGCACTGAGTAGTATCATGCATAAGTAACTTAGCCAAAGGAGAGTCAGAAGCAGCGCCCAAGTCAAGGAGGCTCCAGATGATGGCACGTGTACAGCTGGATGCGAGCCACGTGTCCAGGTCTGTAACTGCCAGGAGAGAGAAAGTGTCCAGGTATATAAGGGTTTCCCAACGAACTTTTGAGGTACGCACGTTCAGATTGTCTTCTTTACGCTTGCGAGTTTCCTGAGTATACGGAGAGAGAACTGGGTCACGGTTCCTTGAGAGTTCTTGAGTGTTACTCTTAGTATTTGGTGGTTCAGTCACTGACTTGGGCGTTGGAGTGCGATCGGCCGCAGCGGCGCCGCTTGTTCTTTTGCAGGTTCTTGAGGTGGATCGTGGCGGAGGACGGAGGTTGACGCGGTGCACACGTCGATCCAAGTTTGACGAGGCAAGCTCCAACGTTTTGGTCAACAGGCAGCATCAAGACGTGGTAGAGTTACAAGAATATTCTTCTTTGGAAAACGTGGTGCACCTTGCTAGCAAAATTGAAAATCAACTTGCAAGGAAAAATGCTTTCAAAAATTCTTCTAAAGATAACTACTACCACTCTTCTTGGAAAAATAAAAACTCTTTTTCAAACATCCCTTCTAAGGACTCTACTTTCAACCCTAGAGAGTCTAAGCCTTCCACTTCCAATGCTAGGCCTAAATCACCACCTAAATCGTCTACTAAGAAGTGTTTTAAATGCTTAAGCTATGGACATATTGCTTCTAATTGCCCTTCTAAACGAGCTATGTATATGCATGATGGGGTAGATAGTAGTGAGCATGGGTCGGAATCTTCTAGACATTCCTCAACTTCTAGATCCCCAAGTGAGAGTGAAAGTGAAAGCCCACATGAGGGTGACCTATTAGTAATAAGACGCATGCTTGGACAAGTGTTAAAACCTTTTGATGAAACTCAAAGAGAAAATATATTTCATTCAAGGTGTCTTATTAGTGATAGAGTATGCCCTTTGATTGTGGATGGGGGGGAGTTGTGCGAATGTGGCAAGCACAAGAGTGGTAGACAAACTTGGATTGCCTACCATCTCTCATGCCAAGCCCTACAAGTTACAATGGTTGAGTGAGGTGGGTGAGATAGTAGTGAACAAACAAGTCCTCATTACATTTTCCATTGGCAAATATAAAGATGAGGTCTTGTGTGATGTTGTTCCAATGGAAGCTACTCATATACTTTTAGGTAGGCCATGGCAATTTGATAGAAAAGTTTTTCATGATGGCTTTACCAACAAAATTTCTTTTCACTTCCATGGGCACAAAGTCACTCTTAAGTCTCTCTCTCCAAAGGAAGTACATGAGGACCAAGTTAAAATGAGAGAAAAAAATAGAGAAAGAAAATGATTGTACCGTCCCGTACCCGGGCGTTGACGAAGTCAAGGTCAAAGTCAACGTAAAGGTCAAGGTCAACGTAAAGTGTCGCCAAGGTAAGGCGTCGCCCAGGTAAGGCGTCGCCTAGCGGGGCATCGCCGAGATAGGGCGCCGCCCGACTGGGTGTCGCCAAGATGGAATGGCACAAGAGCAAGGCAATCACAGTGTGGTTCCCCGATACCCATGGGTAGGAAAGACCATGGAGGGAGCGACGTCGTGGGAAGGCCTCAGGTCCCGATGATCCGGGAGAGTGATAAAGAGAAGAGAAAGGTGGCTTCAAGGCCATAGTAACAACACCAGTGTAGGGCAGCCTGACTTGTGAAGTACCCCTGCCGCCCCAGAGACGCCTTTGGGACAGATACGACTCAAGAGGAAGGTCACGCCCAGGTTAGCCGGGTGCAGGGTACGAGAGGAAGGCAGATACGCTCTCAAAGTAAGTGACTAGATGATTGGGGGCATGAGTTGGCACCCAAAAAGTCACCCCTAGCGCAGTAGCACTCCCAAGCAGGAGGACTCAAACGTAGAAACGTCCCCAGATGGGCAGAAACGCCCCCAGATGGGGTCACGGCGTCGTGAGGCTCTCCACGTGTACGACAACCATGTCAGAATAGAAACACCCTTTAGTCAGGTGCCAGGTAATTAAAGTCATTCAATACAGTTTCCGTTCGAGCATTCAGGTACTATAATGGCTACCAAGCGTTTCACGTCTTAAATGCGCTACGTTTTCTAATTAGATACGCTGATTGAGTGCGTTACATTTGTAATTAAAGGCGCTTTAAGGCGCTTTAAATGCTGGGGTAGTTTAAATAGCGCTGAGAATGTTGGGAACGAGGTTCGAACTTTTGGCAAATTTACCAGAACCCTCTAGTTGCTTGCTCGTGCTTTGAGGGTACGTACAAGGGACTGGGGAAAGATCTTTGCCTGAGGGAGAGAACACACACGATACACAGTTCTTTTTACCACCTTCAGAGTGCCATACGCGGTGCTCAGAGATGGAGGTGCACAGTTTTGGTGTTTCTTGCTGGCTGACTTGAGCGTCGGAGTGCAAATGGCCGCTAGGGCGCCTCTTTGTCCTCTTTTTTGCAGGAATCCACAGGTAACCAGTGGGAAGGAGACCGTAGCTGACGGTTGAGGTCGCGCACGAAGACGTCCCAGTCAACCGGACGGAACAATGATATAAAAAGTTCCAAGAGAAGCCTTCTCATGTCCACACAACAAGTTAAAAGGGTAATAGTTACTCAAAAGCCTATTTTTTTAGCTATTCCTAGGACTATTGACTGTGAGTCGGCTAAGGATAGTCCCACATGTTTGGACAATTTGGTAAAGGACTATGAAGATGTGATTCAAGATCCTCCTAAAGGCTTACCACCTCTAAAAGGGATTGAACACCAAATAGACTTAATGCCCAGGGTTTCTTTACCACATCGTCTAGCATATAGGACCAATCCCAAAGAAATTAAAAAAGAAAATGAAAAGGAAATTGAAGTACATGATAAACCGAGTCTTAATACCTTCTCAACTAAATCACTTTTGTTGACTCGTGCTACGCCTACAAGGTCTTCTTCTTCTTTGTCATTTTCATTACCTAAGGTTCCTACTTCCACACCATATTGGATAAAGAATGTTAAGGATGATTTTTTCATATCTCCTATTTTACCAAATAATATCATTCCTAAACAATCTTTCCCAACATGGTCTGTGTATAGACCATCGTTTTTGATCTCCCACCATTTCAAAGTAATAAGTCATGTTTGCCCATTTCTTCTTGTCTTCTCTTATATAATAGCAAACTGACTTTGTTTTATGCAGGAGTACTGAATTCGTGGACGAATTCTCTCCAACTCGGGGAGTATGATGGATATCTGTACCGCCCTGGTAGTCGGAAGTGATGACGTGGCACCAAGCTACAGTATAGGCGCGTTGACGGGGCGTCAGGTTGGCAGAAGGAATGGAGGTCGGGGGGCTCGTGAAGTCGCCAGTTATGAAACTGGCGTGCTTCGATCTCCAGCATACCAGAACCGGCGATCACCCAGTTGAAGATGAAGTCGCCAGATGTAAACTCAGGCGACCAAGTGGTTGGAGATCGCCAGAGCAAGCACATCGCCGAAAATGAAGGTGGTGCAGATTATGAAGGCGGCCGGCGAGACCACAGGGAAGGTGTACGAAGGCACCCTAACTCGCCAATTCCAGTAGAGATCGCGCTCCCAAGTTAGCTATGCACTGGGCAGTACCATGCATAAGTAACTTAGCCAAAAGAGAGTCAGAAGCAGCGCCCAAGTCAAGGAGGCTGCAGATGGTGGCACGTGTACGACTGGATGCGAGCCACGTGTCACAGGGCAAGTAACAGGCGAGTTCCAGGCTAAAGATCCACAAATGGCGGCTTACCTGGAGTATGTGCAGGAATTGAAGAGTTCCTTTGCCTCCTTTGAAGTAGTGCATGTGCCCAGAGAGCAGAATGCCCGAGCTGACTTGCTAGCTAAGCTCGCCAGTTCAGGCAAGGGGGGTAGGCAGAGGACGGTGATTCAAGAAAGTCTGAAGACGCCGAGAGCATTTGTAGCAGATCACCTGGTTCTTCAGATAAGCAAGTCGACGGAGAAAGCAGCGAGAAGTCATAAGTCCCTGACGCAAGAAACTTTGAGATCGCCGAGAATTAGAGCATGTCGAGGAGAGAAGGTGAACATGACACAGGTCTGCGCTATCCCTGAGCCAGACACCTGGATAACACAGTACAAGCGGTGCCTGGCAGATGGCCTTCTTCCACTGGATCCGACAGAGGCTAGGAAGGTAAAGAAAAATTCTAGCAAGTACACAATGATTGATGGCGAGTTGTACAGGTTTGGGTTCACTCACCCACTCCTGGAATGTGTGTATGGTGAGAAATGCACGAGGATTATGGCAGAGCTCCATGAAGGTATATGCGGA